>NC_141051.1:34271081-34416081 GCF_041138505.1 Cibotium barometz
CTATGGCCCCTCTTCTTGTTACCATATTATAGTAGTGATGTGTGTGAACACACTTAGGACCGCCGGGGCACTTTTTCCCTCACTAGGAGGTTTTTTCCCCCGTGCATTGTATATACGCCCATTATCTTCTAGGGCTTGTTATCTTTCATTTTTGGCACTCATAATACACTACTGTGTTGTGCTCAAGCTTCCTCATCTTCTTGAAGTTGTGTGTGCATTCCTGCAACCCTAATTCCAACAATTGGTATCAGAGCAGGCTTCCTCCTCCCGGGCAGCATCACCGGCACCTGCCGCTTCATCTCCTCCGATTGCGACGAGGTTTCACGAGCGTCTGCAGGTTAGTATATGCCGTGGGTGAGCCCGTAGGGCTTGTTCGTTTCAGAATTTTGATCTGAAGTCATTTCGCCCTCCGTTTTTGCATTCCAAGTACTGTGCAGGCAAAATCGTCCTACTGTGCAGATTTTCTGTCAAGATTAAAATCTGCAGGACAGGTGCCCATTCGTCTGTTTTGGGCTGTGCTACATAGCACAGGTCGATTTTATACAGGTTTACCTCTTACAGACAGCATTTACATCTAGTAGTACAGTCATTGGCCATGGCTGACAACAATGATGTATTCCGCATGTTGGCTGCTGAGGATAAGTTGGATGGCACCAACTATCCATTGTGGGCATATATGATGCGACATGTATTGGTAGCAAAGGGGTTATGGAACATTGTGCAGGGTATTGATGCACGTCCTATTGTGGCTGGGAATGCTGCAAACACATCAGAAACAGGTACTGTTGATGATGGTGCAGGCACAAGTGCTGTAGCAGCTGTTCGAGAACCACCACTTTCAGCAGAGCAGATTCGTTGGGATGGTAGAGATGCGCAGGCTCATGCCTTGATTGCGCTGTCTGTCAAACGTACCATTATCCCACATATTCGCTCCTGCAGGACTTCTAAGGATGCTTGGGATGTACTTGCCACATTGTATCAGGCAAGAAATGAGGCTCGTGTTGCTTACCTCCGAAAACAGTTGGAGAGTGAGCATATGAACGAAGGTGATTCTATGGATAGCTTTTTGACAAAGATCAAGGATTTCAAAGAGCAGCTCATTTCTGCAGATGAAATCCTGTCAGACAGTTCACTTGTGCAGACTGTTTTGAATGGTCTACCAGATTCTTATCAGGGTTTTGCTTCCACTCTTCGCTTGATGATGAAAGGCAATCCCAATGCCTTATCATTTGAGGAGTTAGTTTCTGTTTTGCTGCAAGAAGACCAGTCAAGGCAAAACAGGAATATTATGCGTGTCGCAGATCAAGCTTTCGTTGCTAGTCAGAGAAGCGAGAAAGGTAAAGCTGGCTTTTCTTCTAGTAAGCAGAAATCTGCAAATGCTGCGCAACCAAAGAAGGAAGACAAAGATGAGAAGAAGGGTGACAAACAGAAGACATTTTGCAAGTACTGTAAGGGAAATGATCATGTCATCAAAGCGTGTCCTAAGCTGGCTGCGAAAGAGGCTAAGAAGAAAGAGGCTGGTATGGCTGTTGCAGATGCCTCTCCTTCTAACAATGAATCTGCTAATGTTGTTCAAGATACAGAATGGGCATTCAATGCGCAGTGCAATTATGACCCATCTTTGCATGACACATGTATGTCTGCAGTAGATTCAGATGTATGGTACTTTGACAGTGGTGCCACTAAGCATATCACCTCGCAGCGCAGTTTATTCACTTTCCTTGAGTCTGCTCCCACAGGGAATACTGTCACTTGTGCCAATAACTCCTCTTATCCCATTAAAGGAGTTGGATAGATTGTGCTGAATGTTGCAAATTGCAACACCTTTACACTTTTTGATGCATTGTATGTGCCAGGGATCAAAAAGAATCTGCTGTCGGTATCCGCATTTGCCAAAACAGGTTTGGTTGTAAAATTTGTGGATGACAGATGTACTGTTCATGATCTCTCTTGTGGTGACATCATTGTAGCATCTGGTTCACTATGTCGAGGGCTGTATAAGCTCAATATGGATGGCAAATGTGTAGAGGATTCAGCATGTGCTATTATGGATACGCAGGCTATTTCAAATGCAAAACTGTGGCATGCACGTTTTGGTCATCTGAATTTTGCAAGTTTGCTGCGCCTGCAGAAATGTGAAATGGTGTCTTCTTTGCCTAAGCTTGAGGCACCTGTCAAGCATGTTTGTGAGGGCTGCATATTGGGTAAAATGCAGCGTGCTTCCTTTCCTAAAGATGGATCAGTGAGAGCTGAACGCAGATTGCAGCTTGTTCAGAGTGATGTTTGTGGTCCCATGCAAACTCCATCATTTGGAAACTACCTTTACTTCGTGACTTTCATTGATGATTTTACCAGGCATGCATGGGTATATCCTTTGAAGGCAAAGTCCGAAGTGTTTTTGTGCTTCAAACAGTTTTTGGTTATGGCTGAAAATGTGTCAGAAAGTAAGATGGGCACCCTCCGTTCAGATCGAGGGGGGGAGTATATGTCTTCAGAATTTAATGCATTTCTGGCTGAGCGTGGGATAAAACACCAATGTACAGTGCCGTATACACCACAGCAAAATGGTGTGGCTGAGAGAAAAAACAGGTCTCTCATGGAAATGGCAAGATGTATGGTTAAGAGTCAAAGTCTACCACATGGTTTTTGGCTTGAGGCTGTCATGTGTGCCACTTATGTACTAAACAGGTGTCCCACCAAAGCATTACAGGTTGTCACTCCATATGAGGCTTGGCATAGCCGCAAGCCATCTGTTGGTCATTTACGTGTTTTTGGTTGCCTGGCATATGCATTAGTGCCTGTGCAACATCGCAGAAAATTGGATGACAAAGCTGTCAAATGTATTTTTGTTGGATATAGTGCTGAGAGCAAAGGCTATCGTTTGTATCATCCACAGACAAAGCGCATTTTGGTTAGCCGTGATGTTGTATTTGTGGAAGATGCAGTTCAGCCCTTGGTTTCATGTACTAAGGAGACAGATATCAGCTCACGTGATGTCTATGATACATTGTTGCCTCTTTTCAGTGGTGCACAGTCAAGTGCAATACCTCATGAGGCAGTTTTTCAGCCTATGCAGGTTTTAAATGATGGCACAGATCAGCCTATATCTGATGCAGATGTGCATGATGCACTTGAGGATGAGAGACAAGAGATTGAGGGCTCTAGGAACATGCCTAGATGGCTGGTGCAGACTTTGCGTGACAGCAAGTTGGATGCCCCTTTGTCTAGTCGCACTTGTTCTGGCTCTCATGGTGCCTCTTATGCGTCAGATTGTTATGCATTGGCTGTTTCTAGTATGTGCGATGAAAG
Organism: Cibotium barometz; assembly: GCF_041138505.1. NCBI lineage: Eukaryota > Viridiplantae > Streptophyta > Polypodiopsida > Cyatheales > Cibotiaceae > Cibotium > Cibotium barometz. The sequence goes on from NC_141051.1 coordinate 34,274,391, forward strand.
TGAGCCTGTTTCATTTGATGAGGCACAAAGTTCAGAAAATTGGATGGCTGCTATGCAAGCAGAATACGATGCTATTATGAAGAATAGTACATGGTCTTTATGTGACTTGCCCCCTGGCAAGAAGGCCATTGGCACTAAGTGGGTATACAAATTGAAGCGTAAGCCTGATGGCACAGTGGATCGCCATAAGGCTAGGCTTGTTGCAAAAGGTTATGCTCAAGAGAAGGGCATTGATTTTGATGAGACTTTTGCTCCCACATGTCGTATGACCACTGTTCGTAGCATCTGTGCATTAGCAGCTCATAATGGTTGGAATGTACATCAGCTGGACATAAAGACTGCGTTCTTAAATGGAGATTTGCATGAGGAGGTGTATGTATCGCAGCCTCGTGGTTTTGTTCAAAGAGGGCAGGAAAACAAAGTGTGCAGGTTAAAAAAGGCTTTATATGGTTTAAAGCAAGCTCCACGAGCTTGGTATGAAAAAATACATGCATATTTGACTGCACATGGGTTTCAGAATAGTCCAACAGAAAGCACTTTGTATGTTAAACGTGTGGATGGTGTACATCTAATCATTGCTCTCTATGTCGATGACATGCTGCTCACAGGACCAAATGAGAGTCATATTGCTGATTTTAAGGCTGATTTGAATGCCTCTTTTGAGATGTCAGATTTGGGGCATTTGCATCATTATTTGGGGATACAATTTAAGCAGTGTGATGGAGGTATTGCTTTGTGTCAGACAAAGTATATTGAAACATTGTTGCGGAGATTTGGCCTTGAAGACTGCAAGCCTATTGCTACTCCAATGGAGACAGGTTTGAAGTTGAGTCTTCATGATGTTGGAGATCACTTTGATGTCACACTCTATCAGACAGCTGTTGGTTGCCTCATTTATGTATGCATTACGAGGCCAGACATTCAGTTTGCAGTCTCACAGGTGAGCAGATTTATGCATAGCCCAGGCATTAAGCATTGGCAGGCAGTGAAGCGTATCTTTCGCTATTTGAGTGGTACTCGGCATCTTGGGTTGTTTTATCCCAAGGGGGGATCATTGCCGCCAGATTTACATGTTTTTTCAGATTCTGACTGGGCTGGTTGTTATGACACACGCGTGTCCACGAGTGGTTTTTGCTTCATGCTTGGAAGCTCATGCATATCATGGTTGAGCAAGAAGCAGCCTACTGTGGCCACTTCTAGTTGTGAAGCTGAGTACAGGGCAGCTTTCACAGCTACGGTTGAGTGTGTGTGGCTCAGACGCCTTATGGCTGATTTGGGTGTTGGGCAGCCATCTGCCACCACCATCTTCACTGACAGTCAGAGCGCATTGGCAGTTGCGCGGAACCCAGTGTTCCATGCTCGTACGAAGCACATTGAGGTGCACTACCATTATGTCAGGGAGAGACTCTCTGCAGGAGAGATCAGTTTGGCTTATGTGCCAACACAGGATAACCTTGCAGACCTTTTCACAAAGGCTCTGCCTCGTGAGAAGTTCGAAGCTTTTCGCAAAGCTTTGGGCTTACTCCCTTTTGTGGATTCGTCCACATAGCTAGACACTTCCCTATACATGAGTGCTAGCTCTTGTTCACCGCATCACTCCAGGGGGGATTTGTTACCATATTATAGTAGTGATGTGTGTGAACACACTTAGGACCGCCGGGGCACTTTTTCCCTCACTAGGAGGTTTTTTCCCCCGTGCATTGTATATACGCCCATTATCTTCTAGGGCTTGTTATCTTTCATTTTTGGCACTCATAATACACTACTGTGTTGTGCTCAAGCTTCCTCATCTTCTTGAAGTTGTGTGTGCATTCCTGCAACCCTAATTCCAACACTTCTGTTTAGATCCCACTGCTAAAGTAGCTTGGTTTTTTACTTTCTTTTCCATAACAGGTGTGTTTTGAGCGATGAGTCTTTGTTTTCGCCCATTTTACAGATTTATTTCTTCTATGGCCCCTCTTCTTTTTGGATCTTGCTGCTAAAGTAACTTGGTTTTCTACTTTCTTTTCCACAACAGGTGTGTTTTGAGCCATGAGTCTCTTTGTTTTCCCTCCTTTTATAGATTTCTTTCTTCTATGGCTCTTCTTTGCTGAAGTAGCTTGGTTTTCTACTTTCTTTTCTACAATAGGTGTGTTTTGAGCCATGAGTCTCGTTTTATTGCATTCACAAACGGGTTAGGATTTCTCAAAATTAATCTCTGAGTTTGCCCACCCACTCCAATCATGTTGAGAGGTGTGATGGTAGGACCATTCTGCTAATTTACAACCACCACTTTCGTTAGGCAATATTTGATCCAATGATCTATGCCACAATGATTATTATAGGTTGCAGGTGTCATGCTGGAAGATGCAACTTGGGTGATTGGTTGGTTTCTAATGGGACACTTAGAGATTTGGTGTGGTCCGTGACAATGATAGCATTGAAGAGGCATTCTCTTGGTTGAGAGTAGAGTTGATGTCTCTACCTCTTCCTACTGGCTAGTTGGTATACTGGTTTTACTCTGCCTCTTGTATCGACTACATAGTAGTATGGATAAAGCTCTATGGAGTCCTCAGTAACGTGTGAGGCACTACCCAAGTCAACCTCATATTCTGGACACTCAAAAGGTTCCTCGAAACCTATTTGATTCAATGGTGTGATCCTCGGGGGTAAAGGTTGAGGTCCCAAAACTAGTTGGAGGTAATGACACATTTTGTGCATTGTAAATCCCCCTTGTAATAGAGGTTGTTGTGTCGTTTGATCAACATTGGGTTGAGATGTTGGCGTAGGCATTTATGGCTTGTAGTTGTGATGGGGCCGGTAAAGCCAACTGTTGAGGCCTAGAAGCATTAGCAAGGGTTTGTAAACGCATGCGGCACTGTGAAGCCTCATGACCATAACAGCCACAAAAAGTACAATTACCATTATAGCATGTCCTTTAGGACTGGACACTCACTGGTCGAATGTCCTTGTTGGCAGATTAAGCACTCCCCTTTTTATATAAAAATTCTTTATGCAACCTAAGCATAAATATAAGCATAATTACATCTAAGAATCTTGCTTATTGAGAAGAAAATATCCATTTAAAATTTTCATATGAAATTAAATATATAAATGTTATCACAAGCTCTCTTTCATCAGAAAATGAATAAATATATGATTTCTTTTGATAAAAAAAAGCTTAAATGAATTAACCTCATTCTAAATAGGCTAATAATCATAAAAATGATTAATCTTCATCTCTAGCTTGATAAGCCTAGAGTTTAGGGTAAGCATAAATATAAGCATAATTACATCTAAGCATCTTGCTTATTTAAGAAAATATCCATTTATAATTTTCATATGAAAATAAATATATAAATGTTATCACAAGCTCTCTTTCATCAGAAAATGAATAAATATATGATTTCTTTTCATAAAAAAAGCTTAAATGAATTAACCTCATTCTAAGTAGGCTAATAATCATAAAAATGATTAATCTTCATCTGTAGCTTGATAAGCCTAGAGTTTAGGGTAAGAAAATGAGATTAGAATTAGGGCCTTCCTTCCAAGAAGGACATAACAATAAAAGTGAGTATTCTTTTAAAAAAGAGAGATTATAAATAAAAAACAATACATTTAAGCATAAGAGATTAACATTAATTCCTTTAAACAACATAAATCAATAAGGGCATGGTTTTAAGAAGAAGCCATGAATTCGAATACTTCTCAAGCATGTAGAGATGTTGGGAAGAAGATTACCATCCAAGAGGAGAGTAAAACATCCTTGTTTTAGGCTTACCCTTGGTTTTTGGCTTGATTCTTTAAGGAAATGTGTAGCCCTCAAGGAAGAGGCATGGCCACCAAAAAAAGAGAGTAATCTCCAAGAGAAGAAGAGGTTTAGAGAAGCACCAAAAGTGGTGAGTGCTCTATAATCTTCTTCCTTTTGAGTTAATGCTCAAGAACAATTAGTACATCTCCTAGTATTTGCCAATATCATATGCCGACTACGAGGTAAAGAGTTGGTTCAACCTCCTCGGCTCTTGAGTGGAGATCTCACCCCTCTCCACTTGCTGTTTAACACGTGCACGAATTTGGCGGCATTTATCATTGTTCTAACTATTATGTGGTGTAATCCCAATCTTTGCCTTTGTGGTAATGTGAGATGTGTGTGGAAAACTCGAGATGGCCGAGGAATGTAGCATCATCCTAATAGGTCCTTGTACAATGCTAAACTAGGTTCCGATATCGAAGATCCTGAGCCCAGTGTAGGCTGGTACGTACCTAGCTTGATAGATGCATTTCATCTAAATAAGCCTCTAATATTTGCCCAGATCGTAGGTGCATGTGAATATGGAGTGTAAGAAGGTTCTATAGATGCCCTGAACAAGCTTGAGAGTTTTTGGAAAAAAATATTTAAAAAAGTCCATTTTTTTGGATTGTCCAAAGTTTTTCTAAAGCACGTTTTTTGTGTTTCTTAACCCGTCTGGCACCAAAAATAGTGTTTTTTTTTGGGTCAGTCAAGTGCTACAAGCGCTAGCTCCCATAGTTAAGCTCCTTAACTATGTAAAGATGTAAATTTTTTGTGTGTCACACAAGTTGCGTCAACAAGATCGCAATAGCCTAAAACATATATTAGACAAGTTTGTGCATGCACTTTTTTAACATTTTCTATATATATATATATATATATATATATATATATATATATATATATTTTGCCCCTAGACCTTTTACCTTTCCCCTTTTTCTTTTACCTATTTACTTTTTTACTTTTTTACTTTTTTTTACATTTTCAATATACTGTTTATGGTTTCAATTTTTGGTTTTATCGAAAAGGGGTTTTCCTAGAATCTTTGACTTGGAGCCTACACGCATTAAATGCGTCTGTCTAGCCACTCAAAACAGACTTTGACTTTTTTTGTCTAGTGGCCTAAAAGCTTGTATGCATTCAATGTGGCCAGCAAATCAAGATACCCCAAATTAGAGAGAGGATTAAGCATAATTAACTTGCATTAATTACACCAATGCAAAAATGTAGAATGTGTAGAAAACACATAAATTTATGTGTTTTCCAATTCCTCCCCTAATTTCTGTTTTTATCCTGATTTCTCCACCTCATGAGTTGAAATTGGGATAAACACTATGCTAGGAAACCAATTTTGTGGTCTATTTAACCCAATTCTTTCAAGTTAATGTTCAATTGACTGTTTTTTAATTTCTAAATTGAAAACTGCAAAAAACCACAAATTGAACGTGTAAATGATAAGTGGAAGAAGAATTAACCTAAATGTACAAATTGCAGAACTCACAGAAAATGAAAAACATGTAGAAATTGCAGATTTCAACAACAATGCCAACAATGCCACAAAATGGATAGATTTTTAGCAATTCATTTCTACCCTTTTTGAAAAAATAGAAAAGAGAATTATAACATGTATCTCGCATTGATGTGTGGTGCACATTTGTATGGCTCCCATTATGAGGAGAAGCCATTGGTGCACATATCTTTAGTGGGAACCCCAGCTCCGATGATGATGGAAGGGGTCGTAGTTATGATCGTTGATGGTTAGGAGATGATGAGGGCAAGCAGTGAGCCGTGTAACCACCCACGTCTTGGATGCATCCACCGCACTACCTGTAGCACTATAAATGGACATGTTGACACAAGCAAAGGCATCCAATGCTTGTGAGCATATATTCCCTATACTCTCAGTACGCCCTCCATCTAGAGTCTGTCTAGATTGCCATCTAAGCTCTACACTAGAGCGCACGGGTGGACAGTACCATCATATTGTACCTATCTTGTTTGGTATAATCAGAATTTTAAAATTCTCTCCATTCTCTCTATTGCATTGTCTAGTATACTTTCTCTTACTATATCTGTTTTTGCTATGCCATATTCTTACATTCTAGACACTACGTACTATTGGAGCATGGAGGAAGAGAAATTATGATGATTTGCGAATCAAATAATGGTTTTGGAGTCTCCTTGCTTAGCCCTTCACATCTATAAAGCTTGATCTTGAAGAGGGGAGGATATAATATTTAGTTTGTGGGAAAAGATGGTATTTTCGAGTCACTAGTGATTTTCCACCTTCATTTACCCTTTAGTCTTTGCCCAATCAAGGTAAAAAAGAAGATACCTCCATGAATATATAAGTGCAGGTGGGTTGGCGATTATTCCTGCTATTAAATCTAAAATTATAGAAAATGAGATGAATCTTTTCCAAAAATGTCAAAAATTAGTTGAACATATACTAACATAGAAAGCATCCTCTCTCTACATCCAATTTTTGTTTTTGTGAAAAAAAAACATGGTTTTAAGGCTTGAGAATAAAAAAGATTGTAGGATTAAAAATCTCATAAAAAACACTTTTCAAATTTGTCTCTGTGGAATCTCCATGCTATAAATTTTTGTAAGCTTTACATAGGCTTATTGTTGCTTCAAGAGGGCACACAAGAAGTTTCCTATTTGATCCACATGTCATACATTCACCCATAAGGCATTTTAGTTGATGATATAGAATAAGATGGTAAACCCTCTCACAAAGGTTCTTAGTCAAATCATAAGCACCCCATTTTCTACATAAGAATAAGTATTTAGAAAAGCTCCTAAGCTCATATAAGAGGATCTGTGGAAGATTTGGAGGAGGCAAATGTTATCATAGAGCTAGTAAATAAATTTTGGCCAGCATAGAGCAAAAGAAGAACAAGAAAGGCCCTAGAACCAAGAAGACCCACATTAGCCCATCCCCTCATGAAGCTTATGGAGAATATATTTAAGGAGGCTCAAAATAATTAAGAAAATCCATAAAGATAATTAGCACACTAATGCAAGAGAATAGGCACACTCAACTTAATTTCTATTACCATGTGTTGTAAAGCATACAATGAGAGGCTTCTAATATAGATAGCCTCTAGCCCAATCTTCTTTACATGTGTCGTGCCATGTGGCAATCCCTTTTCCACATTAGTTCATGTGGCTCTCACCATTCAAATTAATCATATGCACACACACATTCAAAATGCAGTATGGCTATGCACGGTGGGGCTGTTCCTTGGAAACGGTGCCATTTATGGGAAGCCCTTGCACCATAGAAATTGTGCAGGAACTAACCAAGGTCGTGGGGCTTTTTCCAACCCCACTCGGGAGCATAAAACAACTCAACCGTAAAGCTAATCTTCCATAACCTAGCTCACACAATTACATGGGCAAGGTGTGTCACTCACCTCGTGAACACTTGTGCTTAGATTTTCATAGGAGATGATGTTGCCGCGCAGCCACACTCCAAAGCTCCACTCCAACGTCGCCGTCGACCCTCCTCTCACTCAATCTCCCTCTCTCACATGCACTCACACATACACAATGAGCAAATAATACATCTAATTGAATTAGACAAGCAAGCATGGTAGACAAGATTGAATTAGACAAGCAAGTAAGATAGACAAGAGAGTAGAGAAGAAGAGCACTCTATTAGTTGCATAAGAGAATTAATGGTGAGAATACAAATTGACACTTATCTCACCCCCCCACTCGCGGCATTCACACCTTGGCCAACTATACTTAAAATATAGGTCCATGGCTATCCAGGGCCGCCTAGGCTTGTGCAGCAAACACTTAATCTAAGCATGAAATCTTCAGAATTAATCATGTGGCGTGACTTTCATAGGCAAGCTGCGATCACACACGTAAAATATACAATGCTAGCATTTTTAATGTCAATGGCCAAATGAAGTGACGATTGCCAATGGATGCGTCGAATGAGGGTGTCCAATGAGGGTTAACACCCTTTCTATTGGCTTTTTGCAAGCACTGGTGGCCCCAGTGGTTATGTGAGCCTTAACCTCTTGAACATGGAGGATTCATACTGCTAGTCCTTAATGATATTGGGGGTATCTATGCTAATGCAGTGTAGCAAGCTTGCAAGTACTATAGTGCAGTAGCCTTAACCTCTTATACATGGAGGATTCAAACCTCTTATTCTCAATGATGGTCCCACCCATTCTACTATAGTGGAGCAGTCTCAGGTATCATGAGGCTTGATTGATTGGTGGATGATATTGATGGAGAGCATACCATAAATGTAGCTTTAACTATGGCGGGGTTGTCACGAGTTTAATGCTTTTGCTCCCTTTTTTATGTTTGTGAATCTTGTTAAATGACGCTCCTGGTCTATTGTAGTCACATGTTCACTTTTTCACCATTAATTAATGTATGTTATGATAGGGGCATTAATTAATTAATAGTAAACTTAGGTTGTACCTTGGATTACAAACCTTAGAAAATAAATCTTACAAAAAAACCTTAACATTACAAGAAATAAAAAAAATACTTGCCTTGACTTTTGATTATTTTCATCCCATTTCGACAATAAATAAAAACCACAATACATAATACATGGTAGTTTCTTGATTGTATTCAAAAAATGCATAACAAATAAAAAAATAGCCACTAATCACTTGAACGAATAAACACTTGAGATGATAAACAACCTTTAACATCCTTAAAAAACATAATAATTTTAATTTTAAAAATAACAATACTTTAGTCCACAAACTCCATTGAAAAAAATTCAAGTTTACAAAAAAAGATATATTTGTATTACTCTCAAAAGGATTTCTTCTCCTTTATATTTCTTCACAAAAGATCATTTATACATATATAGACATATATACAATATGTCTATATTTAGAAAATGATCACATCTTTGCTGCATATTGAGAGGTATAAAATCATGGCCTTCATTGATAGTGTTCTTTGTTGGAGCAGAGATTAAAGTACCAACACACATATAGATACAAAACAAGAAGAGACACTCAAAGAGCAGATGGAAGCACAGCACTCAAAGTATATTCATGAGAATGAGTGAAGTACACTGAAGTGACATCATAAGGTCGCTTACACACACTCTTAAGAGTGTGTATATATCCTAGGGAGAAAAAACCTCCTAAAGAGGGAAAAAGTGCTTGGTCCATTATTAGCCTATATCACTACCATGTAAATGGCTACCAATCCTCCCTAAGTGATGATGTGAACATGTATATGGATCTTGTGTGAAGATTGATCAATCCCCAAATGGCAATGAGCCCAAAGCTCTGCAAAAATCTTTAAACTTTTCTCAAGAGAGAGCCTTCATGAACATATTTGCCACATTGTCATGTGTAGAGACATAAGCCATGCTAATCTCTCTTGCAATGAGCCTTTCCCTAACATAATGATAATGCACATCAACATGCTTAGGGCGAGCACAAACCACTTGGTTCCTTGTAAAAATGACTAATGCACTTTCTAGTTTTATCCTCCTTCCTCTGAGAGACATGTGGGTAACACTATGACATAAATGTATCCTTTCATAGGTTAGCAAAAAGAAATCATTTTCATGAAAAAATTAATTCATGGTTTCCTTATCCTTGTTCAATCTACATCATTTTAACATTATTATGGGAAAACTATTGCCATGGAAAAAAATGATCATACATCATGCTAGAGAGAGATTGATATAGCAAGGATTGAAAATAAGGAATGTTATGGAAAAAACAAATCGTTTCTTCTAGGAAAAAATCATTTGATGATTTTCTTGATCATGCGCAAATCTCTCGGGGTGGTGCTCATTATGCAAAAACCCTATATAGTATGTACATTTAAGGGGTAATTAGAAAACCCCTTATTTAAGGATTATAAAAGTCTATTTTTATGTATTGGTTTTCATTTTTTGAATTAAAAAACCCCTTATGTATGCATATTTTTGTAACTTGGAAAAATTATTGCCATGGAAAAAAAGATCATACATCATGCTGCAGAGAGATTGGTATAGCAAGGATTGAAAATAAGGAATGTTTTGGAAAAAAAAATCATTTCTTCTAGGAAAAAAATCATTTGATGATTTTCTTGATCATGCGCAAATCTCTCGGGGTGGTGCTCACTATGCAAAAACCCTATATAGTATGTGCATTTAAGGGGTAATTAGAAAACCCCTTATTTAAGGATTATAAAAGTCTATTTTTATGTATTGGTTTTCATTTTTTGAATAAAAAACCCCATATGTATGTATATTTTTGTAACTTGACATGAAAATAAAATGACTTATGTTGAACTCACGTGTTGACTTACATACCTACATGGGGCTCAATCTACATGACTAAGAAATAATGGGAAAGTTATGGCATGGGAATACCATCATGGTTGTACACCATCCTTTTTATCCTCTAACATCGATATAAAAGATTGATTTAAATATTTGGCATGATGGAGATGTCAAGTTTTTTTCATTATGTAACGATCATGATGCAAAAAGATAAATGCAAAAGCCCTCCAATAAATTTTTATGAAATTTCTAAATTGATAAGACAAAAAATGGCATGGGCCACTTTTATGTCATGTTATCAAAGTAATGGTAAAGTTCTAGCTATAGGCTCCACCTTTATCAATTAGGCCTCATTCAAGTCTTATTGCAAATCTATGGCCTCATCCCTCTTTGGGTATAGCTTGGTGGCTCATAGTCCAAAAGGTCACAAGTCTTTGTTTGAACTATAAAATAGTGACCATTGATAATGAGCCAAAAGCAAATGTCCCGTTCTAATTTTTAAAGAATCAGAGAGAAAGCATGACGCTCTCTACCCTTCATACATGGACTCAAAGCATTCAAGATCTCAATAAAAGGGCATCTTACTATTATTATACTTTTTTTTCTTGTAACTCTTCATATTGATTTATTATTGTAACAATTTTTTGTTCTTATGGGATGCATGTACCTAATGAGATACTTGTCTCACGATGCATAAGCGTAAGGATGGCCTTTGCAAATACAAGTATACCTCATTTGTTATCATTGATTATATCATTTGTTAACAAAATTGCACAACCAAGCATTTCATGTTTATACACCAATACAAAGACATGGTAGAAAGGTGTGATGTGGGTCTCTCCAAATGTGCACCCTTATTATTAATTCTTTATATATTTAAAATAATATTCATATAACTCTTCATATATTTACCAACCCCTATGATTTCTAACAAAAAATGGTCGCTACACTCCCATTTTTAATTTTCCATGTATTTACCAACACATATGATTTAACATGACAATGGGTTGTGATGATCCATTCACTTGTTTTTATCCAATTGAGGATGGTGACCTATCAATTACATTTAGAAGGATAATTAGTTCTGACAAGTGATTATTGAAAGATAATCACTTACTCTTATCAAATTAGGGGTGGTGACCTATTAATTACATTTAGAAGGAGAATTAGTTTTGATAAGTGATTATCGAAAGATAAAATCTAAAGTGCTAATAAGCTGAAATAAATAACAAATGATAATTTTTTGTTGAAAGAAAAAATAATTATTTTTGCCCAAAAATATTTCTTCCTAATATAGCATTAAGAATCTATTGATGAATGCACTGCTAATTTACATACAAAATTTCAGACACCAACTACAATTCAATAACAAAGGATGACACCAACAACAATTCAATAACAAAGGATGACACAACTAAATTTTGAGAATTAAAAAGTTATCCTAGCATTTAAAGTATCCACAATCAGTTATTTAACAAATAAAAGATAGAGTAACAATGAGCTCATTAGTAAAATCAGGAGCAAAACAAGAGAACATTTACAAAAGAAAGAAAGATTGAAATTGTGCAAAGTAAAAGAAAACAATGCAATCCAATATTGTATTTAAAACTAGAAGTTGAATAATTGTTCATCTAATTTACAGTTATTAGAAGTTGAATGGTAATAAAATTTATCATTGAATACAAAAGAAAACATTTTAAAAAATATACAAAATAAAGAAAACTAGTCAATCTAATATTGTATTTATCAGTGAAAATGACTAACTAGGATTAAAACTTGAATTTATTTGATTCTATATTATTGAGACAAATGTGCTTGAAGAAATCCACCAAATTGAACCACTTTGATAATGAAATATTGGAGGCATTCACAACACTTTCAAGAATATTTAAAAGCTATTACTCACAATCTTGAAAGACATAAAGAAACATTTAAAAGCTATTACTAAATATCTTGAAGGACACAAAGAAACATTTAAAAGCTATTACTCACAATCTTGATAGTAGACATAAAGAGAAATAGACCTCTAATTGAGATAATTACATGAGATCATGTAAAAGGTGAGTGTAAATTCACTCCTAATTGCCACTTATCTCAAAAAAGAGTTTTTTGTAAATAGGGTTCCTTCATAAAAACTCAAAAATAATAAATTTAAGAAAGTATAAATACATTAAAAAATCAAAGAAACTAGCACGATGCCATTTTGCAACTTTTCTCAATGTTTACTAATTATGTTCTTTATTTTGCAAGGAAGATCATTTAAAAAAAATAGTTTTTTTGGGCCAGATTTAGGGTCAGGGTTGAATGTTGATAAAATTTATCATTGAATAAAAGTGAACATTAAAAAATAATAAATTTAAGAAAGTATAATTACATAAAAAAATACAAAACTAGCATGATGCCATTTTGCAACTTGTCTCAATGTTTACTAATTATGTTTTTTATTTTGCAAGGAATAACATTTTTTGAAAATTTTTGGCCTTTTGGGCCAGATTCAGGGTCGGGGTTGAATTTTAATAAAATTTATCATTGAATAAAAGAGAACTTTAAAAAAATTATGCGAAATAAAAGAAAACAAGTCAATCTAATGCTGTATTTATCAGTCACATCGACTAACTAGGATTAAAACTTGAATTTATGTGATTTTATATTATTCAAACAAAGGAAATCCACCAAAGTGAACCACTTTGATAATGAAATATCGAAGGCATTCACATCACTTTCAAGAATAACTAAAAGCTGCTACTCACAATCTTAAAAGATACAAAGAAACATTCACAATCATGAAAGACACAAAGAAATAAACCTCTAATGGTGAGTGTAAATTCACTCCTGATTGCCACTTATCTCAAAAAAGAGTTTTTGTAAATAGGGTTGCTTCATTAAAACTTCAAAATAAAAAATTTAAGAAAGTATAATTAAATTTAAAAAATAAAAAAGACTAGCACGATGCCATTTTGCAACTTGTCAAGGAAGAACATGTTTCAAGAAAATTTAGCCTTTTTGGGCTAGATTGAGAATCCGGGTTGGAACTTGATTTCCCTCTATAAGAATTGATGGGTTACTCCATGCAACTCACATGCCCATTATTGACTTTGGAGGTTCAAACTCGAGTTGTGTTTGTAAGAATTGAGGGATACACCCAAAGCTTGAAAAAAATGATTTTCCTAAAACTTACAAAACCTTCACCTACAAATTTGAGAAATTATTAATAAAGATTTTTAAAATTTTTTTTGAAGGTTTTTGTTCTATGACCTCTCAAAATTTACAAGTATTTATACCTTTAAATTTTAATTTTGAAGGTATTTTTAAAATTTTGAAGGTGCAATTACATTGTGCACGGGTTTTTCTTCGCAGGCAGACTGGATGCACCAAAGCCACCCAACTGAGACACCCATAATTTGAGTCATCCAAGTCACACACCCATAATTGACGATGGAGGGTTGGGCAAACTGAGACACCCATAATTTGAGTTACACCAACTTCATCCAAGTCACACACCCATAATTGACGATGGAGGGTTGGGCAGGGATTGGAGGGGCTAGAGTGTGAACACTCTCCGCCCAAGTGCCACACCCGCCAACCATTATTGATTTTGGAATAATAAAAGGCAATGTGGGTGAGGGCCAAGTGGCAAGGCGTAATTGGGCATTGAGATGAAAAGGCGGTGGTGACAGGTTGGATATAGGGGTGTTTTTTTATGGGATTAAGGCGACGCACGAGAGCCACATAACATGCTGCGAGGGAGGGCCCACTTTTTTAACATATCGTTTGTGGTCTTCGTGGGCTCTTCGGAAAATCTCGCCTCAGGAGCCCCGTCCCTCTCTCTCTCTCTCTCTCTCTGCCCTCGTCCTTGTGCACACGCATGGGCCTGCCCTGGAATACTTAGCGCTAATACATTCTCCTTACCCTTCCCCGCCTCCTGCAATAATGGTCGCCGACGCCCATGACAGCGAATCCCGCACCAAGGCCGCCGCCTGGGCTTGGTACCAGCGCAGCTCTGCTGCCTCCTCCCCTTCCCTCGGCCGCTCCGAGGCTTTCGCCTCCAGATCTTCCACCCCCCTCCCGCCTTCTCGCTTCAAGCTTGAGGCCGCGTCCCGGCCTCAATCCCCGCCCGTCACCCAGCAGTCGCCTACCGATTTCATTACCAGTAGCTCTGGAACTGGAGACGACGGTGCTTCTTCGGCGGCGGAGGAGCTCGACGAGTGCGGCGAGCAGCAGCAGCAGCAGCAGCAGCAGCTCGCTCTAGTCACCCTCCATCCAAGTTGCTGGGACTGCGGGAGCTCCCTCTTTGACTCCTTCGAGCTCGTGGCTATGTCCAAGAAACTTGATGCGGAGTTGAGCGAGCCCCGAATTGGCGCAGGTGATTTCCATCAGTCGCAGCAGCAGTTGCTACTCCCTATCTGCGACAGCTCGCACGTCCTCTCTCCTCCTCCTGCGGCAGCTTCTCCGTCGGCCTCCGAGTTCTCTGCCGAGGCCGCCAAGCTCTTGCCGGCGCCGCCCAGCTACTCACCCCTCTCCCACAATCTCGATCACGACGTCTTTCTGGACATGCACCCCCACAACAGCACGACGCTGGATCTCGAGGTTTCTACCACATACAAGCACTCCAAGCAAGCCGTCTACGACATGTTCTGTCAGTACGGAGACGCCAGCAAACAACTGGCGAAGAGCGACAACAGTGCAGGAGGAGGAGTGCCAGGCGGAGGCGGCGTGAGAAAGCACAAGCACCGGATGCCATTCCACAGCCTTGTGAAGGCGCTGCACCACATCGCCCACCTCACTAACTCAGCTGGGCAGGAGAATAACCGCCAACACCATCACCACCATCACCACAGCCCTCAGCTACAGCATCAACAGTTCCCTGTCAAGGCTCTGCCTCTGCTGCCTCTGGCTAACTGTGCTTACGGCATCCCATCAAGCCCGCTCGGAGGCGATCTTCCTCCTCATGAGGGCGCGGACGAGGACATTGAAGATCTCCACCAACAACACAAGCACATCCACCACCATCACCACCACCACTACCACTATCTCTTCCATTCCGATGATGACTTCAGGCTGCAGCCGCTTGACAAGTCGCTCATGGTAGCTGCTGCAGGTCTTCGAGGGCCGAAGCTAAAACCGGCGCTCTCGAGCTATCTCGACGCTTCCAAGGCGGAATCTGAACTGGAACACCCACGAAAATGGGCGGATTTCGGCAGTGTTCCGACATTAGGAGGTCCTTACGTTTAACGGTGGAGGTGAATAGCTCAAAGAAAGTTTTGCCAGTAGGTCATTAGGGTAGAGCAGGAGCAATTGTATGGGTGAACAGATGCATAGGATTGTCATCATATGAATAAGAACTTTGTCAATGCTTTACACTACCATTAGTCTTGTATATTACCATTTTTCTCTTATTAAAAAAGTTGTTGGTTTGGTAAACTCTTGTAATGTGACTCTTAATTGCCTTTTAGAATTGCATACTGGCCTTGCCTTGGATAAGATTAAATGCCCATAATGGTGTTGCAAGTTTGTAGTCACACCACATTCATAAGGTGCATGGCTGAAGTTCCAAGAAAAATTTTCACACTTTTGGTGCCATTTTAGTGGTATTACAGACTTTTTAGCTAAGTCAAGACTAAGAATGGTTTGACTATCTAGTGGTGGAAAAGTATGAAGTGTTTTGGGATGGGAGCTTTCCTTCCATTCTTTTCTTTATTAGAGCTACTAAGGCCATTCTTTTCAGCTCCTAACCTTGATAGAGTCTCTTCATCCCCCCTCCCCTCTCACATTGCACTAGCTTAATGAACTAAGGCACACATTTTTGAGAATCTTTCTCTTTCAAGAGAAAGACCAATGACTAAAAGGAAGCATATCATCTTGCAACCAAACTTAATGTGGTCAGCTTCAACCAGATAGAGTGACTTCGATGGGCTTCTTTGCCATCATCTTGCAACAAAAACTTAACATGGTAAGCTTTCACTAGTAGATAGAGTGACTTAGAGGGGCTTCTTTGCCATCACGTTGGTTGACACATTTTTGAAAGGGTGGTTTTGGAAGGTCATGGTTTGGCTGTCTACATACCACATCTATAGTGCCAGGTATAATGAGATCATACATAAATAATAGAAGACTAGGGCCATTGTCATCCCTCCTCCACCAATTTTCGTGGCTTGGAAAGGATTAGAGTGGTGGAGGTTAAGCGCGCGGTAGTGTAAAGACTACTGGGATGGGCGACCTCCCGAGAAATGGTCCCCAATTTCCAACATGGTATTTGACCTAGGAAGGGCATGTTGGGATGTTGTCAGCAAAGCTGGTCGACTTGTCAATTCCTCTCCATGGAGCTAAAGAACGAAGGTTGAATGTGTGCACGACTAAGAAGTCTATGTCGTGCTGGTGTGCCCTGAGTAATCACTAGTAGGTAGGTATATACTAGATAGCCGGGTGACATCTTTGTGAGAACAAGGAGACCTATGAGCCAAGTGTGGTTAAAGCCTCTGGGTACCCTACATCTTGGCCATCAAGAGAGGGTGTTGGAAGGTCATGGCATGGTCGTCTACATACCACATGTAAAGTGCTAGTGATAATGAGATCATACATAAATAATAGAAGACCAGGGCCATTATCATCCCTCCTCCACCATTTTTTGTCGCTTGGAAAGGATTAGAGTGGTGGAGGTTAAGTGCACCGTGGTGTGAACACTAATAGGATGGGTGACCTCCCGCACCCACTTGTAGGACTTGGGTGTGTGATTGTGCGTATCCGAGGTGCATGCTTGAGAAAAAAATAGCAAGACACATAGTCATAGGTTGCATGAAAATAAAGTGAACAAAAGGTGTGGGATGTTTGGCATACACAAAACCCTATTTTTGTGCTTGTTCTCAAGAGTAACAAGCTTCATGACTATCTCTACAAGTCTAGACTCTACATCTTTGATGAGGGTTGCTGTGAGCTAATAGACCTAGAAAACCGTCTACAAGATATAAGGATGTAGAAGACATCCACGCAAACCAAGAGATAGGGGATGCATCATCCAAAGCCTTTGCGGCTTAAGGAGCTCAACCAACACTAGCAAGAGTCATAGTCAAGACCATGAGCATGGAAGAGTTGGCAAAAAATCTACTTCGCCAATTATGCCAACAATGGCAAGGCCAGTCCTAGCGAATTCCTCAAACTAGACACCCACACTCATTTCCATGAAGAGATATGGTGTGATGTATAATTTGTTGTCAAAACCATACAAGCACGGCGTTGTCGTGACGTGGGCGGTGTCGCTGGGGAAGTGCGAGACTTCTGGCTGTGAGAGTAGCTTCCAAAATCCCGCAAGGAAACAAAACAGATAGCTCTTCAAGGGACACCACCTGCAGAAGCTGGAACCATCAAAGATCGAGTACCCAACTATACATGTGCATCCTCAAAGCCAATATTGAACACATGATACATATAAAAACTGACATTAACATGGCTTGTCTCATCTCATATGGCTTTGCACTCCAGAAAATCACCTCATGGTATTCACATGAAAGATACACATGGCCATCATGGAGCATCAGAGGCTCAACATCCAACAAAACTATAAAATCAAAGCCAACATAGACACCTCATATACATGACCAAACCAACCATCATATGGTTCCAAAATCCAAGAAAAACCAAAACATTGTGACCCTTTTGTCTCTGAAAGACATTGATCTTTGAGTCAGCCAAGCACCATCACTTTGTACAAGTTTTTACCACACCTCCCATCTGAACTTGCTACCCGAAGCCACCTTTTGTGCCAGCCAGTCTTCACGGCTGCGCTCCACACTCCTGCTCCTCTCCCCGCAGTATTACCAGCCCATCAATAAGCAGGAAAGAGAGAGTGAGTATGAGCTTTATCACGTATAGCTGCAGCCAACCTATTGCCAGGAGATAAATGCCCTCTGTTCAGCCCCTGAGCGCTGCACCTTTACCACAGCCCTCCCAAACCTTTGTCAATTCTTTTTTTTTTTAGCTCTTTCCTCAGCCTGAACCAGCAAATGGCCTTCTGTTGTTCGATCAGCAGTAAAAGTGGATGAAGTTTGGCCAAACCTGCTTCCAAAAGCAAGACTGCAACGTTTGATTTTGACTCCCACAAGCTACCCAAAAATGTCCCCGTCTTATCCACAGTCTCTATCTCATTCTCAACATCCCTTTGTAGTATTCTCCGTCGCATAAAAGCAATTGCATCATCTGCAAAAGGTTCTCCCCGGCCTGGGCATCGTACACCAGACAAGGAGAACGTAATTGCACATGTTTCTTTGGGTATAAGCAGCTTGTAACGATGCCCACTCAGCACAAAATCCACAATGGCAGGAAGCCTCTTGGCTCTTCCTTTCTGCTGTGCCAGAGAGCTCCCGCTGAATTCCCCTTTCTTTAAACAAGGCGATGCCTCTTTACTTCTGCAGCAGCTGCAGCCTCCGTCCGTAGAACCCCTCGCCTTCCTGTCGCTACCCCAGTGAGCCCCCCCCACCCGTCTGCAGAATACCTCAGCCCTTTAACTCTCTTGTCTTGCCGCTGTGCCTTCCAGCCTGTCAGCTGCACACTCCCGAGGACCCTTGATCGACCCAAGCCGGCTACCTCCTTCACTTGGCTACGAGGCGGCGTCTTCTCTGTGTATGCCCCCACAAGGTGATTCTTCTCTGTATACCTGCAGCTGCGCTGCTGCTCCTCTTCCCGTCACACACACGGCTTCCTTCACGTGCCCAGCGGCCGACTCTTCTGCGCCAGCTCGCCAGCTTCTCCAACTTCCCCTTCACGTGCTGGCCAGCGCTGTAGAGCTCCCACGTGGCTAGGCCTTTTATGGCCACGTTTTAATTATATTATTAATCTTTATTTTCCCTAAGGCCTAAAGATGGCCACCCTCAAGCCTTGATTTCACACCATTTCTCAAAGATACATCGGCCATATCAATAATCTTTCATTTCCCATGCTCCACATACTTCTATCACAACCCACGATGCCCGCTCATGCTTGGGGATGCCCACTCATTCAAGGCCCATCTCTAAATGCCCTGTATACCCCAAAAGAAATCAACCATGCCAGTGTATCACTTTATAATTGAAATCACACTATATTTGAACTCCTATTTACAGAGTACTAGCATATCAAGCCCATGTACAGTTTATACATCACTGCTTGCATGTCCTTGTCTCTGAATTCATGTGAATTGATCACAGAGAAGATTTTCCCTACATGGACGTGTCACAGCACGACATCCACCCCCTCTAAACCTGCACATCCTCTGGTATGTGCCACACAGGTCCTGGAATTCAGTGTCCATGCATTATTTGCACACCAACATTGGTATATGTACAAGCATCCAACTAGGCATCTTAAACCCTGTCAAACCTGACCCAGTTGGTATCACCTTAGTAAACATGAAATAGTAGAAGAATATACATAGTGCCACTCACAAGGGGTTATCCTTTGTTGAAACATAGCATGACATCTTAGCCTACCCCCTTAGCCTGCAAGATATTTATATCTTAGCAATCACATCTGAATGGTTCTGCTTTCCCACCTGGATCAAATACCAATCGCTTTTGGCATATGTGCCATATCCTTTGCTCATATGAAGCCCTATCCTCACTTAGATTCTCTGCATATGCATAATTATCCTCATCATTCAAAGTGGGATGCTCTTCAAAATGATTTGCTTTAAAATTTTCCTCAGGCCATGTTTGAAGCCTTTGCACCACATATTGTATGGCCACACCAAATAACAACTGCATTAACAGCATGGAACACACACTTGGTAACATCCCATCCAAATCTATCGTGCCCGGATCCAGCTCACCCACTGACAAACATTCATTCTTCTCATCCAAAGACGGAAAAGCATCAACACATACAAAGTCCAACAAGGCATCATCGAGAATAGCCTCCAGCTGTGGATCAATCTCATCACAATCATTTGGCTTACATAACACCTGCATATCCTCACTTGCAACCGACAGTTGACTAGCATCAAGCATAGAAGAGCCCAAAGCTGATGGGGATCTATTATATACCATGAAATCATCCAATGCATCATCTAAGATAGCATCCAATCCAGGATCAATCGCATTGAAGCCATTATCACCTTGCAATGTTGATTATCATGAACATTCATACCCCCATAACTATATCCATTTGGTTGCTCATATGCAGCCTCTTGAGGCTCTGTGACCACACTTTGCATATCCTGCATGTTATCTCCCAGTATTTCTTGATACCTGTCTGCAGATGGGCTTAGATTTATGGGTCCCTCACCCGAGTACCCTTGAATCTGTATGTCATTGAACCCTGTATGATTCAAAAAGACAGATTCAATTTCCCTCTCCAAATCATCATCATAAACAGGCTTCCAAGCTCGAGATTGTTGCTCACAAATGTGGTTGCAAGGTAACCCTGACACTGATGACATAGCATCACCCTGTTTATTGTTGGAACACCCTGTTAGCATTCCAGAATAACCCAAATCCAAAGAACCTTGGCAACCAGCTTCAGAAGCAACATCACTGTTGGAATCACCCATATCACTCACCCCCTCTAAATCAATCACACATACTTGTGGCCCGTCTGCATATTCATGTACATCATCCTGCTTATAAGCATCATAACCAGATAAGAATGCAGTAATGATAGCATCTTCTTCTTGTCTTAGATCTTCAAACTCTGCAATCATGCTTTCAGCAAGAAGCATTGGTTCCTGCTGTTCTTCACACATATGATACGACACCTGAGGAATACCCTTCGAAGGAGCACTTTCGTCATGAGAATCCTCAAGTTTACACAGCTTACATGCTTCACAGCCCAAGAGAAAACTATTAGCGATGTCCTCTTCCTCGTGTATTGGGTCTTGAGCACATGTCCTGAAGCTCTCTGAATCAAGTCTCTCTTCAAGCATAGGCATACACACATCATTTGGTATGATTATAGGACCTTGTATGTCTGCACCCTCAAACAAGGAAGACAGATTATACTTGCAGAGTTCACCCATTGCATCTCTATGAGGCTGTAGCAAAGCATCCCTTTTGGCACTGTGAAGGCCTTGTTGCTCACTAATGGCTTTTTGCAGTCCCAATTTAGCATAAACAGCCTCCACAATCTCTGTATCAGCCTTGAATAGCAATTGATTGTCCTCCATAAGACATGCATCGACAACCACTTCTAAATTGGCTCGGATTGTTGCTGGAACACTATCACAGCTCACATTATACCTGGCACTCGCATAAATAAGTGCATCTGCAAAATCACTCCATCGTTTGGAGTGATACTTTGCTAGTTCCAGCACTTCATCTTTTAAATCAGGACTTACAAGGTATGCAAAAGATGCAATCATCATGTTTTCTGAAACCCCTTGATTCTTCATCTCTGTCTCGTAACACCTTAGATAGCTTTCTGGATCGTAACCATCAAATATATTGACCCTGTCATATACCAATTGCACCGCAATTTCCACCGCTTCCTGAATTCGCTTTTCTTCTTCAATCTTCCTGAACCGCTCTTCAAGCTCTTTCATCTCTGCATATAAATGCTCCATTTTGCTAGCCATCTCTACGTACTCTCACCCCAGCGGTTTCACGTCGGGTTCACCAAAGCTGTCGTGACGTGGGCGGTGTCGCTGGGGAAGTGCGAGACTTCTGGCTGTGAGAGTAGCTTCCAAAATCCCGCAAGGAAACAAAACAGATAGCTCTTCAAGGGACACCACCTGCAGAAGCTGGAACCATCAAAGATCGAGTACCCAACTATACATGTGCATCCTCAAAGCCAATATTGAACACATGATACATATAAAAACTGACATTAACATGGCTTGTCTCATCTCATATGGCTTTGCACTCCAGAAAATCACCTCATGGTATTCACATGAAAGATACACATGGCCATCATGGAGCATCAGAGGCTCAACATCCAACAAAACTATAAAATCAAAGCCAACATAGACACCTCATATACATGACCAAACCAACCATCATATGGTTCCAAAATCCAAGAAAAACCAAAACATTGTGACCCTTTTGTCTCTAAAAGACATTGATCTTTGAGTCAGCCAAGCACCATCACTTTGTACAAGTTTTTACCACACCTCCCATCTGAACTTGCTACCCGAAGCCACCTTTTGTGCCAGCCAGTCTCCACGGCTGCGCTCCACACTCCCGCTCCTCTCCCCGCAGTATTACCAGCCCATCAATAAGCAGGAAAGAGAGAGTGAGTATGAGCTTTATCACGTATAGCTGCAGCCAGCCTATTGCCAGGAGATAAATGCCCTCTGTTCAGCCCCTGAGCGCTGCACCTTTACCACAGCCCTCCCAAATCTTTGTCAATTCTTTTTTTTTTTAGCTCTTTCCTCAGCCTGAACCAGCAAATGGCCTTCTGTTGTTCGATCAGCAGTAAAAGTGGATGAAGTTTGGCCAAACCTGCTTCCAAAAGCAAGACTGCAACGTTTGATTTTGACTCCCACAAGCTACCCAAAAATGTCCCCGTCTTATCCACAGTCTCTATCTCATTCTCAACATCCCTTTGTAGTATTCTCCGTCGCATAAAAGCAATTGCATCATCTGCAAAAGGTTCTCCCCGGCCTGGGCATCGTACACCAGACAAGGAGAACGTAATTGCACATGTTTCTTTGGGTATAAGCAGCTTGTAACGATGCCCACTCAGCACAAAATCCACAATGGCAGGAAGCCTCTTGGCTCTTCCTTTCTGCTGTGCCAGAGAGCTCCCGCTGAATTCCCCTTTCTTTAAACAAGGCGACTCCTCTTTACTTCTGCAGCAGCTGCAGCCTCCGTCCGTAGAACCCCTCGCCTTCCTGTCGCTACCCCAGTGAGCCCCCCCCCACCCGTCTGCAGAATACCTCAGCCCTTTAACTCTCTTGTCTTGCCGCTGTGCCTTCCAGCCTGTCAGCTGCACACTCCCGAGGACCCTTGATCGACCCAAGCCGGCTACCTCCTTCACTTGGCTACGAGGCGGCGTCTTCTCTGTGTATGCCCCCACAAGGCGATTCTTCTCTGTATACCTGCAGCTGCGCTGCTCCTCCTCTTCCCGTCACACACACGGCTTCCTTCACGTGCCCAGCGGCCGCCTCTTCTGCGCCAGCTCGCCAGCTTCTCCAACTTCCCCTTCACGTGCTGGCCAGCGCTGTAGAGCTCCCACGTGGCTAGGCCTTTTATGGCCACGTTTTAATTATATTATTAATCTTTATTTTCCCTAAGGCCTAAAGATGGCCACCCTCAAGCCTTGATTTCACACCATTTCTCAAAGATACATCGGCCATATCAATAATCTTTCATTTCCCATGCTCCACATACTTCTATCACAACCCACGATGCCCGCTCATGCTTGGGGATGCCCACTCATTCAAGGCCCATCTCTAAATGCCCTGTATACCCCAAAAGAAATCAACCATGCCAGTGTATCACTTTATAATTGAAATCACACTATATTTGAACTCCTATTTACAGAGTACTAGCATATCAAGCCCATGTACAGTTTATACATCACTGCTTGCATGTCCTTGTCTCTGAATTCATGTGAATTGATCACAGAGAAGATTTTCCCTACATGGACGTGTCACAGCACGACATCCACCCCCTCTAAACCTGCACATCCTCTGGTATGTGCCACACAGGTCCTGGAATTCAGTGTCCATGCATTATTTGCACACCAACATTGGTATATGTACAAGCATCCAACTAGGCGTCTTAAACCCTGTCAAACCTGACCCAGTTGGTATCACCTTAGTAAACATGAAAGAGTAGAAGAATATACATAGTGCCACTCACAAGGGGTTATCCTTTGTTGAAACATAGCATGACATCTTAGCCTACCCCCTTAGCCTGCAAGATATTTATATCTTAGCAATCACATCTGAATGGTTCTGCTTTCCCACCTGGATCAAATACCAATCGCTTTTGGCATATGTGCCATATCCTTTGCTCATATGAAGCCCTATCCTCACTTAGATTCTCTGCATATGCATAATTATCCTCATCATTCAAAGTGGGATGCTCTTCAAAATGATTTGCTTCAAAATTTTCACAGTATAGAGAACCCGTGTATGTATTGGTTGAGTACTTTTCATATTGTGTGTACTCTTATCTTGTATATGGTGTGTTGAGTGTTGAGTAGAGAATAAGAAGATTTTCAGCCTCTCACCTTGTGTGTTCTCTATTAGGGTTTTGTGAGTGTGTGTGTGTGCTTGAAAGAGCTCAAGCTCTCTTCCCCCCTGCATCTTTTCACATGTCTCCTAAGACAAAACATTGTAACTAGCACTAGTGTGTCAACCAAGGCTAGCCACATAGCTAGGTGGTCTTTGTGGGGGAACTCTAGCTCAAGGTGAGTAGGTTTCACCTCTATTTCTATTTCAAATTGTCTGCACAATATGGATGTGATTTTGGCACTCTCCAATAGTGCAAACATTGTACTAAGATTCTTTCTTCTGTGAAAGAGTGTACTCTGGGAGGGCTCATATCCCTGATCCTCTCTTCATGATCCAACATCTTGTTTATAGGTATCAATAAAAGTGGTGTGAGCTTCTGTGTTTCATGGACACTTTTTGATATCGTTTGGTCTGGCTATTGAAGGACTTCACTTAATGTGGCATAGCTCGTTGTCCTCCTTGTCAGGTGGTTCATGTGCGTCCTCTCTTATGTTCCTAGTCATCCAGTTGGATAAGTCTCTCTAAAGTAGAGAATTCCCTTATAAAGAGAACTTATTGGACTCGGACCTCCAAGGACAAGAAGACTATGGGCAATTTATATCCTACATGCGAGTGATATTCACACTCACTAGGTTTGTACTCACTCGAACGACCTTTGCTCTAATGTGCAAGGGATGCTGAATCTGCCCTAGGAGGTGGTGCCTTTGAAGGGCTTTGAAGGGGCCAAAATAAAGTCATTTTGCCAATCACCTCTCAGAGAAAATGTTATGGTGACTATGATGACCCATGGAAATTCAACTTTTGTGTCCCATAGGTTGAATTTGTTCTAGGAGAGGCTCCGCAAACTATCACTTTTCGTGGCCTCTTGAGAATGGTTATGGGTTTGGTCAAGGACTTTGGCATGCCCTAGGGCTCCCTCATAGGTTCTATGATGGGGTAGGGATACTCTCAAGTAGAGTTAGCGATTTGTAATTTCTTAATCACAATAGGCTCTAATAAGCTTACACCTTCCTTAGAAGCTCTTGGGCATGTTTTATTCACTTCTTCTCCAACATGGGGTTGGGCGACTCCTTGAGTTTCTTTGGAAGGTTTGTGTAGTTGATGGGTTTCTTTTCTTTAGTAGGAAAAGTAGGTTTGAGTGGGAGATCACTCATTGTCTCCAATTGGGAGATCACTCGTTGTCTCCAATAGGGAGGCAGCTTTCTTTGGAGCTCTCATCGAACCACTTTCAATGGTCATGACATTATTGTCCTTAACAAGTGATTATGCATTACATTTCCACGTGCTTTTTAATGGTGTCTTCTTGTGAACCTCTGGTTGTGGTTCTTTACCCTTTTCAAGAGCTACGATGGCCTTTGGGGCTTGCACCTCAAGCTCTTTAGTAGCTGATGGCTTCAAGGTTGAAGCTTGAGATTTCTACTCTTTTACTGCCTTAAATGTTTCATTGGCCTACTACCCTTCTTGTTTTGGAGCCTTGTGATGGCATTAAGGGGGACTATATGGATAAGTCCTCCTTGTAAACTTAACAAGTTAAGGCTCATCAAAGTGGGTGCTTTAGCCCATTGTGGTGATTGTACTCTATTGAGACAATCCTTGAAGGCATGTTCAAATCCACACTTGTGACATATGCCTCCATTGGGTTTTGGAACTAGATTTAGACAATGGAGTGTTAGGGTGCTCGGTGCAATAGCTCTATGATGATACTCGGCACCCCTTGTAATGGAAACATTGAAGAGGTGGCCCATGTGACAAGTTACTAAAGTTTTTCGCTCTTTGTTGCACCATGGCTTCGAACAAGGAGGCATAGTTAATGGATGGGGGCTATTCTAGATATCCATATGGATCATGCTCCTCATATGACTCGTAATTCTCCTAGTTCAAACTCTTGGAGTCCACTGACAAAGTTATCGAGAGTACTTTTTTGTGTGTGGTTTCGGGAGGAACTATTGGGGTGGTAATACCAAAGGTGAGTATACACTTCTCTTTTCTTCTGTGATATGGTTACATGGTTCTTAGGCACGCATTCATGATATGGTTACATATGGTTCTTATGAAAAAAATTAACATGCATGACTTGGCTGGAAATTTCCATGTGTGCATGCATGGATCACATGGTGGGCATGCCATGTCAACATCATATGGGAGGTAAGGGTTGCATGCAAAGGTGACATATAAAGGTGGCAATAGTGATGTGTGACAATTTGACTAGGACTATGAGCTAGCAAGTCAACTAGGTTGACCATGCCAACATGGCAAGTTGAGGTGATAGGATGCTTATGTGGGCCCTCCACATAAGCAAGTCAATAGGTTAACTATGTCAACATAGCAAGTTAAGGTGAAAGGATACTTACATGGACTCTCCACATATGGAGGTGTGTCCCCTAGGCCTAGGATACAAAAGCTATTTGGCTAATACATGGCATGAACTCTAAGTTTGGCGAATTACCAAGCCTAGATGACCAAACCTAACTAGGATTGGTTTTATACTTTGGAAGGACATAGTGGACATTATATGAGAATTTTACCTTAGGATAAAGTGATCTTCCCTTACTCAATAATAATCCATTTTTTGGTCCATAAATTCATCTTTAAAAATAGTCTAAACTATATGATTTTGGAGTAGCTTGCATTAGTATTAAAATTTTAATAATTAAATTGTTAAACTCTAACAAGCTTTTGAACAATCTTTTCAAATTAGGATCCATGAAAATTGGACTATTAAAATCATAAATTTACTTTACTACCACATTCTACCAACCTTCCTCTACCTTACTCTACTGTTGGATCTCTTAAATTGAGCTTTTTAGTTGCTATGACATTGCACACAAATATATATATATATATATATGTTTGTATGGACACTTCGAAGTCCATAAAATAATGGTAGAAGCTAGTGGAACATCTTTTAAAAATCCCAATAAATCAAGTTAAGCTTTAATATATATGATTTTCTTATGTTCAAAGTCATAAGTCCATTTAATGTAAAATGCAAAAGTTATAGACATTATAAGTGTTGAGTATCGTGCAACCTTAATAGTGAAAATAGCCGACCAATTGCCTTTATGTGCAGATAAAAAACCATTATATTTTTAATCAAAATATACCTTTAGGTGTCCAACTTTATGTATGGGGTTTCATTAGGAGACTCCAAATAAAAAATTCATTTCTTAACTAGAAGAGATTGGCTCTTCAAGGTGTAAAATTACCTATTTTCAAGCTATTCGTAAGGGGATCGAGTGTATAAAAGTGAGCACCCCTAACTTGGAACCAGCTGTATGGCATTGGTAGCAGTGTGTATATAACTCTGGGTAAGGTATTTTGATAAAATACCATTGGAACATGTGCTAGTTTGAGGAGCTTTTATATGGCTAGTAGGGCTAGTGGTGACTGCTTTGGCATTGGGAGCATGGGTTATGGTGCCACAATCCCTTGTGGATGCCAAGAATGAGCACTCTATCATGTCTTGTGGAGTTGTCGATGAGCACAAAAGTGTTGTTGTTTAGGCCTTAGCAATGGACACACCGTGCTTGTATGGTTTCGACAACAAATTATACACCACACCATATCTCTTCATGGAAATGAGTGTGGGTGTCTAGTTTGAGGAATTCGCTATAGGACTAGCCTTGCCATTGTTGGCATAATTGGCTAAGTAGATTTTTTGCCAACTCTTCCATGCTCATGGTCTTGACTAGGACTCTTGCTAGTGTTGGTTGAGCTCCTTAAGCCGCAAAGGCTTTGGATGATGCATCCCCTATCTCTTGGTTTTGGTGGATGTCTTTTACATCCACCCAAACCAAGACTAGGTCTATTACCTCACAGCAACCGTCATCAAAGATGTAGAGTCTAGACTTGTAGAGATAGTCATAAAGCTTGTTTCTCTTGAGAACAAACTTAAAAATAGGGTTTTGTGTATGCCAAACATCCCACACCTTTTGTTCACTTTATTTTCATGGAACCTATGAGCATGTGTCTTGCTATTTTTTTCTCAAGGATGCACCTCGGATGCACACAATCACACACCCAACTCCTACAAGTGGGTGCGGGAGGTCACCCATCCTAATAGTGTTCACACCACCGCGCACTTAGCCTCCACCACTCTAATCCTTTCCAAGTGACAAAAAATGGTGGAGGAGGGATGATAATGGCCCTGGTCTTCTATTATTTATGTATGATCTCATTATCACTAGCACTTTACATGTGGTATGTAGACAACCATGACCTTCCAACACCCTCTCTCGATGGCCAGGATGTAGGGTACCCATTATCTCATTATCACTAGCACTTTACATGTGGTATGCCATGACCTTCCAACACCCTCTCTCGATGGCCAGGATGTAGGGTACCCAGAGGCTTTAATGACACTTGGCTCATAGGCCTCCCTGTTCTCACAAAGATGTCACCCGGCTATCCAGTATATACCTGCCTGCTAGTGATTACTCAGGGCACACTAGCATGACATAGACTTCTTAGTCGTGCACACATTCGACCTTCGTTCAACTCCATGGTGGAGAGGAATTGACAAGTCGACCAGCTTTGCTAACAACATCCCAACATGCCGTTCTCAGGTCAAATACCATGTTGGAAATTGGGGGCCATTTCTCGGGAGGTCGCCCATCCCAATAGTCTTTACACTACTGCGCGCTTAACCTCCACCACTCTAATCCTTTCCAAGCCATGAAAATTGGTGGAGGAGGGATGACAATGGCCCTAGTCTTCTATTATTTATGTATGATCTCATTATCCCTGGGGCACTATAGATGTGGTATGTAGACGGCCAGACTATGACCTTCCAAAACCACCCTTTCAAAAATGTGTCAACCAATGTGATGGCAAAGAAGCCCATCTAAGTCACTCTATCTGGTGAAAGCTTACCATGTTAAGTTTTTGTTGCAAGATGATGGCAAAGAAGCCCATCGAAGTCACTTTATCTGGTTGAAGCTGACCACGTTAAGTTTGGTTGCAAGATGATATGCTTCCTTTTAGTCATTGGTCTTTCTCTTGAAAGAGAAAGATTCTCAAAAATGTGTGCCTTAGTTCATTTAGTTAGTGCAATGTGAGAGGGGAGGGGGGATGAAGAGACTTTATCAAGGTTAGGAACCGAAAAGAATGGCCTTAGTAGCTCTAATAAAGAAAAGAATGGAAAGTAAGCTCCCATCCCAAAACACTTCATACTTTACCACCACTACATATTCAAACCATTCTTAGTCTTGACTTAGCTAAAAAGTCTATAATACCACTAAAATGGCATCAAAAGTGTGAAAATTTTTCTTGGAACTTCAGCCATGCACCTTATAAATGTGGTGTGACTACAAACTTGCAACAGCATTATGGGCATTTAATCTTATCCAAGGCCAGCATGCAATTGAGTCACATTACAAGAGTTTACCAAACCAACAACTTTTTTAATAAGAGAAAAATGGTAATATACAAGACTAATGGTAGTGTAAAGCATTGACAAATTTCTTATTCATATGATGACAATCCTATGCATTTGTTCACCCATACAATTGCTCCTGCTCTACCCTAATGACCTACTGGCAAAACTTTCTTTGAGCTATTCACCTCCACTGTTAAACGTAAGGACCTCCTAATGTCGTAACACTGCCGAAATCCGCCCATTTTTGTGGGTATTCCAGTCCAGATTTCGCCTTGGAAGCGTTGAGATAGCTCGAGAGCGCCAGTTATAGCTGCTTATACCCAAAGAAACATGTGCAATTACGTTCTCCTTGTCTGGTGTACGATGCCCAGGCCGGGGAGAACCTTTTGCAGATGATGCAATTGCTTTTATGCGACGGAGAATACTACAAAGGGATGTTGAGAATGAGATAGAGACTGTGGATAAGACGGGGACATTTTTGGGTAGCTTGTGGGAGTCAAAATCAAACGTTGCAGTCTTGCTTTTGGAAGCAGGTTTGGCCAAACTTCATCCACTTTTACTGCTGATCGAACAACAGAAGGCCATTTGCTGGTTCAGGCTGAGGAAAGAGCTAAAAAAAAAGAATTGACAAAGGTTTGGGAGGGCTGTGGTAAAGGTGCAGCGCTCAGGGGCTGAACAGAGGGCATTTATCTCCTGGCAATAGGCTGGCTGCAGCTATACGTGATAAAGCTCATACTCACTCTCTCTTTCCTGCTTATTGATGGGCTGGTAATACTGCGGGGAGAGGAGCAGGAGTGTGGAGCGCAGCCGTGAAGACTGGCTGGCACAAAAGGTGGCTTCGGGTAGCAAGTTCAGATGGGAGGTGTGGTAAAAACTTGTACAAAGTGATGGTGCTTGGCTGACTCAAAGATCAATGTCTTTCAGAGACAAAAGGGTCACAATGTTTTGGTTTTTCTTGGATTTTGGAACCATATGATGGTTGGTTTGGTCATGTATATGAGGTGTCTATGTTGGCTTTGATTTTATAGTTTTGTTGGATGTTGAGCCTCTGATGCTCCATGATGGCCATGTGTATCTTTCATGTGAATACCATGAGGTGATTTTCTGGAGTGCAAAGCCATATGAGATGAGACAAGCCATGTTAATGTCAGTTTTTATATGTATCATGTGTTCAATATTGGCTTTGAGGATGCACATGTATAGTTGGGTACTCGATCTTTGATGGTTCCAGCTTCTGCAGGTGGTGTCCCTTGAAGAGCTATCTGTTTTGTTTCCTTGCGGGATTTTGGAAGCTACTCTCACAGCCAGAAGTCTCGCACTTCCCCAGCGACACCGCCCACGTCACGACAGCTTTGGTGAACTCGACGTGAAACCGCTGGGGTGAGAGTACATAGAGATGGCTAGCAAAATGGAGCATTTATATGCAGAGATGAAAGAGCTTGAAGAGCGGTTCAGGAAGATTGAAGAAGAAAAGCGAATTCAGGAAGCGGTGGAAATTGCGGTGCAATTGGTATATGACAGGGTCAATATATTTGATGGTTACGATCCAGAAAGCTATCTAAGGTGTTACGAGACAGAGATGAAGAATCAAGGGGTTCCAGAAAACATGATGATTACATCTTTTGCATACCTTGTATGTCCTGATTTAAAAGATGAAGTGCTGGAACTAGCAGAGTATCACTCCAAACGATGGAGTGATTTTGCAGATGCACTTATGTATGCGAGTTCCAGGTATAATGTGAGCTGTGATAGTGTTCCAGCAACAATCCGAGCCAATTTAGAAGCGGTTGTCGATGCATGTCTTATGGAGGACAATCAATTGCTATTCAAGGCTGATACAGAGATTGTGGAGGCTGTTTATGCTAAATTGGGACTGCAAAAAGCCATTAGTGAGCAACAAGGCCTTCACAGTGCCAAAAGGGATGCTTTGCTACAGCCTCATAGAGATGCAATGGGTGAACTCTGCAAGTATAATCTGTCTTCCTTGTTTGAGGGTGCAGACATACAGGGTCCTATAATCATACCAAATGATGTGTGTATGCCTATGCTTGAAGAGAGACTTGATTCAGAGAGCTTCAGGACAGGTGCTCAAGACCCAATACACGAGGAAGAGGACATCGCTAATAGTTTTCTCTTGGGCTGTGAAGCATGTAAGCTGTGTAAACTTGAGGATTCTCATGACGAAAGTGCTCCTTCGAAGGGTATTCCTCAGGTGTCGTATCATATGTGTGAAGAACAGCAGGAACCAATGCTTCTTGCTGAAAGCATGATTGCAGAGTTTGAAGATCTAAGACAAGAAGAA
Source organism: Cibotium barometz (assembly GCF_041138505.1). Taxonomy (NCBI): domain Eukaryota; kingdom Viridiplantae; phylum Streptophyta; class Polypodiopsida; order Cyatheales; family Cibotiaceae; genus Cibotium; species Cibotium barometz. Next base: position 34,306,259 of record NC_141051.1, read on the forward strand.
GATGCTATCATTACTGCATTCTTATCTGGTTATGATGCTTATAAGCAGGATGATGTACATGAATATGCAGACGGGCCACAAGTATGTGTGATTGATTTAGAGGGGGTGAGTGATATGGGTGATTCCAACAGTGATGTTGCTTCTGAAGCTGGTTGCCAAGGTTCTTTGGATTTGGGTTATTCTGGAATGCTAACAGGGTGTTCCAACAATAAACAGGGTGATGCTATGTCATCAGTGTCAGGGTTACCTTGCAACCACATTTGTGAGCAACAATCTCGAGCTTGGAAGCCTGTTTATGATGATGATTTGGAGAGGGAAATTGAATCTGTCTTTTTGAATCATACAGGGTTCAATGACATACAGATTCAAGGGTACTCGGGTGAGGGACCCATAAATCTAAGCCCATCTGCAGACAGGTATCAAGAAATACTGGGAGATAACATGCAGGATATGCAAAGTGTGGTCACAGAGCCTCAAGAGGCTGCATATGAGCAACCAAATGGATATAGTTATGGGGGTATGAATGTTCATGATAATCAACATGTGGGATTGCAAGGTGATAATGGCTTCAATGCGATTGATCCTGGATTGGATGCTATCTTAGATGATGCATTGGATGATTTCATGGTATATAATAGATCCCCATCAGCTTTGGGCTCTTCTATGCTTGATGCTAGTCAACTGTTGGTTGCAAGTGAGGATATGCAGGTGTTATGTAAGCCAAATGATTGTGATGAGATTGATCCAGAGCTGGAAGCTATTCTCGATGATGCCTTGTTGGACTTTGTATGTGTTGATGCTTTTCCGTCTTTGGATGAGAAGAATGAATGTTTGTCAGTGGGTGAGCTGGATCCGGGCACGATAGATTTGGATGGGATGTTACCAAGTGTGTGTTCCATGCTGTTAATGCAGTTGTTATTTGGTGTGGCCATACAATATGTGGTGCAAAGGCTTCAAACATGGCCTGAGGAAAATTTTGAAGCAAATCATTTTGAAGAGCATCCCACTTTGAATGATGAGGATAATTATGCATATGCAGAGAATCTAAGTGAGGATAGGGCTTCATATGAGCAAAGGATATGGCACATATGCCAAAAGCGATTGGTATTTGATCCAGGTGGGAAAGCAGAACCATTCAGATGTGATTGCTAAGATATAAATATCTTGCAGGCTAAGGGGGTAGGCTAAGATGTCATGCTATGTTTCAACAAAGGATAACCCCTTGTGAGTGGCACTATGTATATTCTTCTACTGTTTCATGTTTACTAAGGTGATACCAACTGGGTCAGGTTTGACAGGGTTTAAGACGCCTAGTTGGATGCTTGTACATATACCAATGTTGGTGTACAAATAATGCATGGACACTGAATTCCAGGACCTGTGTGGCACATACCAGAGGATGTGCAGGTTTAGAGAGGGTGGATGTCGTGCTGTGACACGTCCATGTAGGGAAAATCTTCTCTGTGATCAATTCACATGAATTCAGAGACAAGGACATGCAAGCAGTGATGTATAAACTATACATGGGCTTGATATGCTAGTACTCTGTAAATAGGAGTTCAAATATAGTGTGATTTCAATTATAAAGTGATACACTGGCATGGTTGATTTCTTTTGGGGTATACAGGGCATTTAGAGATGGGCCTTGAATGAGTGGGCATCCCCAAGCATGAGCGGGCATCGTGGGTTGTGATAGAAGTATGTGGAGCATGGGAAATGAAAGATTATTGATATGGCCGATGTATCTTTGAGAAATGGTGTGAAATCAAGGCTTGAGGGTGGCCATCTTTAGGCCTTAGGGAAAATAAAGATTAATAATATAATTAAAACGTGGCCATAAAAGGCCTAGCCACGTGGGAGCTCTACAGCGCTGGCCAGCACGTGAAGGGGAAGTTGGAGAAGCTGGCGAGCTGGCGCAGAAGAGGCGGCCGCTGGGCACGTGAAGGAAGCCGTGTGTGTGACGGGAAGAGGAGGAGCAGCACAGCTGCAGGTATACAGAGAAGAATCGCCTTGTGGGGGCATACACAGAGAAGACGCCGCCTCGTAGCCAAGTGAAGGAGGTAGCCGGCTTGGGTCGATCAAGGGTCCTCGGGAGTGTGCAGCTGACAGGCTGGAAGGCACAGCGGCAAGACAAGAGAGTTAAAGGGCTGAGGTATTCTGCAGACGGGTGGGGGGGGGCTCACTGGGGTAGCGACAGGAAGGCGAGGGGTTCTACGGACGGAGGCTGCAGCTGCTGCAGAAGTAAAGAGGAGTCACCTTGTTTAAAGAAAGGGGAATTCAGCGGGAGCATTCATAAAGTGATGCATAAAAGAATTTATTTTTATTATAAAAGTGTTACTTTCATCAATATTGATTTTTATGCATAAAGTGATGCATAAAAGAATTTATTTTTATTATAAAAGTGTTACTTTCATCAAAATTGATTTTTATGCATAAATAGATGCATAAAAGGATTTTTTTATTATAAAAGTGTTACTTTCATCAAAATTGATTTTTATGCATAAATAAATGCATATAAAAGAAAATTTTTTAATTATAAAAGTGTTAATCAAAACTGATTTTTATGCATAAAAGAAAATTTTTTATTATAAAAGTGTTACTTTCATCAAAATTGATTTTTATGCATAAATAGATGCATAAAAGAATTTTTTTATTATAAAAGATTTACTTTCATCAAAATTGATTTTTATGCATAAATAAATGCAAACAAAATTTTTATATCAAAATAAGAGTTCTCTTGAATCCTATGTTTAAATCCCATGAATATTGGTAAATGAATAAGTAAATACTCTGTGAGAGAAAGGCATTCAATTATGGGTGGGTGAGTACTTGTCTGGTTCTACCAATTCCAGTGGTTGGGCGGTGGCTAACCCATGGGCTGGATGGGGTTAGGCTAGAATCAGTAGAGTTTTAATAATAAAATTGATTAATAGGAATACGTTTAGAATTCGAGTAGTTAAATAAAAGCCTGAAGACTTCTCTAATGAATAGATCAATGGCTGGCCTGATTCAATTAGGAAAAAAGCGTTGATCCCTTCAAGTTAAGTCTGTAATAGTTTCCCTTCTATCTGGTTTATTCAGATGAAGGTTAGTTAAGTATCTTGACTTCGTTAGAAAAATTCGTTAAGAAAATAAAAATGGTGGAATCATCCCCGTATTTCGGGCATTGGAAATTTTCCCGGTTTCGGTTTTTCGGAATGACCACCAGCTTAGTCTCGTGCCCAGACATTGGGAAACCCTGCCCCGTGCATGAGGGAGCTGCTTCTGCTAGCTGGGAATCCAGTGTGTGGAGGGGGCAGTGGGTTCTCATAACTGGTATCAGAGCGCTGTTGTAAATTTACGTAACAGCAACAGAAATTGCTTAAAATTTTAAAGTAAATATGGGAAATAATGTTTTTGCTTGTTAATATTATGTTGAATTAACTTCAAAAATTAAAAACTCATAAATTGAATTGAAAATTTATAGATGGATACCCTGAATCTATTTGGCATTCCTAAACTCTCCCAGAGTCATGATAGCCTTTGAATTCGAGCATCTCATCAACTCTGCTACTACGACCCGAGTAAGCAGAGTGAGACTCGCTCGTCATTTTGAGAGTCTTTACTTTCTTGATCGTGTAGAGCGACATCGGTATATGTGGTTCTTTGGAGGACGATGTATTAATATCCGTACCAATCAGCGTCAAAGGCTCAGGCAAAATATTTCCTTAGCCATGATTCTGATAAGGCTAGCGTTTGTTCACCATGTACAACTCTTTAATCATTCACCGAGGAACTTCAGAATTTCATGCCGAGTTTTTAGGCTTCTTAGCTGCTTTATCCCTAGAAGTAGAATTACAGCACCTCTTTCTGTAATGAATCGTGTGTACCATGGCATGTCTCCTTCGCAGTTTCGCTTCTTTATGCATACGCGATTGAGACAGTGATTTTGGGAGTCGTGATGCTCTATGTATATATCGAAAACTTTTGATAATAAATGAGGTTTTGCAAAAAAAAAAAATCCAAATTGCTTTCATGATTGTGAATATGGTTAATCTTGTTCAAGAAGTATGATGAAATAATTATCTATTTAAAGATAAATCTCAAAAATTAAATAATCATAAATCTGTTGTCAAAGTTAAGTTGATGAAACTCTCGTTTTGTCAGAATCATGAGGCGCGCCGCCCGTGCAAGGCAAAACTGGATCCTCTAACGGATGACGAAGAGTTAGATCTGGATGTTCGAAAAGCCCTGCACAGATCCCAACCTGGTCCCTTGAAGGGTGAAGGGGAGCAGTTAGGCAATGGAAGAATAGTTTGATGTAACTGGCTATAACGAGAGAAGCAAGATGGCTCTCGCTAGGTTAAAGATTGTGGAAACGGCCCCTAGGGTCGCTTGGAGGAATCACTGCAAGACTAACCGTCTCGACCGGAATACCCAGACTTGGACCGATCTTAAAGCTTACCTTTCAGAAAGAGGTTTTGTCCTCCGGGCTTCCTTGAAACTAAAATGAACGAGTTCTTGGAACTAAAGCAGGATAGCCGGACAATTAAAGAGTACCATCAAGCTTTTGCCCTTCTCCTCAAATATTCTCCACAATTGGATGAAGAGCAACTGATGGTGGCCAGGTTCATTCGAGGAATGAACGAGCCATTGGACACCTTAGAGTGAAGAATGCCAAACCTGTCTCAATGGTCAAAGCTATGAGAATGGTAAAGGACTTTGCCAAAGCCTTTGTTGTTAAGGTCCCGCCAAAGCCTGCACCCTCTAACTTTAAAAGATTCCATACCCTTGGAAGTACTTCAAACTTTCCTCCCCCAAAGAGGCAGCAAGGCCTAAATCAGAATCAGGATACTGGGAGATTCAGAAGTGAAGGAAGACCCTTCCCACCAAAACACTTTCTCAAGAGCCCCACCTCTTTCAAGGATTCAGAGGGATGAGCTCAGAAGTGAGAACCGGTGTTTTGGATGTCAGGGTTTTAGTCACCAGCTAAAAGACTGCCCGACTCCTGCCATGTCAAGGGGACAGGGAAGTCAAGGACCGAGAGTGCAGAGACCAGCCCCTTCCTATCAGTCAAATCAAGGTCCATCTCGTCAAAATCAGGGAAATCCCAGGAGAACTCCAGCAGCTCAGCCATCTACCTTTGTCCAGAGTAGTCTCAGAACTCCTTCTCAGAACTGGGGCAACCAAAGAGAAAGAGTTTTGCCTTAGACTGCACAGCAGCCAGAGCAGTCACAATAGCAGAAGTAGTGGAAGAGGAAAGAGGACAGATTTATGCAGCAATTGAAAACCAAGGGTCAAATCGTCAATTCTCCATCATCCATACTCCAGGTGAGTATCAGGGTAAGCCTTTTCAGCTTTTGATTGATTGAGACAGTACTCATTCTTTCATTTCCCCAGGATGCTTGCGTAAGCTAGTGTTAGAATAGAAATCAGGGAAATCTATGCAAGTTGAATTGGCCAGTGGGAAGATTCTTTTCACTCACCTTGAGATAGATCATATTCAGTTCAATCTAGATGGGAATTTAACGGACTGTCAGTTCAGAGTTATACCTTTGACGGGATCCTTGGAATGGATTGGCTCCACAATAATCAAGCTGACATTCACTGTCATTATGGAACCATTTCCTTCCGTGACCTTCACGGAAATAAAGTTCAAGGAATTGGAATTTCAAGATCCCCAAGTTTGCAATTAGTAAAGGCTTCTAAGTTCCTAAAAGAACTTAGAAAGAAGCAGCTCATTTATGTTGTCAAAATGAATCCAGTAGACACAAAGTTAAAAGCTAAAGAACCTTAATGGTGGTTAAGTGATTATGATGATTTATTCCTAGCAGAATTAACAGAGATGCCTCCAATTCGGGAGGTATATCATGTGATAGAATTGACCCGAAGCTCAGCCAGTAGCCCTGAGCACGTACAAAATGCCACTTCTTGAAGCCATTGGACTTAAGGAATAGCTTAGACAGCTGTTAGAACAAGGGTTTGTAAGACCCACTGTTTCACCTTGGGGTGCGCCAGTTCTCTTTTAGAAAAAGAAAAATAAAACGCTAAGACTCTGTGTGGACTACAGAGGTCTCAATCAACTGACAGTTAAGAATAAGTATCTTATCCCCAAAATTGATGAGCTTCTCGACATGCTAAGTGGAGACAAGATCTCAAATCAGGGTATTATCAGATCAGGATTAATGAGCAAGATATCCCGAAGACAGCCATCAATACTCGGTATGGGCATTATGAATTCACTGTCATGCCATTTGGATTGACAAATGCCCCAGCTACATTCAATCGCCTAATGCAAGACATTCTCATAGAATACTTGGATGATTTTGTTCTTGTTTTCTTTGATGATATTCTGATTTACTCAAAGAATGCAGCTGACCATGAAGCTCATGTCGGAAAAGTTCTTGAGATTCTAAGGAAGCACCAACTCTTTGCAAAAAAGAGCAAATGCACTTTCTCTACCGACCATGTTGAATACTTGGGCTTTTTGGTATCCAAAGATGGAATTTCTCCAGATTCCGCAAAAGTCCAAGCAGTCATAGATTGGCCTGAACCTAAGACAGTGAAAGAAGTCAGGGGATTCTTGGGATTGATTGGTTGGTATAGAATTTTTATACCAAAATATGCTCTCATAGCTTCCCTCTGACTAATCTTCTCAAGAAGAATACCTCGTTTCAATGGTCTGCCAGGTGAGAGAGTGCTTTTGATAAGCTAAAGACCGCCTTGGTAACCAATCCCGTTCTGAAGTTGCTAGATATCTCTCTACCCTTTGAGGTAGGTGACTGATGCCAGTGGTTTTGCCTTGGGAGGTGCACTCATGCAGGAAGGTCATGTAGTGGCCTATGAATCCCGAAAACTCAGAACGCATGAGAGGAATTATGCTGTCCACAACCTGGAACTACTTTCAGTAGTATATGCCCTGAAGTTGTCGTAGACATTACCTACTGGGTCAAAGATTCACTTTGATGAGACAGATCATCAGAGCTTAAAGTGGAGACATTACCTACTGGGTCAAAGATTCACTTTGATGAGATAGATCATCAGAGCTTAAAGTGGATCTTCACTCAGAAGGATCTCAACATGCGCCAAAACAAAGAAGGTGGATGCAGACCCTGCAGGAATTTGATTTTGAAATCAAGTATCGCCCAGGCAAAGAAAATGTGGTAGTAGATGCCCTCAGCAGAAAAGCCTCCTTGCTTACAATTACAGTGGTGTCAAATCCATTGATTATTGAGGCAAGAGAGAAGATCATGCAGGATAGATTCTTTGGCCCTATTGCTACCCTACTTATGCAGGAAAGCAAAACTCCTCTTAGGAGTTGAACCGAGTTCAAGGGTACAGCCTGGATGATGGAATTATGTATTATAATCATAGGCTATGCATTCCCAATGATGAGGGAACTAAGGGTCAAATTTTGAATGAAGCCCATGACAGCCTTATTGTAGGACATCCAGGTTTCATCAAGACCTACATGTCTGTAAAGAAAAGCTTCTTTTGGCTTGGTCTACTTAATCATGTACGTCAATGTCTGACCTGTCAAAAATTCAAAGCCGAGAGAGTAAAAATGCCCGGGAAGTTACATCCATTAGACATCCCCCACATGAAGTGGGAATGTATCAGTATGGATTTTATTACTAGATTACCTTCAGTGCAATTAGGTTACTGTTGAAATTAGAGCATTGTGATGAGCTATGGTGGATCAAACACTAGAATCAACATCATTAACAAAGTGATTAGTAAATAATTAAGATATAATTAGTGAGTAATTAGCAAATAGCTTAATGTAGGCATGGATAATAAAAAACCAGCAAATTCTCATTAGGGCAATGCCTCAATTTATAGAGTTTACATCCAAGCATCTAATCCCACTGATTTCTCCTTGATTCTCTCCACCTCTTCACTTTTCCTATAATATCTCACAGAATATCTCCACACTTCCTAAATCTTCTCATGCTACCTTTTATTCTCTCCCAGTAGATTCTTCTCACCTTTTCACAGGTTCTTTCACATTTACACATCCTCTTTTACAGCCTCTATCCAAGGGCTTGTTCCTGCACACACCCTATTCACTTGTATATTTCAACACCTCCCCTCAACTGAATACTCCTAGAACACCTAGACCCTATACCAAGTTTCCCTCTTACTTGACCAGTGTCTAGCACACCTCCCCTCAAGTTAACTTACCACACCTCGACCCTGTACCAAGTTTCCCTCTTACTTGATAGCCCACGACTAGTGCCTCAAGTCCCTAAACTCATAGTCCTTGACACTCTCTCTCTCTATGTGTCCAAGGCTTACTATAGTTGCCCGCGACCTTGACTAAAGTGCTCACACATATATCTATCTACCACGTGGCCTACATCATAGGTGGCTCAGAGATGGTTTTACTTTGTTGGGGCAGGTTACATTGGGTTGTGGGGTCTCTTTCTCTCTCTCTTAGAGATTTTCACATGGCTCCTCACTCTTTGGAGCCTCACATCTTCTCTTTTCTTCAGTCTTCTTGTCGTGGCAGCTTCTCTCCATGCGTCCATGTCTTTCTCTTCTTTTAGTCTTCTTGGGGCAGCTTCTCTTCTTGTGGCAGCTTCTCTTCTCGTGTCCATGTCTTCCTTCAATTCTTCCTTTAGATCTTCTTCTCGGTGTGGATCCTCTTCTTGGAAAGAGATATTCTTCTTCTTTCATGGCTGGGGCCATGAGCTTGTCCGTCAGGTCTTTTTGCTCCATGGGAGCAACATGTTTAAACATTTTGTTGACAGTTCTTTTGGGATTTTGATGTTTATCTTGTGTCATTATGCAATGCAATCCCAAATCTATGCGGGAGGTCTTACCTCTTGCCTTATTTTGGGGACAAGGGCAGTGTCTGATCCCATATTTACACTGATGTAATGTGCCCAATACATAATGCATACGGCATTCATTCTTATGCACATTCCCAAATGCAACTCTGGCTGTGAATAATCTTGAATTTGAGTGAGATTTACAGGCATTAACCAAGGGTTAAATGTAAATTGATGATTATCACAATTTTATCAGCACAATTTTACCAGAAATTACATTAAATCAAGGGGGTAACCAATTTGTACGGAATGGTTGGAGTATCAAACCAACTCCGAATTGCAATCTGAAGTTATAGGGATTTGTATCAGATACCTAATGGGGTTAATTTGAACCCTCAATTGCACCAAAATACAGTGATTAGCATTGATTAATCACTGATTAGCAAATTAATCCACTATTTTGTGTGCAAAAAATAGAGTATGCGAGGAGTCCAGATCTGGTGCCTTAGACTTCAAATGAGCTCAAATGCTTTCAAAGCCATCAATAGCAATGAGTCTAGTAGAGGATTAAGCCAATAAACATAAGATTTGACCAAATATTGAATGCTTAATCTCTGTTTTACCAAAGTCACCTCTTGCAGATTTGATGAAGAGCTTGGATCTCACTGTAGACTTGATCAAATTGAATTCTGTCTTCACTAGCTTGTAGAGCATGCTTGAAAACACTTGGGGCTAAGAGGAATTAGACCCATTTGAACTGTGGAAGTGAAGATTTGTAAATTTCTCCCAGAAACAAGCGCCTGGTAAATTCACAATTTCTGTTGCATCCGCCGACGGTTTGTTGCGTTGGTTTGATGAGCTTGAAGAGCATTGAGATGGCTAGCTAGGGCTAGAAGCAATAGGGCTAATTTTAACTGTGCAAGGAGAATGAACTCCTCCACTGGATGGGGGTATAGAGGTGAGTTGAAAAAAGAGGGAAAATTATAATTTTCTACTAATCCTAATTAGTAAAATAATTAGCAAGATAATGAGCTCACAAAATGATGGATTCTAGGCATGGCTCTGATACCATGTTAAAATTAGAGCATTGTGATGAGCTATGGTGGATCAAACACTAGAATCAACATCATTAACAAAGTGATTAGTAAATAATTAAGATGTAATTAGTTAGTAATTAGCAAATAGCTTAATGTAGGCATGGATAATCAAAAACCAGTAAATTCTCATTAGGGCAATGCCTTAATTTATAGAGTTTGCATCCAAGCATCTAATCCCACTGATTTCTCCTTGATTCACTCCACCTCTCCCAGAATATCTCCACTCTTCATCTCAATTTATAGAGTTTACATCCAAGCATCTAATCCCACTGATTTCTCCTTGATTCACTCCACCTCTCCCAGAACATCCTCTCCCATAATATCTCCACCTCTTTTGCTTGATTCTCTCCACCTCCACACTTTTCCCAGAATATCTCACAGAATATCTCCACACTTCCTAAATCTTCTCATGCTACCCTTTATTCTCTCCCAGTAGATTCTTGTCACCTTTTCACAGGTTCTTTCACATTTACACATCCTCTTTTACAGCCTATATCCAAGGGCTTGTTCCCGCACACACCCTATTCACTTGTATACTTCAACAGTTATAACTCCATCTTCGTGGTAGTTGATAGACTAACCAAAGTTGCCCATCTGATTCTAGTAAAAGAAACCTACACTGCAGTGGATGTGGCCAGAGTGTTCCTCAAGGAAATCTTCAGATTGCATGGCCTACCCAAAAGAATAGTAAGTGATCGAGATCCCAAATTCACGTCAAGATTCTGGACTGCATTTTTAAAAGCAGTTAGAACTTTCTTGGATCTTAGCACAGCTTACCACCCCGAGACCGATGGTCAAACGAAAAGGGTAAACCACGTAATCAAAGATATACTTCGGTCATGCTGTGCCAGGGAACCCAAGAAGTGGCTAAGCTATCTGCACCTAGTCGAGTTTGCCTACAATGCTTCTTATCACCGAAGTATCGGGATGAGTCCTTTCAAAGCTCTATATGGACAAGATTGCTTAACTCCATTAACTTGGTTCAACCCATTGACTAGGGTCGAGATGTCCAGACAGATGCTTGACGACATGGAGTAGCAGATGCAGTCAATTCGCAAAGATATAAAAACTGCCCAGGATAGACAAAAGCAGTATGCAAATAAGAAGAGGACAGATAGAAAATTCGAAGAAGCAGATATGGTCTTGATTCGAGTATGCCCCAAAAGAAGTTCTCTATCTCTTGGGAAGTACAAGAAGTTATCCCCCAAATACTGTGGACCATATCTGATTACAAAGAAAGTAGGTGACTTAGCCTACGAGCTTCTTCTGCCTCCTCTCTCAAAGTACATAATGTATTTCATGTCAACCTACTTAAAAAGTATGTACCAAGCCCGAATCATGTGCTGGATGTGATGAAATCTCAACTTCTTCAACACTTAAGGGCAGATGGAACTCCAACCTGAAGAAATCCTTGATGTTCGAGAGAAGGTTCTCAGGAATAGAATTCTGAGAGAATTATTGGTTAAATGGAAGTTCTATCCTTTTGAAGATGCCACCTAGGAGAAAGAAGCCGAACTGTTTTGTGGGATTACCCCCAGTTTGCAAGATGAGGACATCTCGCGTTTTTCAAGTGGAAGAGAATGTAAGATTCCTCCCCAGCCTCTCAAGAAGTCAAGTATCTTCCCCCGTAATCAAATCCCTCTTCAGAAATATAAAAGATCTTGTTTCTACCTGTTTTGGCCTAGAGAGAAAATCTTCTAGAGAGAGGTGATTCAGTTTTTAAATATTTTTGGATGGAAAAATATCTCATCTTATTAAAATAAATTTCCCCAAAATAGAAGTTCAAAAAGAATTTCAGAAGGTGCATTAGAAACAAATTATAATCTGTTCAAAAGGCCTTATCCTAAGGGTCCAGATTTTTTGAAAATTTTAGATTAAGGTGCTGAGGGGCCAATTAGATTAATCCAAATGTAGGGAGGAGGTAAATTAAATAAATAAAGAAAATCCTCCCAAAAATGAGTAAATACTCACATAAGATGAAGAGTGGACTAACGACCAAAGGAAATACTAAAAAAATGATTTTTTGACACCTCAGAGTGGGGATTCCCCCTCATGAAGTAGGCACCTTTTTCCCATCATTGCTTTTGAATTTTAAATCAATAAATTTCATCTCTCCTCTCTCCTAATTCAAAACTAGATCCAAAAAGTGAACTAAACTGACCTAAAAATGGTCGAAAATTGACCAAACTGATCTGGAAAATTCTAGAATGAGTTTTCTTGGTTAGAAGCTCACTTTTTCCTATAAATAGAAGCCTCCCCCTTTGTAGAAGCTTAATAGTGTTTTATGCACTGTTACTCTACTCCTCCCCAGAGCTAAAAAACAATGAATTTATTGATAATTCATTAGTTTTTGACCATTTCCTCTTCACAAGAATTGGTGGCCACTCTTGTTGCAAACAAGAGTAGATCCCTCAAACCATCAAGCCAAAGGAAAGCTCACAAAAATTCATGTAAGCTAGAAATCCTACTTTTTCTTTATTCCATTTAATGGTTTTCTAATTTTTATTTTCTTTAAAATGAAAAATGATATTATGCCTTGTTGGAAAGGCTTTCCCCCTCTCTTCATTCTTGAATTCAGCCTTTCTTTATCCTAGATATGTAATCAAATTGTTAGAATTAAACTTTTCATATTGTTTCTCTTTAAAAAGTGGAATTTGATTAGTTTAGAATGCTTTAAACCATTTGGGATAATTTCTAAGTAACTTGAGAATGAAAAAAATTGAAAAATGGTCAGCCATACAAAGGAGGTTATGGCAAAATTTTCTTAAGTTTTGTGAAATAAGTTTTATCTTTTATTATTCAAAAAGAGTAATCCCCACCGTTTGTGTATTCTAAAAGTGTTATTTTTATTCTATGCATAGAAAATGCATATTATAAATATTTTTATTATAAAAGTGTTATTTTCATTAGAATTAATTTCACTTTTATTATAAAAGTGTTATTTCCATTAGAATTAATTTCTATGCATAGAAAGATGCACATTGGAGAATTTTTTTACTATAAAAGTGTTACTTTCATCAATATTAATTTTTATGCATAAAGTGATGCATAAAAGAGTTTATTTTATTATAAAAGTGTTACTTTCATCAATATTGATTTTTATGCATAAAGTGATGCATAAAAGAATTTATTCTGATATAAAAGTGTTACTTTCATCAATATTGATTTTTTTGCATAAAGTGATGCATAAAAGAATTTATTTTTATTATAAAAAGTTACTTTCATCAATATTGATTTTTATGCATAAATTGATGCATAAAAGAATTTATTTTTATTATAAAAGTGTTACTTTCATCAATATTGATTTTTATGCATAAAGTGATGCATCAAAGAATTTTTTTTTATTATAAAAGTGTTACTTTTATCAAAATTGATTTTTATGCATAAAAGAAATTTTTTATTATAAAAGTGTTACTTTCATCAAAATTGACTTTTTATATATTATATGATGGACCAATGTTTATCGTAATCTGTTACTGGATCTCGTTTGCTGACTAGCTGGTCTCAACGGAGAGTCCAGAGTGATACTGTTTTTTTGTGAGAAACAAGGATTGAATGGAAATTTTGAGTTATGACATCTGTAACCAACAAATTTTTTGTCAATGGATTGTTTTATAAGTTAAAGTTTAAAGAGGAGTGTGTGAGTATCTGTATTCTAAAGCAAAAGTTAAGAAAGGCATTCAATTATGGGTGGGTGAGTACTTGTCTGGTTCTACCAATTCCAGTGGTTGGGCGATGGCTAACCCATGGGCCGGATAGGCTGGAATCAGCAAAGTTTTAATAATAAAATTGATTAATAAGAATAGGTTTAAAATTCGAGTATAGTTAAATAAAAGCCTGAAGACTTCTCTAATGAATAGATCAACGGCTGTGCCTGTTTCAATTAGGAAAAAAGCGTTGATCCCTTCAAGTTAAGTGTGTAAGAGTTTCCCTTCTATTTGGTTTATTCAGATGAAGGTTAGTTCAGTATCTTGACTTCGTTAGAAAAATTCATTATTAAGAAAATAAAAATTATGGAATCCTCCCCATTTTTCGGGCATGGAAAATTTTCCCAGTTTCGGTCTTCGAAATGACCACCAGCTAGGTCTCGTGCTGCCCAGACATTCGATGTAACATACCCATCTTCACTAATAAAGAAATGTCCATGTAATAGAGTTTTTATGGCATAAAAATCAATGATTTTATTAAATGAGTCATTTCTACTTAGAATCTTCAAATTCTGAGTCCAAATTTGGAATCTGCGTGCGATTTTACCCTAATTTAGGATTTTACAGTATCCAAAACGGACACCGGATCAAGCTTATACGTAAATTTCAGTCATTTTTTAAGTTAAAAAGCAATGACCTTAATAAATGCACGACTGGGCGTCCGATTGATGAACGGTCTGAACCCCAACGACCAGGAGAACCTTCCGGACAAAAAAAAAATTTCGCCCCTGGGGCGGTCCGGCACGCAAATCGAGGCAGGTGTCCCAAATTTGGGAACCCTGCTCCAAAATTTGAATCGTACACACTTACCAAGGTGCCCGTACGATAGCCACACAAGAACCAAAGGACGGCCGCCCACTGTGTGGTCCACACGTACCGCTACTTGGACACCCATGCTGCCCCAGACCAAATAAGGTACATACGTACCACTCCTTTCCCTGTTAACCGATACCTTACCTTTCCCACAGAGCCATGCAGGCCACTGATCTACAGCTTTTGCTGGTACACCGTCCTTTCGTCCTTGCTTTGCGTAGCGCCCGTACCTGTACCCCACAGTTATATAAATCCGTACCCGTACCCCACAGTTATATAAACCCCTGGGGTGCTCCATGGGCAACACGCATTTCTGCGTAGCCTATGCTCTACTGTGCCGCCGTCTGTACCGCCGTCCGTCCCTGTGCAGTGTACTTGCTATAGTACAGCCGTCCCTAGCAGCCACCCCTCACACACCCCCTCATTTGCCACTTTTCAGATAAGCTAATTTTTCCTCCATCCCCCCCTTACTAGGAGGCAGTGTCAACTCTTCTCCCCCCCATTTGCGTGGGCTTTAGTAAGAGGTTTTTGCCTTAGAGAGGGTTCATGCTTTGTGTTCTTTTGCTCATACGGTGAGCAAACGATCTCAGAATTGAGATCCGATTGAAGCGTTTCGACTGCGCCCAGCGAGCCCTATAAGACAAATGAGTTTTTTTGTCTTAGGCAGTGCAGCCTAAGAATTTTTTTATTATAAAAGTGTTACCTTCATCAAAATTGATTTTTATGCATAAACAGATTCATCAAAGTTTTTTGTTAATTTTTATAAAAGTGTTACTTTTATCAAAATTGATTTTTATGCATAAATAGATGCATAAAAGGATTTTTTTATTATAAAAGTGTTACTTTCATAAATTTGATTTTTATGCATAAATAGATGCATACAGAATTTTTATATCAAAACAATAGTTCTTTTTAATCCTATGTTTAAATCCCATGAATATTGGTAAATGAATAAGTAAATACTTTGTGAGAGAAAATTCTACCATTTCATATTCTCTAGGATGGTAATGAGAAAATTCAGAAAAACTATCAAAGTCAAAATTTTAGATAAATGATTAATTTATTCCTCATAGGAATTCGTTAATCAAATACTCAATGAATGAAATTCAGTAAAGTAGTAATTAAAATATTACCCTTCGAGAAAGATAGTTTAGAGAACCTTTCCAGACTCAAACCCTGAATCAAACTATGACCAAGACATAACTCCTTCATCAGTTTCAAGAAAAGATGATTGACCAGTTCAGGAAAATTCACTCAAATCACCCACCGAATCTAAAATCAAGTTAAGACCCTTTGATTCTGATCTGAGGATCAAGGTTACAGAATTCAAAAAATTCTATTAGAATTCAGACCTGCGATCTAGAAGTATTGGGATACGGATTTAAGATATACTCATTATATTCAAAAGAAAATCAAAACTGAAAAACTTGCATAGAAACCCTATTTTCTTAAAGGACTGTCTTACACGAGAATGCTAGAGGGGAGCATTTGGTATATGTGTTTTTTCTAAGGGAAGTTTGGTTGTAACAGCTGGCGGGGAGTGTTTAAAGGATGGCTCACGCAGCAAAAACTTGCCCAGGTCTTGACCAGCCTTGGTATGGTGAAAAATGGTGTGCTTCCAGTACGATGGGCGAGGGCCGATGAAGCGGTCTCCCTGAGTGAAGTGCCAGGACACCTAAGGAGGATCCTGGAGGGTTCTGACCAGGCGATGCACGGGCTCGCGGTGCTTAGAACACCCATGCGTATGTCATGGAAGATATATATTATATGATGGACCAATGTTTATCATAATCTGTTATTACTGGATCTCGTTTTGCTGACTAGCTGGTCTCAACGGAGAGTCCAGAGTGATTGTTTTTTTTGTGAGAAACAAGGATTGAATGGAAATTTTGAGTTATGACATCTGTAACCAATAATTGTTTGTCAATGGATTGTTTTATAAGTTAAAGTTTAAAGAGGAGTGTGTGCGTATCTGTATTCTAAAGCAAAAGTTAAGAAAGGCATTCAATTATGGGTGGGTGAGTACTTGTCTGGTTCTACCAATTCCACTGGTTGGGCGGTGGCTAACCCATGGGCCGGATAGGCTGGAATCAGCAGAGTTTTAATAATAAAATTAATTAATAAGAATACGTTTAGAATTTGAGTATAGTTAAATAAAAGCTTGAATACTTCTCTAATGAATAGATCAACAGCTGTGCCTAATTCAATTAGGAAAAAAACATTGATCCCTTCAAGTTAAGTGTGTAATAGTTTCTCTTCTATTTGGTTTATTCAGATAAAGTTTAGTTCAGTATCTTGACTTCGTTAGAAAAATTCGTAAGAAAATAAAAATTGTGGAATCGTCCCCATTTTTCGGGCATGGAAAATTTTCCCGGTTTTGGTTTTTGAAATGACCACCAGCTTAGTCTCGTGCTGCCCAGACATTCGATGTGACATACCCATCTTCACTAATAAAGAAATGTCCATGTAATAGAGTTTTTATGGTATAAAAATCAATGATTTATTAAATGAGTCATTTCTACTTAGAATCTTCAAATTTTGAGCCCAAATTTGGAATTTGCATGCGATTTTACCCTAATATAGGATTTTATAGTATCCAAAACGGACACCGGATCAAGCTTATACGCAAATTTCAGTCATTTTTTAGTTAAAAAGCGACGACCTTTAAACCTTAATAAATGCACGACTGGGCGTTCGATTGACGAACGGTCTGAACCCCAACGACCAGGATAACCTCTTGGACAAAAAAAAAAATCACCCCCCGAGGTGGTTCGGCACGTAAATCGAGGCGATTGCCCCAAGATTGGGGACCCTGCTTCCAAATTTGAACCGTACACACTTACCAGGGTGCCCGTACAATGGCCACACAAGAACCAAAGGACAGCCACCCACTGTGTGGTCCACAGGTACCACTACCTGGACACTTTCCCACAGAGCCATGTAGGCCACTGATCTATAGCCTTTGCTGGTACACCGTCCTTTCGTCCGTGCTTTGCGCAGCACCCGTACCCGTACCCCACAGTTATATAAACCCGTACCCGTACCCCACAATTATATAAACCCCCGGGGTGCTCCATGGGCAACACGCATTTCTGCGTAGCCTATGCTCTACTGTGCGACCGTCCGTACCACCGTCCGTCCCTGTGCAGTGTACTTGCTGTAATACAGCCGCCCCTTGCAGCCACCCCTCTCACACCCCCTCATTTTCCACTTTTCAGATAAGCCAATTTTTCCTCCATCCCCCCCTTACTAGGAGAGGCAGTGTCCTTAACTCTTCTCCCCCCATTTGCGTGGACTTTAGTAAGAGGTTTTTGCATTAGAGAGGGTTCATGCGCCGTGTTCTTTTGCTCATACGGTGAGCAAACGATCTCAAAATTGAGATCCGATTGAAGCATTTCGACCGCGCCCAGCGAGCCCTACAAGACGACGTCCAAGATGGCCCCTTCCCAGAAACATCAGAATATTGCCTCGAGAGGAGCAGGCAACAACGAGATTAGAGAAGATGCTCCTGATGCGGCCCCAACCCTCCCTTTACAAGCTCCTCAAGGAAATGGTGGCCAGGTTAGATTGGTTATCTTTTAAAGAAGAGTTTTTTTAAAATATTAGTGTTAATAAATGTGTATCTTTTCCTTTTAAAATAATGACATAAAATTGTATGAAGTTACGAATTGAATAATGCTGTATTCAATGAATTGTATTGAAATTATTATCTTTAAAGATTGCAAGCTTTTCTTGGCTTCGACGCTAACTCCATTCCGTGCTTGTGTAGCCGGGCGATGTCGTTAGCAAAGCCCGGGAATGGCCCAAGGTATCCCTCATACCATTGGGAGAATAAGGTTCGCCGATTGAGGCAAGACATTATGATGCTGTCTAGTTCTGAGGGCCCATGCTAGTATGATGAATAAGGCCACCCTAGTGTGCAGACATCCCTCTGAGGGGCGGGAGGATCGAGCAATGGAGTCTGAGAGGGCGACAGGCCGGCTTGAGTCCTCGCCAGCGACCGACGATGAGGTGTATGGTCCCGTAGGATTTTGTCCAGCATGTAGAGGCTGGAAGGCCGAATTCTAGATCATTGGCAGTATAAAGGAAAAGAATAAGAGAGCTGGTTTGGCTTGTATGGAATTGATTCATGTATAAACTTTTTTTTTTATAAATCTTGTTTTTGGCATTATTGTATTGTGGAAAAAGACTGTTTTAACAAACCTTGTGTGAAAAGGGCCTTAATTAAGGAACATGTTTATTTATGTCAAACAGTGTGGTAGGATTAATTAGAAAATAAATTGACGCATGAGTAGGGTGGAAAGTGGGAGGACGGAATGCCCCGACGGCACCATCCTACGGACGGGTGGACCCGATTAGTCGGGTAGCTTTCCAACAGATTAAGTGAAAGCCCTACGCTAGATAAATAGGTTCTTGGGCAACTCTATTCTAGAACACTAGCGACGGCTATGCCTTGCATGGATGAGGAAAAAAGCGTTGCCTCTAGAAATCAAGTCTAGTAGTTGCCCAATTTATGATCAATTACCCTATGGGTGATTTGATTTTTAGAAGATCACGCTCCCCCTGCGGGATAAGACTAGGTCTTACCTATGAATTGTATCCTTGAATCTCTACATGGTCAAGGTGTTGATGAATAGGAAATTTTCTCCAAGTTAAGACTTAGTGGACTATCTTAAGTGTTTCCCCTATTTTAGAAGGGGGGAACCTTACAATTGGTATCAGAGCCGATCTTAGCTCCTAGGAATTGCCATTTAAGGACTGTTTTGCAACAATGAATGTTTTACCTAAAATAATGCTAATTAATAAAAACATCCTACTAAAACAAACAAGTTGAATTGATGTTTGAATGATTGTAGGAAGAGGAAGATGCCTACTCGAAGTTTCTAGTTTTTCAATGCATCTTCGAGACTGCTAGTCACTCCTCAAATTTCGAGTTCTGTGACACCATGGTACAGATACTAGAGAAGATGTCCCTCCTTCATTTCTCTCGTATTGAAAGAGGATGGGGAAGAGATTTCTGGAGTCGTGGGCCGAGATATTTCTTCATCCGAGCAGATCAAATTGGGAAGCTTACCACCGACCTAAAGCGGATTCGTTGGATTGAAAAGTTGAAGATGATCCGTTTATTTTGGATTGTCGGTACCCCCAGGGCCAACACCTCTGTGACTATAGATGGGATTCTGTGACACCATGGTGCAGATACTAGAGAAGATGTCCCTCCCTCATTTCTCTCGTATTGAAAGAGGATGGGGTAGAGATTTCTGGAGTCGTGGGCCGAGATATTTCTTCATCCGAGCAGATCGAATTGGGAACCTTACCCCACCGACCTAAAGCGAATTCGTTGGATTGAAAAGTTGAAGATGATCCGTTTATTTTGGTTTGTCGGTACCCCCAGGGCCGACACCTCTGTGACTATAGATGGGATTCACATCCCTCAAGATCGCTAGGTGTATGACAAAGTGATGCAGGTCTTACCTGCTAACACAGAAGCTGTCAGCACAGCAGGTAAGACCAAGTGATGCAGGTCTTACCTGCTAACAGAGTAGCTGTCAGCAGGTCTTACCTGCTGACAGAGTAGCTGTCAGCAGTGTTGGGACCTACCCCAATCCAGAGTCTACCATCCTTACCATCAATTTTTACAGTCTTAGAAACTACAATGGAATCTCATATTTCACCTATGTGGACCGCTCTACCCTTATGTCATAGTCAAGCTTAGAAATTTTCCTTGATGGCAAATAAGACCAATTATATTAGTCTCAGATCTTTGTAATAAAACTCGTCCTTGTAAATATTTGGAAATAAAATGATTTCAATGTTTTACTCTCCAAAATAAGCGTTGTGCAAATATGAATCTTGTAATCTTAAAATTGTTTTTACAATGATGGCCAAGACAATCACCCTCTACTTCCCAATGCGCTTTACACTGATATCCAAGAGAAGAAGCTCCTGCTCAAGCAAATGCAAGCTCCCTCCTTTAAAGGAGAAGGTTCAAAGATTGAGAAGGATGCTGAAGTCTGGATTGAAGCGATGGACGATTATTTCTCTGTCGCCGGTGTACTGGAGTAGCAAATCAGTGGTTTTGCCTCATCGGAGATGCTAAACTCTGGTGGAAAGAGTGGTGCCGTGACAAGGGAGTCACCAAGCATTCTCAAATGTGGGAAGACATCAAGGAGGCCGTGAAGGAAAGATATCTTCTCCCTTCCCATGAATCCATAAAGATGAATGAGTTTTTTTGTCTTAGGCTGTGCAGCCTAAGAATTTTTTTTATTATAAAAGTGTTACTTTCATCAAAATTGATTTTTACACATAAATAGATTCATAAAAGTTTTCTTTTAAATTTTTATATAAGTGTTACTTTCATCAAAATTGATTTTTATGCATAAATAGATGCATAAAAGGATTTTTTTATTATAAAAGTGTTACTTTCATAAATTTGATTTTTATGCATAAATAGATGCATATAGAATTTTTATATCAAAAAACGAGTTCTCTTTAATCCTATGTTTAAATCCCATGAATATTGGTAAATGAATAAGTAAATACTTTGTGAGTTAAAATTTTACTGTTTCATATTCTCTAGGATGGTAATGAGAAAATTCAGAAAAACTATCGAATTTGAAATTTTAGATAAATGATTAATTTATTCCTCATAGGAATTCGTGATTAGTTTTGAATTCAGTTAAGCAAATACTCAATGAATGAAATTCAGTAAAGTAGTAATTGAAATATTACCTTTCGAGAAAGATAGTTCAGAGAACCTTTCCAAACTCAAACCCTGAATCAAACTATGACCAAGACATAACTCCTCCATCAGTTTTCAAGAAAAGATGATGTGACCAGTTTAGGAAAATTCACTCAAATCACCCACCGAATCTAAAATCAAGTTAAGACCCTTTGATTCTGATCTGAGGATCAAGGTTACAAAATTCAAGAAATTCTATTGGAATTCAGACCTGCGATCTAGAAAATATACTCATTATATTCAAAAGAAAATCAAAACCGAAAAACTTACATAGAAACCCTGTTTTCTTAAAGGACTGTCTTACACCAGAATGCTTGGTATGGTGAAAAATGGTGTGCTTCCGGTATACGATGGGCAAGGGCCGACGAAGCGGTCTCCCTGAGTAAAGTGCCAAGACACCTAAGGAGGATCGTGGAGGGTTCTGACCAGGCGATGCACGGGCTCGCGGTGCTTAGGACACCCATGCGTATGTCGTGGAAGATATATATTATATGACGGACCAATGTTTATCGTAATCTGTTTACTGGATCTCGTTTGCTGACTAGCTGGTCTCAACAGAGAGTCTAGAGTGATATTGTTTTTTTTGTGAGAAACAAGGATTGAATGGAAATTTTGAGTTATGACATCTGTAACCAATAATTTTGAGTTATGACATCTGTAACCAATAATTGTTTGTCAATGGATTGTTTTATAAGTTAAAGTTTAAAGAAGAGTGTGTGCGTATCTGTATTCTAAAGCAAAAGTTAAGAAAGGCATTCAATTATGGGTGGGTGAGTACTTGTCTGGTTCTACCAATTCCAGTGGTTGGGCGGTGGCTAACCCATGGGCCGGATAGGCTGGAATCAGTAGAGTTTTAATAATAAAATTGATTAATAAGAATACGTTTAGAATTCGAGTATAGTTAAATAAAAGCTTGAAGACTTCTCTAATGAATAGATCAACGCCTGTGCATGATTCAATTAGGAAAAAAGCGTTGATCCCTTCAAGTTAAGTGTGCAATAGTTTCCCTTCTATTTGGTTTATTCAGATAAAGGTTAGTTCAGTATCTTAACTTCGTTAGAAAAATTCGCAAGAAAATAAAAATTGTGGAATCGTCCCCATTTTTCGGGCATGGAAAATTTTCCCGGTTTCGGTTTTCGGAATGACCACTAGCTTAGTCTCGTGCTGCCCAGACATTCAATGTAACATACCCATCTTCACTAATAAAGAAATGTCCATGTAATAGAGTTTTTATGGTATAAAATTTAATGATTTTATTAAATGAGTCATTTCTACGTAGAATCTTCAAATTCTGAGCCCAAATTTGGAATTTGCGTGCGATTTTACCCTAATATAGGATTTTATAATATCCAAAACGGACATCGGATCAAGCTTATACGCAAATTTCAGTCATTTTTTTAGTTAAAAAGCGAGGACCTTTAAAGCTTAATAAATGCACGGCTGGGCGTTCGATTGACGAACGGTCTGAACCCCAATGACCAAGAGAACCTCCCGGACAAAAAAAAAAATTCGCCCCTCGGGCACGCAAATCGAGGGTGTCCCAAATTTGGGGACCTTGCTCCAAAATTTGAACCGTACACACCTACCAGGGTGCCCGTACGATGGCCACACAAGAACCAAAGGACGGTGGCCCACTGTGTGGTCCACACGGTACTGCTATCTGGACACCTATGCTGCCCCAGACCAGATAAGGTACATGCGTACCACTCCTTTCCCTGTTAACTGACACCGTACCTTTCCCACAGAGCCATGCAGGCCACTGATCTACAGCCTTTGCTGGTACACCGTCCTCGCTTTACACAATGCCCGTACTCGTACCCCACAGTTATATAAACCCGTACCCGTACCCCACAGTTATATAAACCCCCGCCGGGGTGCTCCATGGGCAACATGCATTTCTGCGTAGCCTATGCTCTACTGTGTCGCCATCCGTACTGCCGTCCGTCCTTGTGCAGTGTACTTGCTGTAGTACAGCCGCCCCTTGCAGAGCCACCCCTCTCACACCCCTCCGATTTGCCACTTTTCAGATAAGCCAATTTTTCCTCCATCCCCCCCTTACTAGGAGGCAGTGTCCTTAACTCTTCTCCCCCCATTTGCGTGGACTTTAGTAAGAGGTTTTTGCCTTAGAGAGGGTTCATGCGCTGTGTTCTTTTGCTCATACAGTGAGCAAACAATCTCAGAATTGAGATGATCCGATTGAAGCGTATTGACCGCGCCCAGCGAGCCCTACAAGACGACGTCCAAGATGGCCCCTTCCTGGAAACGTCAGAATATTGCCTCGAGAGTAGCACGCAACAAACGAGATTAGAGAAGACGCTCCTGATGTGGCCCCAACCCTCCCTTTACAAGCTCCTCAAGGAAATGATGGCCAGGTTAGCTTGGTTATCTTTTAAAGAAGAGTTTTTTTAAAATATTAGTGTTAATAAATGTGTATCCTTTTCTTTTAAAATAATGACATAAAATTGTATGAAGTTACGAATTGAATAATGCTGTATTCAATGCATTGCATTGAAATTGTTATCTTTAAAGAGTGCAAGCTTTTCCTGGCTTCGACGCTAACTCCGTTTCATGCTTATGTAGCCGAGCGACGTCGTTAGAGAAAAGCCCGGGAATGGCCCAAGGTATCCCTCATACCATTGGGAGAATAAGGTTTGCCGATTGAGGCAAGACATTATGATGCTATCTAGTTCTGAGGGCCCAGGCTAGTACGGTGAATAAGCCCACCCTAGTATGCAGACATCCCTCTGAGGGGCTGGAGGATCGAGCGATGGAGCTTGAGAGGACGACAGGTCGGCTTGAGTCCTCGCCAGTGGCGGCTGACGATGAGGTGTATGGTCCCGTAGGGTTTTGCCCAGCGTGTAGAGGCTGGAAGGCCGAATTCTAGATCATCGGTAGTATAAAGGAAAAGAATAAGAGAGCCGGTTTGGCTTGTATGGAATTGATTCATGTATAATTTTTTTAAATATAAATCTTGTTTTTGGCATTATTGTATTGTGGAAAAAGACCGTTTTAACAAACCTTGTGTGAAAAGGGCCTTAATTAAGGAACATGTTTATTTATGTCAAACAGTGTGGTAGGATTAATTAGAAAACAAATTGACGCGTGAGTAGGGTGGAAAGTGGGAGGATGGAATGCCCCGATGGCGCCATCCTACGGACGGGTGGACCCGATTAGTCGGGTAACTTTCCAACAGATTAAGTGAAAGCCCTACACTAGATAAAGTGGGAGGATGGAATGCCCCGATGGCACCATCCTACGGACAGGTGGACCCGATTAGTCGGGTAACTTTCCAACAGATTAAGTGAAAGCCCTACACTAGATAAATAGGTTCTTGGGCAACTCTATTCTAGAAGACTAGGCCAGCAGCTGTGCCTTGCATGGATGAGGAAAAAAGCGTTGCCTCTAGAAATCAAGTCTAGTAGTTGCCCAATTTATGATCAATTACCCTATGGGTGATTTGATTTTTAGAGGATCACGCTCCCCCTGCGGGATAGAACTAAGTCTTACCTATGAATCATATCCTTGAATCTCTACATGGTCAAGGTGTCAATGAATAGGAAATTTTCTCCAAGTTAAGACTTAGTGGACTATCTTAAGTGTTTCCCCTATTTTAGAAGGGGGGAACCTTACAATTGGTATCAGAGCCGATCTTAGCTCCTAGGAATTGCCATTTAAGGACTGTTTTGCAACAATGAATGTTTTACCTAACATAATGCTAATTAATAAAAACATCCTACTAAAACAAATAAGTTGAATTGATGTTTGAATGATTGTAGGAAGAGGAAGATGCCTACTCGAAGTTTCTAGTTTTCCAATGCATCTTCGAGGTTGCTAGTCACTCCTCAAATTTCGAGTTCTGTGACACCATCTCGTATTGAAAGAGAATGGGGTAGAGTTTTCTGGAGTCGTGGGCCGAGATATTTCTTCATCTGAGCAGATCGAATTGGGAACCTTACCACCGACCTAAAGCGGATTTGTTGGATTGAAAAGTTGAAGATGATCCATTTATTTTGGTTTGTCGGTACCTTTTGGGCCGACACCTCTGTGATTATAGATGGGATTCGCATACCTCAGGATCACTGGGTGTATGACCAAGTGATGCAGGTCTTACCTGCTGTGATAGAGTAGCTGTCAACAGAAGTAGGTAAGACGAAGTGATGCAGGTCTTACCTGCTGTGACAGAGTAGCTGTGTTGGGACCTACCCCAATCTAGAGTCTACCACACTTACCATCAATTTTTAGAGTCTTAGAAACTACAACGGAACCCCCATATTTCACCTATGTGGACCGCTCTACCCTTATGTCATAGTCAAGCTTAGAAATTTCCCTTGATGGCAAATAAGACTAATTATATTAGTCTCAGATCTTTGTAATAAAACTCGTCCTTGTAAATATTTGAAAATAAAATGATTTCAATGTTTTACTCTCCAAAATAAGCGTTGTGCAAATATGAATCTTGTAATCTTAAAATTGTTTTTACAATGATGGCCAGGACGATCACCCTCTACTTCCCAATGCACTTTACACTCATATCCAAGAGAAGCAGCTCCTACTCAAGCAAATGCAACCTCCCTCCTTTAAAGGAGAAGGTTCAAAGATTGAGAAGGATGCTGAAGTCTGGATTGAACCGATGGACAATTATTTCTCTGTCGCCGGTACTGGAGTAGCAAATCAGTCTATGCTTGTACGGTTTTGCCTCATTCGGAGATGCTAAACTCTGGTGGAAACAATGGTGCCGTGACAAGGGAGTCACCGAGCATTCTCAAGCGTGGGAAGATATCAAGGAGGCCGTGAAGGAAAGATATCTTCCCCCTTCCCATGAATCCATAAAGATGATTGAGTTTTTTTGTCTTAGGCAGTGCAGCTTAACTCTTAAGGACTACTATTCCAAATTTATCACTCTTCGGAAGTATGCCCCAGCTATGACTACTTCATAGCAATTGGCTCGTTTCTACCAAGGGTTAAATGAACCCTTAGATTCCCTCCTTGAAGCAATGAGGCCAAGCTCATTACAGGATGCTCTCACACGAGCAAAGCCCCTTGTGAAAGAATTGAGAACTGACAAACCTAAGCCTCAAAAGAGATCTTACCCTGAGGCAAATCCTAAAGATCAACCCTATAAGAAACCCCAACATAATTTCCCCTACTACAACAGAGGGCGACAAAGCAACTCTTTTGTCCCCCGCTCGTATGTTGCTTCTTCCAGAGAAGGCCCTCTGTGTTTTGAGTGCAATGAGCCGGGACACTTTAGGGCCAACTGTCCCAAGATGGCAACATCATTTCCCCAAGGTGGCAGAGGTAATCAAGGCCGTGGAACCGCTATCCACCAAGGTGCAAGAGGCGGTGGGCATGGCAGAGGCCGCGGAGGAGCAGTTGCTAGGACCGCCTGTATTATAAGTGAAGAACCGACCTTGGAAATGGCTGAAGAAGAGCGCACCACCGTCCATGCGACAGTAGAACACCAAGGTCCGAATAAACAATTTGGTGTAATCTAAACCCTAGCCACTCATCACGATAAGCCATTTTAGCTTTTGATTGATTGTGGCAGTACCCATTCATTTCTTTCTCCTAAGTGTTTGCAACAATTAAACTTGGGTCAAAAAACAGCTAGAAGAATGATTGTAGAGTTAGCCAGTGGGAAAGAAGTAGTATCTCGCCACTCTATAGGAAACCTTGATTTTGAGCTGGGTAATGAGCAAACTCATGGCCACTTTAGAGTCTTGCCATTAGGAATTTATGATGGAATTCTTGGGATGGATTGGTTAATTGCAAACAAAGCTAGCATTCATTGTAACCAGGGGAGTATCACTTTTGAAAATGAGCATGGCCAAGTAATATCCGTTCAGGGGATAACAGGAAAACCTAAATCTGGGGTAGTCAAGGCAAAACATCTTCTCAAGGGAACACGTAAGGGTCAGCAAGTTTTCTTAGTCAAGCTCAACAAAGCCATTGAACCTAGTAAGGAGACAGAACCCTCTTGTCTCCAAGACATCTCTGACATCTTCCCTGACGAGCTTACAGGGCTACCGCCTCCTCGAGAAGTCGGTCATGAAAAGGTGATCCCTGGGGCTCAACCCGTCTCAAAAACGCCCTATAAAATGTCCCTTCTTGAAGCCATTGAACTTAAAGAGCAACTTTTCCAACTCATTGAGCAAGGATTCATACACCCCAGTAGCTCTCCTTGGGGGGCACCTGTCCTTTTCCAAAGAAAGAAGGACGGAACTCTCCACCGTTGCATAGATTATCGAGGGCTAAATCAAGTCACTATCAAGAATAAGTATCCTATCCCTCGCAACATCGACAAACTTCTTGACAGGCTACATGGGGCCAAATTCTTCTCAAAAATAGATTTGAGGTCTGGTTACTATCAGATCAAAGTCAAGGAAGCAGATATACCCAAGAAAGCCTTCAATACCCATTATGGCCACTATGAGTTTATTGTAATGTCATTCGGGTTAACCAATGCTCCTGCAACCTTCAGCCGCCTAATGCAAGATATATTTCGCCCTTACTTGGATGAATTTGTGCTTGTTTTCTTTGATGACATCTTAATCTACTCCAAATCAATGGAAGAGCATGAGGAGCATGTAGAGTTCTGCAGTTGTTGCACAGACACAAACTCTATGCCAAGAAGAGAAAATGTACCTTCTTTACTCATCAAATTGAGTATCTTGGGTTCATCGTCTCCAAAGATGGCATTTCAGTAGACCCCGCCAAGGTCAAAGATATTCTGGAGTGGCCATCCCCTAGTTCAGTTCGTGAAGTTTGTGGGTTTTTGGGAATCACGGGATGGTATAGGATTTTTATCAAAGATTATGCCTTGGTAGCTGCACCTGCTTTGATGGATCTTCTTAAGAAGGATTGAAAAATAGTGTGGCTGCCAATCCATCAAAACAGTTTTGATCAGCTCAAGGTCATTTTATTACTTCTACCCCACTCCTGAAACTTCCTGATTTCACCAAGGAATTTGAAGTGGTTTACTGATGCCAGTAGTCTAGCACTTGGTGGTGTCTTAGGCCAAGAAGGAAGACCAGTCACTTATACTTCTCGCAAGCTGAAGTAATATGAAGCAAATTATGCCACCCATGATTTAGAGCTCTTAGCAGTTGTTCATTGCCTCAAATTATGGATCTCTTGAGGGGGGCAAATTCCAGCTTGTAACTGACCACAAAAGTCTAAAGTGGATCTTCACCCAGCCTAACCTCAACATGCGGCAAAGGAGATGGATTGAAATTCTACAAGAATATGACTTTGACATCAAATTCCGCCCTGGGAAAGATAATGTGGTAGCAGATGCACTTAGCTGCAAATCTTTCTTGAGTGCAATTTCAATGCCAAATAATCCCATACTGGTCAAGGTGGAAGAAGTCTCATCTCATGATCCAGATTATCAAAGGATGATGAAGTTAGTAGAAGAAGGGGGAAATTCAGAGAAAGAGAAGAATCTAATCAAGGGATACTCCACTCATGAAGGAAGCCTCTACTTCAATCATAGGCTATGTATCCCTAAGGATCCTGCTTTAAAGAAACTAATCTCATCTCATGATCCAAATTATCAAAGGATGATGAAGTCAGGAGAAGAAGGGAAAAATTTAGAGAAAGAGAAGAATCTAATCAAGGGATACTCCACTCATGAAGGAAGCCTCTACTTCAATCACAGGCTATGTATCCCTAAGGATCCTGCTTTAAAGAAACTAATCCTCCATGAAGCTCATGATAGTCCTGCCTGCAGGACACCCAGGCTATGCAAACACATTAAATGCTATAAGAAGGAGCTTTCATTGGGCATGCTTGAAAAATGATGTCCTTCGGTACTTGAAGCAATGTCTCTCATGCCAAAGGATCAAAGCTGAAAGGGTCAAGATGCCTGGGAAACTTCAACCCTTGGATATTCCCCAAATGAAGTGGGAGTGCATTAGTATGGATTTTGTCACAAGTCTCCCCACTGTTCAAGGAGGATATGACTCCATTCTGGTAGTAGTGGACTTACTTACCAAAGTAGCTCACCTTATACTAGCAAAGAAGACCTTCAAAGCTTCTGATGTTGCTCGAATATTCATCAAGGAAGTCCTCAAACTTCATGGTCTCCCAAAAAGGATAGTAAGTGACCGGGATTCTAACTTCACTTCAAAGTTCTGTGGCAGTCCTTATTTCAAGTGCCCTGGGAACTCAACTTTGCTTTAGCACAGCTTATCATCCAGAGACCGAGGGCCAGACTGAGAGAGTCAATCAAGTAATTGAAGACATTCTCAGAGCATATTGTGGACGGGAACCAAGAAGGTGGATTCAATACCTTCCTCTGGTAGAATTCGCCTACAATGCATCTTATCATCAGAGCATAGGAATGTCACCATTCAAAGCACTCTATGGGCAAGAATGCTTGTCTCCTCTAAATTTCTTTGATCTGACCATAAGAGTTGAGGCATCCAAGAAAATGCTCAAAGAGATGGAGAGGAACAAACCTTATGCTGACACCAAGAGGTCTGAAAGGATCTTCAAGGAAGGAGACAAAGTTCTTCTATGAGTGCAACCCAAACGAAGTTCTCTATCACTTGGGAAATATAAGAAACTCAGCCCCTAGGTATTGTGGCCCCTATACAGATATCAAAGTGTTTAGGTAAAAGTGCCTATATAAACTCCAACTCCCAGCCCATATCAAAGTCCACAATGTATTTCATGTAAGTTTGTTAAAACCTTATGTACCCAGTCTCGATCATATTCTTAATGATGAACAAGTTGTAATACCTACTCAAGGAGTCCTTGAATTACAGCCCAGTAGCATCATAGATTCTAGGGAAAGGCAACTCCGAAATAGAACTCTTGTAGAACATCTAGTACAGTGGAAAGATTACCCTGAAGAGGATGCAACTTGGAAAGATGAAGCTACACTCTTAAAGGATTATCCCCAATTCATGACGAGATGAGGATATCTCAATTTCTTTAAGGGGGGAAGGATGTAACATACCCATCTTCACTAATAAAGAAATGTCCATGCAATAGAGTTTTTATGGTATAAAAATCAATGATTTTATTAAATGAGTCATTTCTACTTAGAATCTTCAAATTATGAGCCCAAATTTGGAATCTGCGTGTAATTTTATCCTAATATAGGATTTTACAGAATCCAAAACGGACACTGGATCAAGCTTATACGCATTCTTTTAGTTAAAAAAGCGACGACCTTTAAACCTTAATAAATGCACGACTGAGCGTCCAATTGACGAACGGTCTGAACCCCAATGACTAGGAGAACCTCCTGGATTTTAAAAAAAATCGATCCGACACGCAAATCGAGGCGGGCATCCCAAATTTAGGGACCCCGTCCCAAAAATTAGACCGTACACACTTACCAGGGTGCCCGTACGATGGCCGCATAAGAATCAAAGGACGACTGCCCACTGTGTGGTCCACACGTACCGCTACGTGGACACCCATGCTGCCCCAGACCAGATAAGGTACATGCGTACCACTCCTTTTCCTGTTAACCGACACCGTACCTTTCCCACACAGAGCCATGCAGGCCATTGATCTACAGCCTTTGCTGGTACACCATCCTTTTGTCCTTGCTTTGCGCAGCGCCCGTACCCGTACCCCATAGTTATATAAACCCCTGGGGTGCTCCATGGACAACATGCATTTCTGCGTAGCCTATGCTCTACTGTGCCGCCGTCCGTACCGTCGTTCATCCCTGTGCAGTGTACTTGTTGTAGTATAGCTGCCCCTTGCAGCCACCCCTCTCACACCCCCTCATTTGCCACTTTTCAGATAAGCCAATTTTTCCTCCATCCCCCCCTTACTAGGAGGCAGTGTCCTTAACTCTTCTCCCCCCCCCTTACTAGGAGGCAGTGTCCTTAACTCTTCTCCCTCCCCCCCCTTACTAGGAGGCAATGTCCTTAACTCTTCTCCCCCCTCCGTGTGAAGAGACTTACAGCAGCAGCCCTCAGCCCTTCTCCCCTTTTGCAAAACGTTTTTGTGTTAAGGACATCCCTCCCCATTTGCGTGGACTTTAGTAAGAGGTTTTTGCCTTAGAGAGGGTTCATGCGTTGTGTTCTTTTGCTCATACGGTGAGCAAACAATCTCAGAATTGAGATCCGATTGAAGGGTTTCGACCGCAC
Source organism: Cibotium barometz (assembly GCF_041138505.1). NCBI lineage: Eukaryota > Viridiplantae > Streptophyta > Polypodiopsida > Cyatheales > Cibotiaceae > Cibotium > Cibotium barometz. The sequence goes on from NC_141051.1 coordinate 34,337,486, forward strand.
CAGCAAGCCCTACAAGACGACGTCCAAGATGGCCCCTTCCTGAAAATGTTAGAATATTGCCTCGAGAGGAGCACGCAACAACGAGATTAGAGAAGATGCTCCTGATGCGGCCCCAACCCTCCCTTTACAAGCTCCTCAAGGAAATGGTGGCCAGGTTAGCTTGGTTATCTATTAAAGAAGAGTTTTTTTAAAATATTAGTGTTAATAAATGTGTATCTTTTCCTTTTAAAATAATGACATAAAATTGTATGAAGTTACGAATTGAATAATGCTGTATTCAATGAATTGCATTGAAATTGTTATCTTTAAAGAGTGCAAGCTTTTCTTGGCTTCGACGCTAACTCCGTTCTGTGCTTGTGTAGCCGGGCGGCGTCCTTAGCAAAGCCTGGGAGGAATGGCCCAAGGTATCCCTCATACCTTTGGGGGAATAAGGTTTGCTGATTGAGGCAAGAGATTATGATGCTGTCTATTTCTGAGGGCCCAGGCTAGTACGGTGAATAAGCCCACCCTAGTGTGCAGACATCCCTCTGAGGGGCGGGAGGATTGAGCGATGGAGCCTGAGAGGGCGACAGGCTGGCTTGAGTCCTCGCCAGAGGGGGCCGACGATGAGGTGTATGGTCCCATAGGGTTTTTCCTAGCATGTAGAGGCTGGAAGGCCGAATTCTAGATCATCGGCAGTATAAAGGAAAAGAATAAGAGAGCCGGTTTGGCTTGTATGGAATTGATTCATGTATAAACTTTTTTTTTATGAATCTTGTTTTTAACATTATTGTATTGTGGAAAAAGACTGTTTTATTAACAAACCTTGTGAAAAGGGCCTTAACTAAGAAACATGTTTATTTATGTCAAACAGTGTGGTAGAATTAATTAGAAAACAAATTGATGCGTGAGTAGGGTGGAAAGTGGGAGGATGGAATGCCCCGACGGCACCATCCTATGGATGGGTGGACCCGATTAGTCGAGTAGCTTTCCAACAGATTAAGTGAAAGCCCTACGCTAGATAAATAGGTTCTTCGGCAACTCTATTCTAGAAGACTAGGCCAGCGGCTGTGCCTTGCATGGATGAGGAAAAAAGCGTTGCCTCTAGAAATCAAGTTTAGTAGTTGCCCAATTTATGATCAATTACCCTATGGGTGATTTGATTTTTAGAAGATCACACTCCCCCTATGGGATAGGACTAGGTCTTACCTATGAATCGTATCCTTGAATCTCTACATGGTCAAGGTGTCGAGGATGAATAGAAAAATTTTTCCAAGTTAAGACTTAGTGGACTATCTTAAGTGTTTCCCCTATTTTAGAAGGGGGGAAGCTTACATTCGAGGGCGAGGCCCCGAGTGGGAAACCCTGCCCCGTGCATGAGGGAGCTGCTTTCGTTGCTGCCAGCTACTACCGGGAATCCAATGTGTGGAGGGGGCAATGGGATCTCACAACAGCTGGTGTATCAGAGCCTTGTTGTAAATTTACGTAACAGCGAACAAAAAGTGCTTAAAATTTTAAAGTGAGTCTTGCTCTCTTTGAGACTTTTCTTGGTGGTTAATCTTAATTAAATTTTCTCTTAGTCTCATATTCGTGTATCTTGCGAAATTACCCCCAGTTTGCGAGATGAGAACATCTCGCGTTTTTCAAGTGGGAGATAATGTAAGATTCCTCCCCAGCCTCTCAAAATGTCCAGCATCTTCCCCCTGTAATCAATTCCCTCTTCATAAATATAAGAGATCTCGTCTCTGCCTGTTTTGACATAGAGAGAGAAAATATTCTAGAGAGATAATATTCAGATTATGAATATTTTTGAATAGAAAAATAACTCATCTTATTAAAATAAGTTTCCCTAAAACAGAAATTCAAAAAGAACTTTCCTATGTGCAATTGGAATTAATTTGAAATGGGTATGAAGGACCTTAGCCTAAGAGTCTAGATTTTCAGAAATTTTTAGATTATGGTCCAATTAAGGTTCCTATGGACCAATAAGATCAATCCATGTGTGGGGAGGAGATAAATCCAATTTTGTAAAAGATGATACCCAAAAATGTCACATAAGATAAAGAGTTAACTATGTACAAGGTTTATTAGAAAAAAACTATGAGCAATATTAAAAATATGAGATATTTGGGTATCCAAAAATGAGTAAATGCTCACATAAGATGAAGAGTTGAAAATGTACAAGGTTTATTAGTAAAAAACTATGAGCAATATTAAAAATATGAGATATTTTGGGTATCCAAAAATGAGTAAATGCTCACATAAGATGAAGAGTTGAAAATGTACAAGGTTTATTAGTAAAAAACTATGAGCAATATTAAAAATATGAGATATTTTGGATATAATGATTCCATTTTGACACATATGTAAGGAAGGGGAGTCCATTAAAGGAGATGCATATTTCACATGCTTGAATGAGTTTTAAACTCATAAATAATGTGATATTTTATCTCTCCTCTCTCCTAATTCAAGTCTGGTTGCAAAAAGTTAGCTCAACTGATCTAAAGATGGTCAAAAATTGACCAAACTGATTTGGAAAATTCTAGAATCAGTTTGTTTGGTTAGGAGCTCAATTCTTCCTATAAATAGAAGCCTCCCCTTTGTTGAAAAACAACAATGTCTAATGCATTGTTACTCTACTCCACCCAAGCCAAGAACTATGAATTTATTAATAATTCATTAGTTTTTGACATTTCCCTCTTCCAAAGATTGGTGGCCACTCTTGTTCAAACAAGAGTTGAACCCTCAAACCATCAAGCCAAAGGAAAGCTATCAAGGTCTTTAGTAAGTTGGTGATTCTCTTTTTTCATTATTTTATGGTTTAAATGGTTTAAATGGTTTTTATGCTTTATGTCTTTTCTAAAAATGTTATGCTTCATTACAAAAAAGCATCCCCCTCTCTTCTCTAACAAAACCAACCATTCTCTATCCTAGGTGAATGGTTAAATTGATTAATGTCAAGTTTTTTTTAATAATGAATATTTTATTATAAAAGTGTTACTTTTAGCATAATTAAATTTCATGCATAGAGGTATGCATAAAAGATGAATATTTTATTATAAAAGTGTTATTTTTAGCATAATTGAATTTCATGCATAGAGGTATGCATAAAAGGTGAATATTTTATTATAAAAGAGTTACTTTTAGCATAATTGAATTTCATGCATAGAGGTATGCATAAAAGATGAATATTTTATTATAAAAGTGTTATTTTTAGAATAATTGAATTTGATGCGTAGAGGTATGCATAAAAGATGAATATTTTATTATAAAAGTGTTACTTTTAGCATAATTGAATTTCATGCATAGAGGTATGCATAAAAGATGAATATTTTATTATAAAAGTGTTATTTTTAGCATAATTGAATTTCATGCATAGAGGTATGCATAAAAGGTGAATATTTTATTATAAAAGAGTTACTTTTAGCATAATTGAAATTCATGCATAGAGGTATGCATAAAAGATGAATATTTTATTATAAAAGTGTTACTTTTAGCATAATTGAATTTCATGCATAGATGTGATGGGATAAGATGTATATGGGTTGTGATAGGGTGAGAGTATGGATGTAAATGTGGATGGGTATGTATGGATGTATGAATGTGGATGTGGATGCATGGATGTGAATGTGGATGGGTATGTATGGATGTATGAATGTGGATGTGGATGCATGGATGTGAATGTGGATAGGTATGTATGGATGTATGAATGTGGATGTGGATGCATGGATGTGTATGTATGGATGTATGCATGTAGATGTGAATGTATGAATGTGGATGTATGGATGTGAATGTGGATGCATGAATGTGGATGCATGAATGTGGATGCATGGATGTGAATGTGGATGGGTATGTATGGATGTATGAATGTGAATGTGGATGCATGAATGTGGATGCATGGATGTGAATGTGGATGGGTATGTATGGATGTATGAATGTGGATGTGGATGCATGGATATGTGAATGTGGATGTGTATGTATGGATGTATGCATGTAGATGTGGATGTATGAATGTGGATGTGTATGTATGGATGTATGCATGTAGATGTGGATGTATGAATGTGGATGTATGGATGTGAATGTGGATGCATGGATGTGAATGTGGATGGGTATGTATGGATGTATGAATGTGGATGTGGATGCATGGATGTGAATGTGGATGTGTATGTATGGATGTATGCATGTAGATGTGGATGCATGAATGTGGATGTATGGATGTGAATGTGTATGTGGATGTGGATGTATGGATGTGAATGTGGATGGGTATGTATGGATGTATGAATGTGGATGTGGATGCATGGATGTGAATGTGGATGTGTATGTATGGATGTATGCATGTAGATGTGGATGTATGAATGTGGATGTGGATGTATGGATGTGAATGTGGATGTGGATGTGGATGTATGGATGTGAATGTGGATGTGTATGTATGGATGTATGCATGTAGATGTGGATGCATGAATGTGGATGTATGGATGTGAAAATGGATGGGTATGTATGGATGTGAATGTGGATGTGGATGTGGATGTATGGATATGAATGTGGATGTGTATGTATGGATGTATGCATGTAGATGTGGATGCATGAATGTGGATGTGGATGTATGAATGAGGATGTGAAAATAGATGTATGCATGGATGTGTATGTAGATTAATGAATGTGAATGTGTATGGAAAATAATGTGTCGTCGATATGAGTGAATGGATGAGAACGAGTACATATGAAGGGAATGTGGAATAAGTAATGTTGGATTGAGGAGGGACAATGTGGAAAGACGGGAGTTTGATATAGAAACTGTATTTTGTGACTGTTTGTAAATGACTGTTTTATGTCAAGAATGCTGGGGAAGCATTTTGACCGTCTTATGGATTAAGGTCATGGAGACCTAACTGATAAAGTTACAACTGCTGACGGAGAGTCAATGGATGACGTCTCGCGTAGCAAGGTCGGCTGAGGTCTTGACCAGCCTCGGTTCAATTTAAATGGTGAGCTTCCGGTACGGTGGATTAGGGACCAAGGAAGCGACCTATGAGTGAAGCGCTAGGTCACCTGTGAAGGATCCTAGAGAGTGCTGACCATACGGTGCTCGGGCTCTGGGTCGTCGAAGATACCCACACGTGTGTCGTGGAAGATATTGGAATAAAGAATAAGAATTGTTTTTTGAAACCGGGCATGGATCTGGTTGATTGACCTTGCTGGTCCTCAAAACGGATGAGTCCATGGCTCTTTTATATGGATCTGTGGGTTGATCTTGCTGATCTTCCACGAAGATTCCATTCTATTACATGAATATATTGTCGGTTACTATGAGCTGGGAACAATGGAAAAGGCCCCTGAGTGAACAGGTGGTGAGCGTTCTGGTTGCTAATGATGCCATAAGTATACTGATGAATGAATGACTGGAAATAAGAATTCAACCAGAGACTTTGAGGATTGTCATCAGTGACATAATGGTTTCATTAAAGGATTGTTTTAAAGTTAGCTGATGCTAAGAAAAAGGCAATTTTATATTGGGTGTGTAAGTGGTGTGACTAGTTTTATGTTTGCATGAACTTCCGGCTAGGGGGCCTTGGAACTCTTTTCCTTGGTACCCGGGACAAAACCTAACCAAATTCTTAATTGGATCCCATCACTACAGTGGTTGGGCGGTTGGCTAACCCATGGGACTGGATGGGGTTAGGCTGGACTAATGGATCCGTAAATCGAAACTTAATTTCTGTTATTACGATAGATGAAGTAAATCCCGGATAGTAATTGTTCTATGGATAGGAATCAACGGTTGTGCCTCTTGATGGGGAAAAAAGCGTTGATCCCAATGATCCAAGTGCAAGTTTCTTCCTTGATCTGACTGAGTATCTTTATAGGTGCAGTCGGATCAGTTTGATCAGTAATGGTCTTGACTACGTTAGAGTAAAAAGTTATCCTGGTGGAATCGCCCGTGCTTTCCGGATAAAGGAAGTTTTTTCGGGTTCGGTTTTGGAAAAACCGACGGATTAGTGGACGAGGCCCCGAAGGTGGGACCCCTGGCCCGCGCAAGATGTGCTACTTCCGCTGCTTGCATCAATGGGGGACAGGGATCTCACAGTTGGTATTAGAGCAAATTGGTTAGTAAAAATCAAATGAGAAGCCAAATATGTCAATCAAAAATTTATCAAGAAGCACAAAAAGGTTGTAATTGTGTGATATAATTCATACAATTTGATATTCAAACTAAAAATTCGTAAATTAGTAATTGGGTCTTCAAATGGAAGTACCGCAATTGTATAGAACCCTGACTTGCTTGAGGCCTAGACATGATGGTATTTACCTTATACTTCCAAGTATCATGACTACCCATATATACCGAGGGTATAACTGCAGCTCTTTACCGGCAGTATATACGAGTAAATCTAAGACTTGAAATTATAAGCATTAATGCTATCCAGATGATGATTTCGAATGTGGTTGATATGATTTTTAATTTTGTTTGAGAACTGATGAGTTGATTTGGATTCTGATTGAAAAATGTTGATCCCTGAAATTTGGTTGAAATGTAATAAGCTAAACGAATCCTCAATGAGGATGAATGGGACGAGTCCCTGTGATGATATTCATAACTGGAATGATGATAATGATTTTAGCAAATCACTATGAGATTAGTGGATTGTGCTGTCTACTGTTAACTCTTATCACGGTAGATCAAGTTAAGGGATGACAATTTGAGAAATTGCTTAACTTAAATTTCCGTGGAGGAATGTTCAAAAAGATATTTTTTGGTCTAATGGACCATTATCGTGTTAAAAATATGGATGATATGATCTGAATGAAATGTTATTGATGATGAGTTCTATATAAGGGATACTTATCCCCATATTTTGTTGGGTTGACCAGAATATAAGGAACCCCAGAATAAATTGGATCTTAAGAAAAAAGAGTTGTCCTCTACTTTGCGAGATGAGGACATCTCGCACCTTTTTAAGTGGGGTAGAATGTAAGATTCCTCCCCAGCCTTCGAGGTATGCAAGAGTAAGAACCTCCCTTTCTGATCTTATAATTATTCCCTCTCTAATATAAAAGAAAGATTCTATTTAAAAAAGGAAGACCCTTTCCCCAAAATACTTCTCAAGAGCCCCACCTGTTTCAAGGATTCAGAACGATGAGTTCAGAAGTGAGAATATGTGTTTTGGATACCAAGGTTTTGGTCTTCATTCGAGTACGGCCCAAAAGAAGTTCTTTATCTCTTGAGAAGTATAAAAAGTTATCCCCCAGATATTGTGGGCCATATCTGAATTCAAAGAAAGTAGGTGACTTAGCCTACGAGCTTCTTTTACCTCCTCATTTAAAGTTCATAATGTATTTCATGTAAGCCTTGTATAGAAATATGTGCCAAACCCAAATCATGAAAAGACGGTAAAACTTCAGTGGCAAGATACCCCGTTGGCTTCTAGGTTACGCTAGTTCCTTCTTTTATATAAGTCGTAACTCTTACTTGTCGCTCGCAGTAATCTTACTTCTATCGATCTCCTTTCTTCTTAATCTCTCTTATGGCTTGGCAGCAAGACTTAGTTTTATCCATGATGATTTCTCACCTTCAAGACGCAAGCGAGTCTGTGAAGAAGGATTTTATAGAACTGTATGAGCGCTCACTTTTCCCTCACTTAGGAACTTCTGTAGGCAGCTCAGACCAAATGGCGGACCTGTCGAGACATAACTAGGGTAACACTGTGGGGTCGGCAGCACTTTCGTAACAATGTCCGCTTGGCCATGGTTATTGAAGCTTTGGGTTTGGGTCCCCGATACTACTGCGTGATGAGATCAAGGCATGGTGGATTTTGTGAGCGGGTCTTCTTACTAGCGTGCTTTCTTCCTCACCAGAAGATATGCCTTTATCCCGTTTTTGGCTTACCTCTCACAGGTCCTTTTAATAGGTCACCTCATACCAATGAGATAGGTGCTGTAATAACCGGCCGAATTATTCCCATAGATGAGTTACCTTATACGTGTGTAGCTTGTGAGTGCTGCTTTTGTGACCATATGATGGACGGGCTTATGGAATTGTAAAAAGTTCTTCTATCTTGCTGTATATGTTCCAAGAATGAATAAAGTTGAAATCTTTGTTCTTGTCTTGAGTCTTGCTCTCTTTGAGACTTTTCTTGGTGGTTAATCTTAATTAAATTTTCTCTTAGTCTCATATTCGTGTATCTTACGGAATTACCCCCAGTTTGCGAGATGAGGACATCTCGCGTTTTCAAGTGGGAGATAATGAATGTGGATGTGGATGTATGGATGTGAATGTGGATGTGGATGTGGATGTATGGATGTGGATGTGGATGTATATGTATGGATGTATGCATGTAGATGTGGATGCATGAATGTGGATGTATGGATGTGAATGTGGATGGGTATGTATGGATGTGAATGTGGATGTGAATCTGGATGTGGATGTGGATGTATGGATATGAATGTGGATGTGTATGTATGGATGTATGCATGTAGATGTGGATGCATGAATGTGGATGTGGATGTATGAATGAGGATGTGAAAATAGATGTATGCATGGATGTGTATGTAGATTAATGAATGTGAATGTGTATGGGAAATAATGTGTCGTCAATATGAGTGAATGGATGAGAATGAGTACATATGAAGGGAATGTGGAATAAGTAATGTTGGATTGAGGAGGAACAATGTGGAAAGACGGGAGTTTGATATAGAAACTGTATTTTGTGACTGTTTGTAAATGACTGTTTTATGTCAAGAATGCTGGGGAAGCATTTTGACCGTCTTATGGATTAAGGTCATGGAGACCTAACTCATAAAGTTGCAACTGCTAGACGGAGAGTCAATGGATGACGTCTCGCGTAGCAAGGTCGGCCGAGGTCTTGACCAGCCTCGGTTCGATTTAAATGGTGAGCTTCTGGTACGGTGGATTATGGACCAAGGAAGCGGCCTATGAGTGAAGCGCTAGGTCACCTGCGAAGGATCCTAGAGGGTGGTGACCATACGGTGCTCGGGCTCTGGGTCGCCGAAGATACCCACACGTGCATCGTGGAAGATATTGGAATAAAGAATAAGAATTGTTTTCTGAAACCGGGCATGGATCTGGTTGATTGACCTTGCTGGTCCTCAATGGATGAGTCCATGGCTCTTTTATATGGATCTGTGGGTTGATCTTGCTGATCTTCCACGGAGATTCCATTCTATTATATGAATATATTGTCGGTTACTATGAGCTAGGAACTATGGAAAAGGCCCCTGAGTGAACAGGTGGTGAGCGTTTTGGTTGCCAATGATGCCATAAGTATACCGATGAATGAATGACTGGAAATAAGAATTCAACCAGAGACTTTGAGGATTGTCATCAGTGACATAATGGTTTCATTAAAGGATTGTTTTAAAGTTAGCTGATGCTAAGAAAAAGTCAATTTCATATTGGGTGTGTAAGTGGTGTGACTAGTTTTATGTTTGCATGAACTTCCGGCTAGGGAGCCTTGGAACTCTTTTCCTTGGTACCCGGGACAAAACCTAACCAAATTCTTAATTGGATCCCATCACTACAGTGGTTGGGCGGTTGGCTAACCCATGGGACTAGATGGGGTTAGGCTGGACTGATGGATCCGTAAATCGAAACTTTATTTCTGTTATTACGATAGATAAAGTAAATCCCAGATAGTAATTGTTCTATGGATAGGAATCAACGGCTGTGCCTCTTGATGGGGAAAAAAGCGTTGATCCCAATGATCCAAGTGCAAGTTTCTTCCTTGATCTGACTGAGTATCTTTATAGGTGCAGTCGGATCAGTTTGATCAGTAATGGTCTTGACTACATTAGAGTAAAAAGTTATCCTGGTGGAATCGCCCGTGCTTTCCAAATAAAGGAAGTTTTTTCGGGTTCGGTTTTGGAAAAACCGACGGATTAGTCTCTTGTTCGGATATCCGTGGGGACGAGGCCCCGAAGGTGGGACCCCTAGCCCGCGCAAGATGTGCTACTTCCGCTGGGGGACAGGGATCTCACAGTTGGTATCAGAGCAAATTGGTTAATAAAAATCAAATGAGAAGCCAAATATGTCAAAAATTTATCAAGAAGCACAAAAAGGTTGTAATTGTGTGATATAATTCATACAATTTGATATTCAAACTAAAAATTCGTAAATTAGTAATTGGGTCTTCAAATGGAAGTACCGCAATTGTATGGAACCCTGACTTGCTTGAGGCCTAGACATGATGGTATTTACCTTATACTTCCAAGTATCATGACTACCCATATATACCGAGGGTATAACTGCAACTCTTTACCGACAGTATATACGAGTAAATCTAAGACTTGAAATTATAAGCATTAATGCTATCCAGATGATGATCTCGAATGTGGTTGATATGATTTTTATTTCTGTTTGAGAACTGATGAGTTGATTTGGATTCTGATTGAAAAATGTTGATCCCTGAAATTTGGTTGAAATGTAATAAGCTAAACGAATCCTCCAATGAGGATGAATGGGACGAGTCCCTGTGATGATATTCATAATTGGAATGATGATAATGATTTCAGCAAATCACTATGAGATTAGTGGATTGTGCTGTCTACTGTTAACTCTTATCACGGTAGATCAAGTTAAGGGATGACAATTTGAGAAATTGCTTAACTTAAATTTCCGTGGAGGAATATTCAGAAAGAAATTTTTTGGTCTAATGGACCATTATCGTGTTAAAAATATGGATGATATGATCTGAATGAAATGTTATTGATGATGAGTTCTATAAAAGGGATACTTATCCCCGTATTCTGTTGGGTTGACCAGAATATAAGGAACCCCAGAATAATTTGGATCTTAAGAAAAAAGAGTTGTCCTCTACTTTGCGAGATGAGGACATCTCGCACCTTTTTAAGTGGGGTAGAATGTAAGATTCCTCCCCAGCCTTCGAGGTATGCAGAAGTAAGAACCTTCCTTTTTGATCTTATAATTATTCCCTCTCTAATATAAAAGAAAGATTCTATTTAAAAAAGGAAGACCCTTTCCCCAGAATACTTCTCAGGAGCCCCACTGTTTCAAGGATTCAGAACGATGAGTTCAGAAGTGAGAATAGGTGTTTTGGATACCAAGGTTTTGGTCTTCATTCGAGTACGGCCCAAAAGAAGTTCTTTATCTCTTGAGAAGTATAAGAAGTTATCCCCCAGATATTGTGGGCCATATTTGAATTCAAAGAAAGTAGGTGACTTAGCCTACGAGCTTCTTTTACCTCCTCATCTCAAAGTTCATAATGTATTTCATGTAAGCCTTGTATAGAAATATGTGCCAAACCCAAATCATGAAAAGACGGTAAAACTTCAATGGCAAGATACCCCGTTGGCTTCTAGGTTACGCTAGTTCCTTCTTTTATATAAGTCGTAACTCTTACTTGTCGCTCGCAGTAATCTTACTTCTATCGATCTCCTTTCTTCTTAATCTCTCTTATGGCTTGGCAGCAAGACTTAGTTTTATCCATGATGATTTCTCACCTTCAAGACGCAAGCGAGTCTGTGAAGAAGGATTTTATAGAACTGTATGAGCGCTCACTTTTCCCTCACTTAGGAACTTCTGTAGCAGCTCAGACCAAATGGCGGACCTGTCGAGACATAACTAGGGTAACGCCGTGGAGTCGGCAGCACTTTCGTAACAATGTCTGCTTGGCCATGGTTATTGAAGCTTTGGGTTTGGGTCCCCGATACTACTGCGTGATGAGATCAAGGCATGGTGGATTTTCTGAGCGGGTCTTCTTACTAGCGTACTTTCTTCCTCACCAGAAGATATGCCTTTATCCCGTTTTTGGCTTACCTCTCAGAGGTCCTTTTAATAGGTCACCTCATACCAATGAGATAGGTGCTGCAATAACCGGCCAAATTATTCCCATAGATGAGTTACCTTATACGTGTGCAGCTTGTGAGTGCTGCTTTTGTGACCATATAATGGACGGGCTTATGGAATCGTAAAAAGTTCTTCTATCTTGCTGTATATGTTCCAAGAATGAATAAAGTTGAAATCTTTGTTCTTGTCTTGAGTCTTGCTCTCTTTGAGACTTTTCTTGGTGGTTAATCTTAATTAAATTTTCTCTTAGTCTCATATTCGTGTATCTTGTGGAATTACCCCCAATTTGCGAGATGAGGACATCTCGCGTTTTTCAAGTGGAAGATAATGTAAGATTCCTCCCCAGCCTCTCAAAATGTCCAGCATCTTCCCCCTGTAATCAATTCCCTCTTCAGAAATATAAGAGATCTCGTCTCTGCCTATTTTGACATAGAGAGAGAAAATATTCTAGAGAGAGAATATTCAGATTATGAATATTTTTGGATAGAAAAATAACTCATCTTATAAAAATAAGTTTCCCTGAAACAGAAATTCAAAAAGAACTTTCCAATGTGCAATTGGAATTAATTGGAAATGGGTATGAAGGATCTTAGCCTAAGGGTCTAGATTTTCAGAAATTTTTGGATTATGGTACAATTAAGGTTCCTATGGACCAATAAGATCAATCCATGTGTGGGGAGGAGATAAATCCAATTTTGTAAAAGATGATACCCAAAAATGAGTAAATGCTCACATAAGATGAAGAGTTAACTATGTACAAGGTTTATTAGAAAAAAACTATGAGCAATATTAAAAATATGAGATATTTGGATATCCAAAAATGAGTAAATGCTTACATAAGATGAAGAGTTGAAAATGTACAAGGTTTATTAGTAAAAAACTATGAGCAATATTAAAAATATGAGATATTTTGGGTATCCAAAAATGAGTAAATGCTCACATAAGATGAAGAGTTGAAAATGTACAAGGTTTATTAGTAAAAAACTATGAGCAATATTAAAAATATGAGATATTTTGGGTATAATGATTCCATTTTGACACATATGTAAGGAAGGGGAGTCCATTAAAGGAGGTGCATATTTCACATGCTTGAATGAGTTTTAAACTCATAAATAATGTGATATTTTATCTCTCCTCTCTCCTAATTCAAGTCTAGTTGCAAAAAGTTAGCTCAACTGATCTAAAGATGGTCAAAAATTGACCAAACTGATTTGGAAAATTCTAGAATCAGTTTGTTTGGTTAGGAGCTCAATTTTTCCTATAAATAGAAGCCTCCCCTTTGTTGAAAAACAACAATGTCTAATGCATTGTTAATCTACTCCACCCAAGCCAAGAACTATGAATTTATTAATAATTCATTAGTTTTTGACATTTCCCTCTTCCAAAGATTGGTGGCCACTCTTGTTCAAAGAAGAGTTGAACCCTCAAACCATCAAGCCAAAGGAAAGCTATCAAGGTCTTTAGTAAGTTGGTGATTCTCTTTTTTCATTATTTTATGGTTTAAATGGTTTGGTTTTTATGCTTTATGTCTTTTCTAAAAATGTTATGCTTCATTACAAAAAAGCATCCCCCTCTCTTCTCTAACAAAACCAACCATTCTCTATCCTAGGTGAATGGTTAAATTGATTAATGTCAAGTTCTTTTTTTTAATAATGAATATTTTATTATAAAAGTGTTACTTTTAGCATAATTAAATTTCATGCATAGAGGTATGCATAAAAGATGAATATTTTATTATAAAAGTGTTATTTTTAGCCTAATTTGAATTTCATGCATAGAGGTATGCATAAAAGGTGAATATTTTATTATAAAAGAGTTACTTTTAGCATAATTGAATTTCATGCACAGAGGTATGCATAAAAGATGAATATTTTATTATAAAAGTATTATTTTTAGCATAATTGAATTTCATGCATAGAGGTATGCATAAAAGATGAATATTTTATTATAAAAGTGTTACTTTTAGCATAATTGAATTTCATGCATAGAGGTATGCATAAAAGATGAATATTTTATTATAAAAGTGTTATTTTTAGCATTAATTAATTTCATGCATAGAGGTATGCATAAAAGGTGAATATTTTATTATAAAAGAGTTACTTTTAGCATAATTGAAATTCATGCATAGAGGTATGCATAAAAGATGAATATTTTATTATAAAAGTGTTACTTTTAGCATAATTGAATTTCATTTATAGATGTGATGGGATAAGATGTATATGGGTTGTGAAGGGTGAGAGTATGGATGTAAATGTGGATGGGTATGTATGGATGTATGAATGTGGATGTGGATGCATGGATGTGAATGTGGATGGGTATGTATGGATGTATGAATGTGGATGTGGATGCATGGATGTGTATGTATGGATGTATGCATGTAGATGTGAATGTATGAATGTGGATGTATGGATGTGAATGTGGATACATGAATGTGGATGCATGGATGTGAATGTGGATGGGTATGTATGGATGTATGAATGTGAATGTGGATGCATGAATGTGGATGCATGGATGTGAATGTGGATGGGTATGTATGGATGTATGAATGTGGATGTGGATGCATGGATATGTGAATGTGGATGTGTATGTATGGATGTATGCATGTAGATGTGGATGTGTATGTATGGATGTATGCATGTAGATGTGGATGTATGGATGTGAATGTGGATGCATGAATGTGGATGTATGGATGTGAATGTGGATGGGTATGTATGGATGTATGAATGTGGATGTGGATGCATGGATGTGAATGTGGATGTGTATGTATGGATGTATGCATGTAGATGTGGATGCATGAATGTGGATGTATGGATGTGAATGTGGATGTGGATGTGGATGTATGGATGTGAATGTGGATGGATATGTATGGATGTATGAATGTGGATGTGGATGCATGGATGTGAATGTGGATGTGTATGTATGGATGTATGCATGTAGATGTGGATGTATGAATGTGGATGTGGATGTATGGATGTGAATGTGGATGTGGATGTGGATGTATGGATGTGAATGTGGATGTGTATGTATGGATGTATGCATGTAGATGTGGATGCATGAATGTGGATGTATGGATGTGAATGTGGATGGGTATGTATGGATGTGAATGTGGATGTGGATGTGGATATATGGATATGAATGTGGACTTTGTTGTGCCTCATGATGGGGAAAAAAGCGTTGATCCCAATGATCCAAGTGCAAGTTTCTTCCTTGATCTGACTGAGTATCTTTATAGGTGCAGTCGGATCAGTTTGATCAGTAATGGTCTTGACTAAGTTAGAGTAAAAAGTTATCCTGGTGGAATCGCCCGTGCTTTCCGGATAAAGGAAGTTTTTCCGGATTTGGTTTTGGAAAAACCGACGGATTAGTGGATGAGGCCCGAAGGTGGGACCCCTGGCCCGTGCAAGATGTGCTACTTCCGCTGCTTGCATCCGAATCCGTTGCGCGGTGGGGGACAGGGATCTCACACTATCAGACAGCTGTTGGTTGCCTCATTTATGTATGCATTACGAGGCCGGACATTTAGTTTGCAGTCTCACAAGTGAGCAGGTTTATGCATAGCCTAGGGTCTCAGCATTGGTGGAAGGCAGTTAAATGCATCTTTCGCTACTTGAGTGGCACCATACATCTTAGGTTGTTTTATCCCAAGGCGGGATCGTTGCCGCCAGATTTACATGCTTTTTCGGACTCAGATTGGGCTGGTTACTATGACACAAGAGTGTCCACAAGTGGTTTTTGTTTCATGCTCAGTAGCTCATGCATATCTTGGTTGAGCAAGAAGCAACCTACTGTGGCCACTTCTAGTTGTGAAGCTGAGTACAAGGCAGCTTTCACAGCTACGGTTGAGTGTGTGTGGCTCAGACGGCTTATGGCTGACTTGGGTGTTGGACAGGAGTCTGCCACACTGACAGTCAGAGCGCATTGCGAGAAACCCAGTTTTTCATGCTCGCACAAAGCACATTGAGGTGCATTATCACTATGTCAGGGAGAGACTCTCAACAGGAGAGATCAGCTTAGCCTATGTGCCAACACAGGACAACCTCGCCGATCTTTTCACAAAGGCGCTTCCTCGTCGTGAGAAGTTCAAAGCTTTCCGCAAAGCTTTGGGCTTGCTTCCCTTTGTGGACTGATCTACTTCGGGCATGGCACTTCCCTATACATGAGTGCCAGCTCTCGTTCACACCATCACTCCCAGGGGAGATTTGTTGCCATATATATAGGCAGTGATGTGTGTGAACACACTTAGGACCGCCGGGGCACTTTTTCCCTCTTTAGGAGGTTTTTTCCCCCGGCTTGTATATACGCCCATCCTTCTAGGGCTAACTTATCTTTGTACATTGACACAATCTAATACACTTTGTGTTGTGTGCATTCTTGCTTCTTCTTCTCCAAGCTTTGTGTGCTTTCCTGCAACCCTAATTCCAACATTGACGTCGCTCTACTGGATCAGGAAAGTATAGATCCTCAAAGTGACGAGCGAGTCTCACTCTGCTTTCTCGGGTTGTAGTGGAGTTGATGAGATTTTGAAAGGCAAAGGCGATTATATCCTGACTCTGGGAGAGTCCAGGAATGTTAACAGATTTGGGGTATCCTGCAGGACTCTGGGAGAGTCCAGGAATGTTAACAGATTTGGGGTATCCATCTTAAAATCCAGTTCAATTTATGAGTTCTCAATTTATGAAGTTCATTTCAAACATAATCTTAACAGGTGAAAACATTATTTCCCAGATTTACTTTAAAAATTTTAGGCAATTTTTGCTACTGTTTCGTAAGTTTTCAACAGTGCTTTGATACTAGCTGTGAGACCCCTCTGCTCCCTGTGCGCACCGGATTCTCGGTAGCTAGCAACGGAAGTAGCTTCCTCTTGCGTGGGGCAGGGTTTCCCACTTGGGGCCTCGCCCTCGAATGTCCGAACATGAGACTAATCTGGTGGTCATACCGAAAAAATCGAAATCGAGAAAGTTTCCCTTGTCCGAAAAACGGGGACGATTCCACCTTTTTGATTTTCTTAACGAATTTTCTAACGGGGTCAAGAGACTAAACTATCCTCCACCTGATTAAACTAGATAGAAGGAAAACTATCACTGACTTAACTTGAAGAAATCAATGCTTTTTCCTAACCCAAATCATTTACAGTCGTTGATCTAATAATTTGAGAAAATCAACGCTTTTTTCCTAACCGAAATCAGGCACAGCTGTTGATCTACTCATTTGAGAAATTCTTCAGGTTTTTTTTTAACTACTCGAATTCTAAGCGTATTCCTATTATTTCAATTTGATTATTAAAACTCCACTGATTCCAGCCATCCGGCCATGGGCTAGCCACCACCCAACCACTGGAATCGGTAGAACCAGACAATTACTCACCCACCCATAATTGAATGCCTTTCTTAACTTTTGCTTTCGAATACAGATATGCACACACTCCTCTTTAAAACTTTAACATATAAAATAATCCATTGACAGTTATTGGTTATAGATATCATAACTCAAAATTTTCATCCAATCCCTTGTTTCTCAAAAAACAGTATCACTCTGGACTCTCCGTTGAGACCAGCTGGTCAGCAACAACGAGATCTCGTAACATATTACAATAATCATTTTATCCATCATACATATTTTCCATGACATACGCATGGGTGTCCTAGGCACTGCGAGCCCGTGCATCGCCTAGTCAGAACCCTCCAGGATCCTCCTTAGGTGTCATGGCACTTTACTAAGGGACCGCTTCATCGGACCTCGCCTATTGTAGTGGAAGCACACCATTTTCCAACCATACCGAGGCTGGTCAAGACCTGGGCACGCTTTGGCACGTGAGCCCCCCTTTGAACACTCCCTGCCAGTTGTTGCAACTGAACTTCCCTTAGAAAAATATATACTAAATGCTCCCTCCAGCATTCTAGCGTAAAAAAATAGGGTTTCTATGCAAGTTTTCAGTTTGATTTTCTTTTGAATATAATGAGTATTTCTTGAATCAGTATCCCCAAAACTTCTTGAACGGACTTCTGAATTTCATACTAGAATTCCTCGAATTTTGTAACCTTAATCCACATATCAATTCGAAGGGTCTCAAACTTAGTTTCAGAATTGGCAGGAGTTTTGAGTGTATTTTTCTAAACTGGTCACATCTTCTTTCCTCGAAACTGACGAAAGAGTTTGGTCTTGGTCATAGTCTGATTCAAGGTTCGAGTTGGATAAGATTTTTCCTGAACTATCTTTTTCGAAAAGGTTTGATAATTCAGTTACTATTTTACTGAATTTCTTTCTTTGAATATTCACTTAACTGATTTCTAAATTTGTTTGACGAATTCCAATGAGGAATAAATTAAACATTTATCTGAATATTTCAATCTTGATAGATTTCTTGAATTTTCTTTTTACAATCTGTGTGAATATAAAACAATAGAAATTTCTCTCTTAGAGTATTTAATTATTCATTTATCAAAATACTCATAGAATTTAAACATAGAACTTAAGAGAATTCTAATTTTGATATAAAATTCTTTATGCATCTATTCATGCATAAAAATCAACTTCAATGGGAATGACACTTTTATTAAAAAAAATCCTTTTATGCATCTATTTATGCATAAAATAAAATTTAATAGGAATAATACTTTTAAAATAAAAAAGAATTTCTTTATGTATCTGGTTATGCATAAAAATCAATTTTTATAAGAATAACGCTTTTATTTAAAAAAAAATCCTTTATGCATCTTTCTATGCATAAAAATCAAATTTAATGAGAATAACACTTTTATAATTTTAAAAAAAAATCCATTATGCATCTTTCTATGCATAAGAATCAAATTTAATGAGAATAACACTTTTAAAATAAAAAAATTTCCATTATGCATCTTTCTATGCATAAAAATCAACTTTAATGAGAATAACACTTCTATAATAAAAAAATTCTATTATGCATCTTTCTATGCATAAAAATCAAATTTAATGAGAATAACACTTTTATAATTAAAAAAATTTCCATTATGCATCTTTCTATGCATAAAAATTTAATTTAATAAGAATAACACTTTTATAATAAAAAAATTCCTCTATGCATAGAAATCAAATTTAATAATTAATATCAGTGATATCCATGCATATTCATAGGTGAATATGTACATGGAGTAATTAGAATATTTCTTTTAGATGCAAAAATGGTGGGAATTACTCTTTTGGAATAACATAAAAACAACTTTCTTCTCCACAAAATTTTGAAAAATTTTGCCATAACCTCCTTTGTATGGTTGACCATTTCTCATTTTTATCAATCTTTATTTAACTTAAATTAACCCAAATTAGATTTATAGAACTCTAATCTACACAATTTTCTAAATTCAAGAGAGTAAACAATAAGAAGAGTTTAATTAATCCCTTACTTAATCTTTCTAGGATTAAGAAAGGCTGGAATGTAAAGAAGAGAAGGGGGTGGCCTTTTCCTGAAAGGCATAGCATTTGAATTTAATTCAATCAACTGTAAAACATAAAAATCAAGAAAACCAAAGATTTAAAATTTGTAAATAAGTAAGAAAATTAACTTACATGGAGCTTGAAAGCTCTCCTTTGGGCATGAGGGATTGAGGGTTCTACTTTTGTTTGAAGCAAGAGTGGCCACCAATTCACTTTGGAGAGGATTAGGCCAAAAACAATTGAATTATTAAGAAATTCAATGTAGATGGCTCAGGACAGCAGGAGTAGAGTAACAGTGCATAAACACCATTAAGCTTTTACAAAGGGGGAGGGTTCTATTTATAGGAAAAAGTGAGCCTCTAACCAAGCAAACTGATTCTAGAATTTTCCAAATTAGTTTGGTCAATTTTTGACCATTTTTGGGTCAGTCCGGCTTACTTTTGGGATCTAGTTTTGAAATAGGAGAGAGGAGAGATGAAATATCTCATTTTATTGATTAAAAATTGGGGTAATGATGAGAAAAAAGGTGCCTACTTCATGAGGGGAGATCTCCACTCTGAGGTGTCAAAATTTAGTTTTTTTTACTCTTTTCTTTGGTCCTTAGTCCACTCTTCATCTTATGTGAGCATTTACTCATTTTTGGGGGGGTTTTCTTTTATTCTTCAATTTATCTACTCCCTAAATTTGGATTAATCTTATTGGTCCATAAGAACCTTAATCCAAAATTTTTAAAAAATCTGGCCCTTAGGCTAAGGTCTTTTATGCACATTATAATTTATTTCTAATGCACCTTAGGAATTTCTTTTTAAACTTTTGTTTTAGGAAAATTTATTTTAATAAGAAGGGATATTTTTCCACCCAAAGATATCTAAAATTTGAATTACCTCTCTCTAGAATATTTTCTCTCTCTAGGCCACCAAAACAGGTAGAAACAAGATCTTTTATTATTCCGAAAAGGGGATTGATTACAGGGGAAGAAACTGGACATCTTGAGAGGCTGGGGAGGAATCTTACATCCTCTCCCACACTTGAAAAACGCGAGATGTCCTCATCTCGCACACTGGGAAAAATCGCGCATCAGTTCGGCTTCTTTCTCCCAGGTGGCGTCTTCAAAAGGATAGAACTTCCATTTGGCTAATAATTCTCTCAGAATTCTATTCCTGAGAACCTTCTCTTGAACATCAAGGATTTCTTCAGGTTGGATTTCCATCTGTCCTTGGGTTGAAGAAGTTAAGAGTTCATCTCATTAAGCACATGATTCGGGCTCGGTAGTACATACTTCTTAAGTAGGCTGACATGAAATACATTATGTACTTTGAGGTGAGGAGGCAGAAGAAGTTCATAGGCTAAGTCACCTACTTTCTTTGTAATCAAATATGGCCCACAATATCTGGGGGGGTAACTTCTTGTACTTCCCAAGAGATAGAGAACTTCTTTTGGGCGGTCGTATTCGAACGAAGACCATAATACCTGCTTCTTCAAATTTTGTCTGACCTCTTCTTATCTGCATACTGCTTCTGTCTATCCTAGGCATCTTTTATATCCTTGCGGATTGACTGCATCTGCTGCTCCATGTCGTCAAGAATCTGTCTGGACATCTCGACCCTAATCAATGGGTCGGACCAAGTCAATGGTGTTAGGTAATCTTGTCCATACAGAGCTTTGAAAGGGCTCATCCCGATACTTTGGTGATAAGAAGCATTGTAGGCGAATTCGACTAGGTGCAGATAGCTTAGCCACTTCTTGGGTTCCTTGCCACAGCATGACCGAAGTATATCTTCGATTACCCTTTCTGTTTGACCATCGGTCTTGGGGTGGTAAGCTGTGCTGAGATCCAAGAAAGTTCCTACTGCTTCGAAGAATGCAGTCCAGAATCTTGATGTGAATTTGGGATCTCGATCACTTACTATTCTCTTGGGATCTCGATCACTTACTATTCTCCTGGGTAGGCCATGCAATCTGAAGATTTCCTTGAGGAACACTCTGGCCACATCCACTACAGTGTACTTTTACTGGAATCAGATGGGCAACTTTGGAAGTTTGTCAACTACCACGAAGATGGAGTTATAACCTGATTGCACTAAAGGTAGTCCAGTAATAAAATCCATACTGATACATTCCCACTTCATCTGATGGATGTAACTTCCCTGGCATTTTTACTCTTGGCTTTGACTTTCTGACATATCAGGCATTGACGTACATGATTAAGTACATCCTTTTTTAGTCGAGAGGCCAAAAGAAGCTTTTCTTTATAGACATTTTGTCTTGATGAAACCTGGATGTCCTGCTATAAGGCTATCATGGGCTTCATTCAGAATCTGACCCTTAGTCCCCTCATCATTGGGAATGCATAGCCTACTATTATAATACATAATTTCTTCATCCAGGCTATACCCTTGAACTCGGTTTAACTCCTAATAAGGAGTTTTGCTTTCCTGCATAAGTAGGGTAGTAATAGGGCCAAAGAATCTATCCTGCATGATCTTCTCTCTTGTTTCATTAATCAATGGATTTGACACCACTGTGATTGCAAGCGAGGAGGCTTTTCTAATGAGGGCATCTGCTACCACATTTTCTTTGCCTCGGCGGTACTTGATTTCAAAATCAAATTCCTGCAGGGTCTGCATACACCTTCTTTGGCGCATGTTGAGATCCTTCTGAGTGAAGATCCACTTTAAGCTGTGATGATCTGTCATCAAAGTGAATCTTTGACCCAGTATAGGTAATGTCTCCACAACTTCAGGGCATAGACTACTGAAAGTAGCTCCAGGTCATGGACAACATAATTTCTCTCATGCGTTCTGAGTTTTTGGGATTCATAGGCCACTGCATGACTTTCCTGCATGAGCGCACCTCCCAGGGCAAAACCACTCGCATCAGTTACTACCTCAAAGGGTAGAGAAATTTGGCACCTTCAGAACCGGATTGGTTACCAAGGCAGTCTTCAGCTTATCAAAATCACTCTGACACCTGGCAGACCATTGAAACAGGGTATTCTTCTTATTGAGAAGATTAGCCAGGGGGGAAGCTATGAGAGCATACTTAGGTATAAAAATTCTATACCAACCAGTTAATCCCAAGAATCCCTTGACTTCTTTCACTGTCTTTGGTTCAGGCCAATCTATGACTGCTTGGACTTTTGCAGAATCTGGAGAAATTCCATCTTTGGATACCAGAAAGCCCAAGTATTCAACATGGTCAACAGAGAAAGTGCATTTGCTCTTTTTTGCAAAGAGTTGGTGCTTCCTTAGAATCTCAAGAACTTTACGGGTGTGAGCTTCATGGTCACCTAAGGAAATCAGAATATCATCAAAGAAAGCAAGAACAAAAGCATCGAAGTATTCTCTGAGAATGTCTTGCATTAGGCGATTGAATGTAGCTGGGGCATTTGTTAATCCAAACGGCATGACAGTAAATTCATAGTGCCCATAGCGAGTATTGATGGCTATCTTCGAGATATCTTGATCATTAATCCTGATCTGGTAATACCGTGATTTGAGATCTATCTTTGTGAAGATCTGGACTCTATTTAGCCTGTCCAGAAGCTCATCAATTCTGGGGATAGGATACTTATTCTTAACTGTTAGCTGATTGAGACCTCTGTAATCCACACAGAGTCTTAACGTTTCATCCTTCTTTTTCTGAAAGAGAACTAGCACTCCCCAAGGTGAAACACTAGGTTTTACAGGTTTGAGTCGGATAAGATTTTTCTTGAACTATCTTTTTCAAAAAGGTTTGATAATTCAGTTACTATTTTACTGAATTTCTTTCTTTGAATATTCACTTAATTGATTTCTAAATTTGTTACGAATTCCAATGAGGAATAAATTAATCATTTATCTAAATATTTCGATCTCGATAGATTTCCTGAATTTCTTTTTACAATCTGTGTGAATATAAAATGATAGAAATTTCTCTCTTAGAGTATTTAATTATTCATTTATCAAAATACTCATAGAATTTAAACATAGAATTTAAGAGTATTCTAATTTTGATATAAAATTCTTTATGCATCTATTTATGCATAAAAATCAACTTCAATGGGAATAACACTTTTATTTAAAAAATCCTTTTATGCATCTATTTATGCATAAATTTAAATTTAATAGGAATAGCACTTTTAAAATAAAAAAGAATTTCTTTATGCATCTATTTATGCATAAAAATCAATTTTTATAAGAATAAGGCTTTTATATAAAAAATATGCATCTTTCTATGCATAAAAATCAAATTTAATGAGAATAACACTTTTATAATTAAAAAAATCCATTATGCATCTTTCTATGCATAAAAATCAAATTTAATGAGAATAACACTTTTATAATAAAAATTTTTCCATTATGCATCTTTGTATGCATAAAAATTAATTTTTATGAGAATAACACTTTTATAAACAAAAAATGTCCATTATGCATCTTTCTATGCATAAAAATCAAATTTAATGAGAATAACACTATTATAATTAAAAAAATTTCCACTATGCATAAAAATTTAATTTAATAAGAATAACACTTTTATAATTAACAAATTTCCTTTATGCATCTTTCTATGCATAGAAATCAAATTTGATAATTAATATCAGTGATATCCATGCATATTCATAGGTGAATATGTACATGGAGTAATTAGAATATTTCTTTTAGATGCAAAAATGGTGGGAATTACTCTTTTGGAATAACATAAAAACAACTTTCTTTTCCACAAAATTCTGGAAAATTTTGCCATAACCTCCTTTGTATGGCTGACCACTTCTCATTTTTATCAATCTTTATTTAACTTAAATTAATCCAAATTAGATTTATAGAACTCTAATCTACATAATTTTCTAAATTCAAGAGAGTAAACAATAAGAAGAGTTTAATTAATCCCTTAGTTAATCTTTCTAGGATTAAGAAAGGTTGGAATGTAAAGAAGAGAAGGGGGTGGCCTTTTCCTGAAAGGCATAGCATTTGAATTTAATTCAATCAATTGTAAAACATAAAAATCAAGAAAACCAAAGATTTAAAATTTGTAAATAAGTAAGAAAATTAACTTACATGGAACTTGAAAGCTCTCCTTTGGCTTGAGTGATTGAGGGTTCTACTCTAGGGTCAGATTCCAGTGAATCCTCGTCTGCCTCCTCGAAAAGTGCTTGCATAATTCCCAAGTTGGCTTCTCGTTGTCATCTAGCACGCTGTTGACGTTCTTTGGCTTCAACTCTCGCTTGTATCTTCTTAAGCTCAGCTTGTTCTTTAGCTGCCTTCTTTTGATGGATTGCATGTAACTCCTCTTGGCTCAGAGGGTCATAGTACCTTTTGAATTTACTCCCATTAAGGAATCCAATGGTTTCAACTCCGTCGAGAGTCTCCACTCGGATGGTACCTTGAGGGGTAATTTCACATACTCTATACGGTCCCTTACCAGCATATTTGAGCTTCTTCTTTTTGTTACGCACTCCATACATCAGCACTTTATCCCCAACCTTGATGTCCTTGTCTTTCAGGTGGCAATCAAACCATTTTTTCCTTCTATCTTTCTCCACAAGGGCATTGTACACAGCCAATTGTCTTTCTTCGTTTAGCCGCTCAAGGATATATAGACGCTCTACTAAGGGATTACCATCCCAACCCTCTTGAGTAGCAACACGAAGACTAGGAATGACAAATTCCCACGGCATGACTGCTTCTTGGCCATATACCATTTTGAATGGTGTGCAATTAATAGCCACTTTACGATAGGCCCATAAAGCTGTTGTAAGCTTTAGATCCCAATCCGTGCAATGAGCTTCAATTGTCTTTGTCAAAACAGAGATTAAGGTCTTGTTGTTGGTACTCTCGGCTTGGCCATTCGCTTGCGGATAGTAAGGAGTAGATTTATGATGGGATATCAGGAAATTTGTTGTGAGCTCCTTAATCACTTCATTTATAAAATGCGTACCATTGTCGCTCACAAGTTCAAAAGGACAACCGAAGCGTGTGATTATATTTTCAAAGAGGAACTTGGCTATTGTCCTTGCATCTGCCTTACGTGTCGCCTTTGCTTCAACCCATTTGGTCATATAGTCAGTGGCCACAATAATATAGTGAGATTGTGTGTTTCGGGCCGCTGGGCTAATTGGACCTACAAAGTCTAAACCCCACTTTTCAAATGGTTGGTTTACTTTGATCGGATGTAGGGGCATCTGATCTTTCCGCTGGGGTTTCTTGTATCGTTGGCATTCATCGCAACCCTTCACAAAGAGTGATGCATCTTGGAACATAGTGGGCCACCAATACCCCGATTGTAAGATCTTTCACGCAGTTAAGTCTCCTGAGAAGTGACCACTGGCTACACCGATATGTGCCTCTTGAAAAATGTATAGATACTCATCCTCTCGAGCACAACGCCTAAGAACGTCATCCTTTCCTCTTTTATAAAGAGTCCCGGCTATCAAGCAATAGGGTTCGCATTCTTTGATCAGCTTTCGAGCTAGATCTTTACGGTGGAAAGCCATTAACCAAAAAGTTAACAATCTTCTCACTCCATTCAGGCATTGTCTCCACCATGAACAGGGAAGTGTCAGGTAAGTCATCATCAACCCCTGTAGGAGCCTCACCATGAACAAGGAAGTGTCAGGTAAGTCATCATCAACCCCTGTAGGAGCCTCACCATTAGGTATGCGAGATAAATGATCAGCCATAACATGTTTTTTGCCAGGTCTCACAACAACAGTGAAATCAAACTCAAGAAGAATCGATTGCCATCGTGTGATTCTTCCTGTGGAGCATGGTTTGTTTACCAGATACAACAATGCTTGATGATCCACATAGAAAACAAACTTGGTGGCAAGGAGGTAATAACGAAATTTCCTTACTGCATATATCATTGCCAACCCTTCTCGCTCAGTAGTGGTGTAGTTCATCTCAGCATCATTCAACTGGCGAGACTGGCAAAGCTAATGGGGTAGTCTAGCTTGTGTTCTCTAGGTTGAGTTAACACACACCCAATAGCAAAGTTTGATGCATCAATATGCACATGGAAGAGTAAATCCCAGTTAGGCATTCTCAAGATTGGAGCACTCGCCAAGGCCTTCTTTAATAGCTCATAGGCACGGTCACATTCTCCGGTCCAAATAAACTCGATGAGAAGCTTATACAATGGTCGAGCTATCTCGGCGAAGAATAGACTAAGTCTTCGATAATAACCAACGTGGCCCATAAAGCGTTGGACTCCCTTATAGTTGGTGGGTGGGGGTAATTTCAGAATGACCTTGATTTTACTCTCGTCAGTGGAAATCCCATTTTTGGACACTATATGCCCTAAGATAACTCCGTGTTTAACCCAGAATTGGCATTTGAAAGGATTCAATGAGATGCGATATAATCTACACCTTTCAAATATTTTTTGTAAACACATCAAGTGCTCGTCCTAAGAGGAATGAACACAAAGATCATCTAAGAAAGCTTCACAGAAGTCCCTTAGATATTCCTTAAAGGCCGTGTTTATCAATCGTTGGAATGTTGCAGGTGCATTGGTCAAGCCAAAAGCCATGACGCGAAAGGCAAACACTCCAAACTCCGTGATAAATGCTATTTTAGCTTGGTCCTCGACTGCAATTGTGATCTGATTGTAACCCGAGTACCCATCTAAAAAGCTATATGCCTCCTTGCCTGCCACTCTTTCAAGCACATGTTCAGAATATGGCAAGGGGTAATGATCCCTTCTAGTGGCTGCATTAACCTTTTTGAGATCAACGCACACTCTGAGTTTTCCACTGGTACGATGACTATCGGAGAAACCCATTCTGAGTGCTCAATAGGGTATATGAATCCACATTTTACAACTTTTCAATTTCCTCTTTGTACAATCTTTGCGTACTTAGGATTCATTGGGTAGGGACGTTGCTGGACTGGTTTAGCAGTGCTAATCATTGGAATCGTGTGTTGCACCACCGAGGGTGGAACACCCTTCATATCATGATATGTCCAAGCAAATATGTCCAAGAAAATATGTCCTTGAATTCTTTAAGAAGCTTCTTAAGTGCAGCTTCCTCTGACTGGGTGAGGTCTTGAGCATAAAAAACTGGTTTAGACTCCTCACCCGGATCTGCTAAGTCTATCTCCTTAACTACCGCAGGGCCATCATAGACACCGCTACTCCCATTGGTAGGCGTTCATTGGGCTTTTGTGTAGACCACTTTACGTTCCCCTGTGGTGAATGATTTGAAATGCTCGGGTGCGGGGTGTAAGTCTACTGGTTCTTGTTGTTCCAGGCTTTTTTCTTTCAATTCCGCCTCCTTTTGTTGCTGAGCTAACTCTGCTGAGCTAACTCTTGGTTTTACCGCCTTCTTGCAGTATGACTTACTTTCGGCTTCTCTTTGATTTCTAATTGGGCGACGTCATGAGGTTGCGGAATACACCACATGACACTTTGGAGGTATTGTCCCCAATTATCCGCTAACTTCCGATGAGCGTCAATAGCTCCTACATAACTAAGCCATTCTGCAGTGGATCTCTCCTTGTTTATTGTGGTTCGCACATTAGCTCGATATAGCATTGGCGCTTATATCTCGTTTTCTTCTTACCAAGTTTTTGATTTTTGTTTCTATTAGATTCGAACTCACTTGGTCGATCTTCACTTGTGTCCCCCTCACTCTCGGATGAACTGTAGGAGGTCACTATCCTAGGCCTTGAGCACCTTGCTTCCACATTTGGGTGAATATTTGTTTCATCCCCCCCATCAGGCTGACATGCATACATCCATTATCACGTCCTCATTCATACATCCATATCCACATACATACATACATCCACATCCACATTCCCATTAGTTTATTGGCACTAACGGTGGCATATCTTGCACCTCAGGTGTTACCCAACTTGTGCCTCTATTTCCCCATGTGTCTATGGTTGCCGCTAGGTGTACCCAATCCACGTTATCCGACTCAGTCATACCCGGTAGGACATCCATATAAGGAGAATCTTTCCCATCATTAGTATCTTTTTTGCATGTATAGCAATACCTTAATGGGACGGAGTGAATAGTGGTATCCGATCGATTATCAATGATAACCTTGCTTCCTAAAGGATGTGCACGACCATTCTCAAGATCAACTCGAATGACAGAGTCCTGGAATTGTAGGTAGACATGGTTTTTCGACCAATCATGCACCATTTGTGCTTCCCTCATGAAAGAACGTCCTAAGATCATTTGATATGACATAGGATGCTTGGAGAAATCCATTACAATGAAGGTATGTCTTACCTTGTACCCCAAAACCTTGATCTTAAGTTCCCTTAACATTCCAATAGGTTTAGCAATAGTTCCGTTTGCCATCTTAACCACTATGTTTGTGACTTCGAGGTGAGGTCTCCCCATAGATTCCCAATAGTTTTTAGTCACAATGCTCACTCCAGCACCACCATCAAGGATTCCCTTTAGAGTTAATCCCTTGGTAGTAATGGGGAGGGTCGCATTAAATTCATCACCTTCAAAGTACTGTCCCAACTTGTTAACAGGTATTTCAACGACCGAGTCTTCATCTAGGTTGGGTTGTAGATCCCAATGTTCCCCTTCATCTTGAAGCGTGTCGGGTCTATCCATATTTGCAAATTGTGGTAGCCCCGCCTTTAGTTCTCCATTGAGAAATGCCCGAAGAGCTAAGAATAGCTCAGGATCTCCGTATAATTTGGATATGATCGTGGTTTTGATTTCAAAGGACATGAAATCCATTAGCTTAGACACATTCAACGGTACTTTTCGAGACATCGCCCCTTGACTAGGGACTGGTGAAGATGGAATCACTTCCTCTTCGATGGGGTCAGGCATTCCCTCACTAAACATTCTTTCAAGCAAGAAGGGTGGCTGCCCACTTCCTGATGTCCTATCCTCACTTTCTTCCCGAATGATACTAGGTATAGCTAACGGTTTATGGTTCCTGTGAGGCTGAACTTGCATAGGAAACACTGTGTCTGGAATTTTGATTTTTCTCGGGTTTGGCTCCAGTTCTCTTTGTGTTTCTTCCACCAAACCCCTTAAGTGTTGCACTTGTTCAATCTCCTCAACTGGGTTTGGGTAAGTTCCAATCTTTTTCTTGAGGGTTTTTGGCCCACGTGGCTTGTCTTGGGGAGTCTCAGTCAGTTTGGGTGGTCGAGAGGGCATTAACTGACTTGGTTGTGGGGCCGAGGAAGTTTCCTTCTGTTTCCCCTTATTTATGTACTCGCTTGATTCTCCTTCATTGAGCTCCCGAGTGGGTTCCTCCCTTAAGGTAGTGGCTTTGGTACCCATGGTTTCTATTGAATCAGAATCATCTTCAAGATCATTCATATATACGGGGTCGTCTCCTGTCTCTATGTTAGTCTTTGAACTAGGCGATCCTTATGCATCCCCTGAGGCCACGGAGGTCACCTTTTTCTAGTATACTGTTCGGCTTCCACGCAACCTTCCACACAACCTACCAAAAGATACAAAATGAGAGAGTGTGTGGGCAAAGACACAACGCTCGGTTGTATGAATGGGGGGGAATGGGCCCTTATATCATGAGGAAAAGTGTCTTATATAACAAGGAGTCCTAAATTCCCTGAGACTTCCCAACTTCATGTCCTAGGGTCTATCATGTTACT
Organism: Cibotium barometz; assembly: GCF_041138505.1. Lineage (NCBI taxonomy): Eukaryota > Viridiplantae > Streptophyta > Polypodiopsida > Cyatheales > Cibotiaceae > Cibotium > Cibotium barometz. The sequence continues at coordinate 34,367,276 of NC_141051.1, forward strand.
TAAACCTTTTACTAAATCCCTTCTTGAAATGTGATGAACCTTGCACACAAGCGACCTTAGCCATGTGCAATGGCACGCAATCCCTAGCACCAATGCCAAAATTTTGTTAACCCATTTGTACAAGTGCACAAATGTCTTTTGTTAACCCATTTGTACAAGTGCACAAATGTCTTTTTCAAGCTTTGCAATCACTCATTATGTAAGCGGCTACTCTATTGAGGTGTGCTAAGAAAAGCCTAAGGTAACACATTAAACATGGTCATTCCTTTCTCTCTAACTACCACTTATTGTGGGAAGACTAACACCAGATTTGAGGGGGGTTTTAATACAAAATTTCCATACTTCGTAATTTCACTCTCATTCCCATTTCTACCTACTCTAACTAATGGCAATATATCATCCTAGAGTCTCTGGATGCAATGCTAATGGGTGTCTAGGATTCAAATTTCATAGACTTGCTATTCTCTTGCCTTGCAAAAATATGAAAGTTATGGGTGCAAATGCGAGTGTGAGTGCCAGGTGTTTCTGAGTGCAAGCACATGAGTGGTTTGGTGTAAGTGTAAGTGTGCCAATTCCAATGCCAATGCCAATGGGAGGTGGTTGTGAGCATGAATACAAGGTGGTGGCAAGTGCGAGCGAGAGCACGAGTGGGATTTCAAGTACAATCTTGGTTACAAGGGTGAGTGCGAGTTAAGTGTGAGTGTTAGTGCAAGTTTGGGTGTGTGAGTGAGAATTTCATTAACAAGCACATTGACGCAAGAACCTCCATCAAAACTGATAAGCTATTAACCAAAGCTTCTAATGCTAAATTCACAAACTCTATTTGCCCTTGCCATGAAAGTCTCATCATGGTTTAGCAAGAGTTTTCAATCCCTTGCTCATTGACACTAATCATATGTAGTTTCAAGGATACCTTGGAAGATAGGGACATAGGCTCAGTCTTTACTCATCTACCACCCTTGTATATAGTATTCTAGAAACCCAAGTGCACAGATATAGTATTCTAGAAATTTCTTCACAAAAAACACACAAAATATATCAAAATTGCCACAAAAAAAAAATGTTAAGGATAGTAGAGAAAAAAATGTCAAGGAAAGTAGAACGGCATTGGAGTGAATTTGAAGAAAGTTGGAAAAAGAAGAAAGGAGGGTGTGCTGGAGAAAGAAATGTCAAAAAAATGCTAGTTGATGATACATTAAAAAAGTTTTTTTTTAAAATTAAAGCTTTATTCTTAATTGTCACTCACAACTATGAGTATATCCCTACTCACATCATGACTTACAACTCACAAAACAATACTACACAAGTCCATATAACTCATGGCTTGTCTACACTCACAAATCCTTATATACTAGCAATGTGGATTTGAACACTCATATTCACAACAAACACTCTTTAAACTCATTTACCATATTATCACTCACACTCGTGTGGTCTCTAAATTCATGCCTATTGTATCTTGACTCACACTAATGCTTCCACACTCACAATTGGGAGTTTACCTTTTGACACTCACAACTATGATTACATATTACTCATGAATATGATTACACATATTACTTATGAATATGATTACACATTACTCGACTATGATTACATGACTCATGACTATGATTACATATTACTCATGACTATGATTACATATATTACTCATGAATATGATTACACTTTACTCATGACTATGATTACACATTACTCATGACCTATCTATATACCATTGATGACTATGATTACACATTACTCGTGGCATGTCCATACCACTCATGCATTTAAGTGCAGAGCTATTTTCATATCAAGTTTTTACCTAAGCACACAAACTCTTACTAGTTTTCTTCTTCAAAATTGTGGAGAGGCTTCAGCCCTGCTTCTCATTGAACTTTTGTGTAATCCAAAAGAGCACCAAGAGTATGGCATGGCGCTCTTAATAGATATTGCAAACATGACTCTTGCACTAAACACGCATGATGTGTTTTAGGGGTTACTCCCCAGTGGTGGTAGGGTTTGTAGCCATTGACCTTCATGCACATCAAACATTTATCCACACACATCCAAGGCATGGCCTCAATGTCAAAAAAAGAATCCATAAGGGGGAAAGAAGAGAGATGCTCACCTCTTAGACCCATACAAGGAAACTCTAATAGGATCCCTTGTTACCAAATAGTAAAGAACCTTTAAGAAGGTGTCTGTTTATCAAATCAATGCTCAAGATGGCACCTTATTTAGGGTTGGATACTATCATACATCCAAATGCTATGATGTATTCCAAAAACCAAACACCACTTAAACTAGGGATCAAAGTTTATGGGGAGTATTCTCCAAGGGGAGTAGACCTCCAAATAGTCCTAGAATATATCTAGAGCTACCAGAAGGGCATAAACATCGACAAAATCACAATGATTCATGATGACACCATTGAGGAGAGCACTCTTGATGAGGCGCATATAAGAGCCCCACTTTGCTTAAGTATCAAGAACCTCTAGGAGATGCTAGCAATAGGATGTGATGTAGAGAAGATCAATAATGATGGAGTTTCTTTTGATGCCATTATCATCTGGGCATAGAAGCACAAACCAAGCATTGGCTATGTTTGCAACCTAAAAATAACACAATCCACATGATCGAATACCCATGCTTAACAAATTTTAAGAGGACAAAGTGGAGACTTGTGTTGGATTTCTCATGAAGAACTCCAAGAAATTATTTAAAAAAGATAAAATATGACCACATGCTAACAAAGGTCTTATGTTATGTTGCCAACTTGGAACTTTTGCCACTAAGAATTATCTCGGATCTAGTAGTAGTTGCCACTTTTAGTTTTTTCAAATTGTTGATCTCATTCTTAAAAAAGGTTCCACCACCGGCATCATGGACCAACTACAGCTAATTACTCTTTGATTTTAACGATGGGCATGGACCAATGATGGCTAATTTACTATTAATCATGACTCAAATTTACCAAAAAAAAAGTCATGCAAATTGTTGTTTCTACTTTTGAAAGCATACTAGACATTGGCCTCATGCCTATCTATGCTCTTTTCTAACACACTCATGACAAGCTCTTCCAAGCTCGACTCTTGGATCAATTCTACAGCTCCAGAGGAATCCATGTGGCACCTCTTGTTATCCAAGGGTGTGATTACCATTAGGAAGGAGGGGTATGTTTAACCACATTGGTTAACATCTACTAGATGCCTTTATAAGGTGTGTGTGTACCAATCTTATCTTTTGTAAGTAATGGTGCTTTGATATATAAACAAGATTGTTCTTGATTTTAATGCCAAATGCGAAAGTCTTATGATTTTTATGGTGCTATGATATATAAAGCAATTTTTTCTTAAGCTTAATGCTAAATGGGAAAGTCTTCTGACTTTAATCATATCATCAATGGAGCTAGTCCGGCCATGTAATACACATTACCCTATACTTTTGTTAATTGCAATACAAATATCACCAATGTATTTTTTTGAATTTTTTGTCCTATAATGTGTGTATATCCCCAAAACTTATGTTATTTGTTATTCTCATACAAGTTAGTGTTGACTAGGTCGCCTAGTAGGATACAACCATCTTTGTGGACAATCGTTAGAAACACCAAATATTATAAGAGAAAAAATACTAATGAATATCTCACAAAGAAAAGTATAAGCCAAAGAAAATTTGAATGTCACGTAGGCTGTAACGCCTGTGAGACGGCAGACCGGATGGCTATATCCGGGGTTCAGTGGGAGAGGATGCCCATGCGGAGTCATGGGCGGCCAGGCTAGTGTGGACGGCAGGCCACACACTATATAGCCTGGGGGATGAGGGGCAATCCTCATTCTTCCTCTATGGCTGGGTGGTGAGCCAGAGGCCGTCCCCTCCTGTGGTAACGCCCGTATAGCGGCGTTACGGATATCTAACACTGGTATAAAAGATTGAATAGAAGGATGTTTACATGCGAGTGTGGAAGCTAGCATCTACTTCATTAAGAGCTTCCTGGAACAAGTCAGCTAACTTATGTTCACCAACATCTAGAGGCATCAACAATTACCACCATCAGCAATGGTTTACGAAGAGTTATTATGATCTACACTACTAACCTGCTTCTCAATTTATTTCCCTTCAATGATCACCAATTCATCTTGTGCTTGAATCTATATCAATAAAATGGCACACATATTCTATATCAATAAAATGGCACACATATTGAATCTATATCAATAAAATGGCACACATATTCTATTACTAATGAGATGATGGAAGTGGAAGAGTTATGAATGGTTAAGTTTCCATCCATGGTGCTAAGTCTACCTAGGAGATTTGGTGGTCTGCAATGTTAGGAAGCATTTGCTTGGTTCTCTTCTCTATGTTATCATGCCATGAGCCCTAGAGTGAGGCAATAGTCATTGCTTTTAGATCTAAAGAAAAATGACTTAATTTTGAAGAAATCAAATAACTGATGAGACTAAAATAGAGGAGCTTGCACCATCTTAACTAAAACAAGAAGTTATAGAGCTAAGGAAGGTCAAGGCAATGTGTGACGTGGCCACTATGCAAAGCGGGGTGATCTCTCATTGGAGAGTTTTGAACTTCAAAAGCCCATTATAATCTTACTCTGTAGTTGATTTATGTGATGATGAATGAATGAAAATAGGTTACTCATTTATGTATTTATGTATTTTTTTTCATTTTATTATCCATTTCTTATTTCAAAAATTTATCATTCCCATAGGTCATGATTAGCATACATGTGGTGTAACACTATTCAAAATCACAACATATAAAGCTTGCATAAGAAGAAAATGGCACCTTCCTTCAGCAATGCATTCTTATGATGATAGAACTTAGATGACATTCACATAAGAAAATATGGCATAGGTTGGACTTTGTTTTAGCAAAAAGGAGATTATTAAATGAGTTGGAAGAATGAGGAAATATGGAGCCTTTATAAAGAGCGCCCTATGTAGTCTAGTTAGTATGTCAACCGAACTCTAAAATGTGATGTCGGTCCCCAACTTTGGCCAACAAATTTTCCTTGATGCTCTTGTGATACCTAACATTGACCAATGTTTATTTGGAAAAACTTAAATATTTTGGCTATTGAAAAAAAAAGGGGGGGGGGGTATGCTCTTAAGAATTTTGGCTAAGATTCCCACTCATGTTACATAGGGGGTATACTCTTAAGAATTTTGGCTAAGATTCCACTCATGTTACATAGGTGATCAACTAAGTAGTTATCAATACAAGGGTCTAGGGATTGGATGATCAACCATAATATGGTTTTTTATAGAGAGAGAGAGAGAGAGAGAGAGAGAGAGTGTGTGTGTGTGTGCACGCGCGTGCGTGTGCATGTGTGCGTGTGCGTGTGCGTGTGCATGCGTGTGTGCGTGCGCGTGTGCATGTGCGTGTGCTATATAAAAAGTAAATAATGAGCCTTAAAGAAGAGGAGATAGGTAGGAGGAAAGGCAGCTCAAAAGGTAGGAGGGTCACAATCTTTGGCTATAGATTCCAAGAGGGGTCCTCCAAAAAAAAAACATTGGCATTGAAAAGCATTTGACAAGCATAAAGGCCTTAAGCAAGGTTTTCTCAATCTTGGATTTCACCCCTACAGTCCACAAGCATAAAGGCCTTAAGCAAGGTTTTCTCAGTCTTGGATTTCACCCCTACAGTCCACAACATGTCCTAACTGTGAAACATTGATTCATGAATGCACATATTTTTGGTGGTGAACCGCACCTCCACAAAGCCATCAAAGTTATCCTAGTCATACATGACCATGTTTGATGTTAAAATTGGGATGTTAGGCACTAAATTAATCAAACATGAATATTCCTCATGAAGGGTACCTTAGAAACCAGAGAAAGTCACGACCAAAATACAAAAAAAATGATGAGGGTGGAGTATTGATTTCAAAAGCTACCCTCACACGAGATGATTGCCAATGTGACTTAATGTCGAGTCATTAAAGATGTCACTTCAATCGATTCGTACTATGAAACTTGATGAACGTATCAATGTACTTTACTTGCATCGTGAAATAGACTAACTTGACCTCTCCATTCATAGTCAACTCGCCCATAATGTGATAATAAATCTTGAAGTTTGTAAAAGCATGAACCAGTGGGTTCTTTACAATATTTGTGCAAATCTAGCTATCATAATACAACACCCTATTCAATGGTATCATCCCTATCCCACAACCATGGCAACACAATGGATCCAAGTAACTAGATAGCCATCCCTATCCCACAACCTTGACAACACAATGGATCCAAGTGACTAGATAACCATCATGGTGAGGCACATGATGACAAGTATATGCATCCATACTTGAGACAAAAGAAAAACAATGTTCAAAAATACGTGTCTCAAAGAGAGTTGTTTTAGGTGTAACTTCTCCACTTTTGATCATATTGTTACTTTGAGGTCATTTTATTTTTAACAATCAACATAATGCCATGCAAGAACATTTTTGACCAATGTTAAGAGCTTGATTTTCCGTGCTATAATAGAAAACTTTATGAGTAGTGAGTTGGCTCTATTAGAACTCCAAAATGAATATTTGAGGAGGAGATAAGAAGTATGATTAAGGTAAAGCAAGGCTGCTATGCGTTGTCTTCAAACCTTTTTGGGCTCTATATTGATGAGAAGGCTACTTTAGGTGAGGCATTAGGGGGCAACTAGTGAGGGGATCTAGTTAAAGTTGTGGACGCTTACACACACCCTGATTTTTATTGTGCCCCTCCCCCACCCCCCCCCCCCGGTTTTTTCTACGCCTCCTCTCCCCCTCCTTTGCACTACTCCGCCCCCTCCCCCCCTTCTGTTTCCGCTCCCCCCCCTCTTTTTTTCATTTCTTCTTTCTCCCCTCCCTTTTTTCTTCTCTTTTTTCTCAGTCCTCCATTCTGTTTATCCACCTCTCCTTTCTCCTCTCCCGTTCAAGTTGGTGTTTCCAGGCTTCTGGGTGTCTTTTGCTTTATTCGGCAAGATTTAGCCTTTTTTGGTCTCTGCCCTCAGGAGGACTCCATGGCAACCACTCCGTCACCCCCAACCGAAGACGACGTTGCTTGCATTTCTTTCTCTGAAGCGGATCTTCAGGTTCTTGCCACGACTCTTGCCTCACTTGAGGCCTCCACCCTAGTTTGCAAACTCGTTGGTAGCCGCCCTATGCGTGGACAGCTCAAGATCTTTTATAGGCCAACCTCATTGGCAAACCTACAAAGATCACCAATATTCACCCTCTAGGGCACGGATACTACCAGGTGGAGTTTGGCTCGCCATCGGCGTTCGACCGAGTCATGCATCTGAGTCCCCTTGCACTACATACGATGCAGGCCTTCTTTGCTTGGTGGCAGCACAGCTTCGATCCTACATCTGACCCATTGGGTGGCATTTCGGACTTGACTCATGTGAGACCCTTACACATTCTATTGACACCCAGGATTTCTTGTATTGACATCTAGCACTTGCTATCTATGCGTTTGACTGGGAGATTTCCTAGTACACATTTCACCAGGAACTTATGAATCTTTGGTAAATACGAGAGGCGGCTAGCACAAATGGCTCCTTTTTTGGAATGGACAAGATTTTTGGCTTTCTCATCACTTTGGATTGCGCACAATCGATTGGCTTTCCAATCACCCACGATTGAAAAGAATTACTACTTCCGTCAATCATTGTGCCAAACCTTCTATGATTGCCATCAGCTCCAACATCTAGATTTGTTGGGCTTTTTTCACCTACTTCTCTTTTTTTCTGAGACATTTATACCCCTCCCCCCCCCACCCCCCCGCGCGCGCGCGGCGGCCCCTTACAAGTTTGCATGGTTACAAAGAGCCTCACCACTTAGAGGCTGATGAAAATTTTCAAGCAACCATAAAACTTCATAGGGTTTGATCTATGGCCACAAAAGACCATTGACAAAATAATAAATTAAATTCAAAACAAATTAGCACTAAGAGGACCATGAGAAGTTCCCACATGATCAATAATAAAATATCAGCAAGAAGTGCAAGAATAGAATCTCAAGTATAGCACTCATAAGAGTAAGTTATGGAATGTAAGTCTCTTCCTTCTCTTGTTATTTGATTAATAAATTTTTAGATGGCTCCTTATATATTTACCTATTAATTAGTGAGACATTTATTTGCCTTTCTAATTGTAAAAACTTTTGAACCATCTTTCCAAGTGAAGCATTTCGCTCGCTTACAACAAGACTACAGCATGGGCTTCAAATGAGCAACAAGTGTGATTATACATGGTGGAATGCCTGTTCCTATGTTATGAATAGGTATTGTCCAAGTATTCAAAATGTCCATTCAATTATGAAGTCAATGGAGAATGATCTCCTTTCAATTTGCCATCTTGTCTTATCATAGGGTCAAGAACAATGTTACTTGGAACGAGAGCCAAAACCACTTAGACCAAACAAACTTTCAAAAGATGTGGCCTATCTTTTTGAATGAATGAAAAAAGAAAAGGGTTACCCCCTTGTTTGAAGAACGTGCTAACCTCTATAAAAGTTTCTTTCCCTATCTAAAAGGAGGATAACGTGCTCAATAAATGATATACCTAGATGAATCCAAGAACATGCCTAACTTCACCTTATAAGAAGCCGCAATTTATAACCTCATGGTAGTCATCCACAAGACAATAAACCATCAACTCCATCATGCATGGTATGGGCTAGATACTACGACATCCTCACTAATGTAATCAGTGCCCAATAGTGGGTGTAGAACTTGGTATCAATATATGCTCAATAAATGATACCTACCTAGTTGCAGTGTAGCACATAAGAGACTATTAGGAAAACTTAAGAAGCCCATCACACAAAATAATACCACACAACCTCAACCACATGCTGGTAGATAACACCGCCCCACATATTGTAAGACCTTGCATGTCATACATGATGGAGAAGTGTCGGTTATAATTGAAGTATTTATCAATCTCCCTGGGATTACCCAGACTAGTACTGTTCCCTGGACTGAGAGGTAGTACTAGCAATTGGGGGCCTACCTGCCGTTAAGTTTCCAAGGCTTGCCCATAGCAATAGCAAGATAGAGACACTAAAATTGGCAAATAAAGATTCACAGTATTACTACATTTCTATCATTTGATTCTTCTTCCATAGCCTTCATAAAAATAAACAGTTCAAAAATGGTCGGATGCTAGTTAGCTAGCTAGTTACTTTGACTCTCTTTTGTATCCTTCAAGAGTGACTGCTCTTCCACTTCAATGTCACTGGAAACAGTGGCGGGCACAACCTTTGGCTTGGTGGTCGACTGCTGGTACAGTATCCCCCCACCAATGCAGGTCAACAATCCAAAAGTTCCTACCAAAGATGCATGTTTGTCCCAAACAACAAGGTTGATGATGATTGTAAGAAGCTTGTTCACCACACCCAAAACAGTGAATCCTGTGGCAGAAATGCCTCTGCGGCAAGAGAACCCAAAGAAAGAAATTGCAAGCCCGAATAAGCAAGATAGTCCCACTGGAAGCCACACCTCAAAAGAGTACCAGTCTATTGACTGCTTCAATTTCTCATGAGACAGTTGCAAGCCTTCTCCCATGATCAAAAGCTCCAGAGGGAACAGCAGTAGGGCCTCCAAGTTGTTGTACAGGACCAGGCCCCATGTGTTCAGCCCAATGGTCATGACAATGTGTTTAATATACACAAAATCGATGGACATGCTTGCCAGATAGGCAAGAGCCCATGTGTAAGCATCCAGTGCAAACTCACGATCCGTTAGGACAAAGAGTAAAGCACCTGCAAAGATGACACCTAAAGATGACCATGTCTTGATGGAAGGCCATGGCTGCTTTAGATAGAATGTCTCCCCCAAGGCAACAAAAATGGGGACCGCCGAGCGGAAAACAATGAAAGTGTCAACATTTGCATGGAGGAGGAGCTCACTGTTGGTGAATATGGAAAGGTAGAAACAGAAGGCAGCAGGTAAAAACTTCAGCATGACCTTCAGATCCAATTTATCATGCTCAAGAAAGCCCAGCTTTCCAAGGAAGAACACTCCTGCAGCACTGACAAAGTATTGAAGAGCAGTCAGAGTTCCTGGAAAAGGGAACTTCATGATTGCCCATTTGTTGATGATGGAAAGTAAGGATGCTGCGAGACAATAACCTACTGCTATGCCCACTACCGATGCCTCACTGAGCCAGAATTTCAGCTTCTCCATCCAAGGACGTTGGTTTTTGATGCTTGAGTCATCGTTTGTTACTGAGGAGTCATCTGCTGCAGCATCTGAGTCTGTCATCTGTCTTGACCATAACAAACAAGAACAAATGGCAAACAAAAATAAAGCATGTGAATACTTTTTTCTGCTAAGAAAAGGCATGTTTCTTTAAAACTCTGTTGGTGATTATCGCTGGGAATCTGTTGCATGGCTGACTCAATCTGAACCACAAGTTTTTTATGAGAGCTCTAACTCTTCTCTCACTGTTGGGATTCCTGTATTAAAAATTCCTGCAGCACCACACCGTAGCGCGCAACAACTTACGGTGGTTTCAGACGGGGCGGTAGAAAAGGTCACAACTGAGAGTGCACAAGCGACAGTAACCTCAATAAGGTCTGATGCCCAAGACGTGCTGTTACACAACCCAATTGCATCCAATTATCAGAATACGATCGAGCTTACTCATGCTACTAATTTAACCAATTACACCTCGGATTAGCTCACAAAAGGCAGCAATTAGTGTGCAAAAAGACGTCATTAGGCAGTAATTAGAATGAAAACAGATGCGTACCTGGAGAAAGAAAAGCAGAGTCGCCCTAAAACAAAGCAGATCTGCAAACAAGGGAAAGTGAAATATGAAATGAGGAGGTTTCCATGATCTCACATTAAGCGCTCAAATCAACCCACCCTAATTGGGTGGATCCAAAGTTGGGTTCTTTCCACACGCATTAAGCGCTCAAATCAACCCACCCTAATTTGGTGGATCCAAAGTTCGGTTCTTTCCACACGCATGTGGAGCGTCAACCGCACGTGCGATTTGTTTAACTTACCCAACTTGATTTTTGCTGAGGGCTACTTTGCTAGATTTTTACATTTTAGTGTAAATTTTGACGCTTAATTGAAAATTGTGCCAATAAAAAACATTCAAAATAGGTAAAGACTCATTATAAAACCCCCATCAAAAAATCAAGAACGCCTTTTAGGACTCCTAATAAGATGGGACGCTAGCGCCACCCTTAGGCTCCGCGTAAAAGCTTGCAAATGATGGAGAACGTCTAGATTAATGGTAAAACATCAAAGCATTTGGCCCCTTGTTTAGATAAGTAGAAAGAAAAAGATATGTGTAGTTAAAGTAACCAATGATAATAGCACGTCTCGTGTTTGTCAAGCTAGAAGAGGTGGGTCATGGGTTCGAAACCCTTCAACACAATTTTGATGTCAATTATAGTGGGATCTTCAATAGCCACGCGGTCTAACATGTGGACTTGGAGTTGCCCTTTATGAATAGGATCATGTCTTATCATCTCAGCGAGTTCACAAAGCAAGCCTTATGACCGCATCCTTAGACAGCTTACACAAAAATCTTAAAATTACATGTGGGTGTGGGGATTTAGCCGGGACCCCTACAATCAAATATGTAAATGCCCTTAGAAATCTTGACCACATTGTCATAAATAAACGTATTTGGAGATTTTTCCAAATAAGAGAAGAGATTATCGATAAAACATTGCATTATATAAACACCCCAAGTTTCATGTAAATGCCTTTAAGATCTAGACTATAATAATTTAAATTTGAGAGGTTTTAGGACTTGAACCCTCAATATATTATTGTAAATGAGCATGTAATATTATATATTAATGTTTTGCACACTCTTTTCAAGTACATAAATGAGAATGTATTATTACATATTATTGTAAATAAGTGTGTAATATTATATATTAATGTTTTGCACACTCTTTTCACATACGTAAATAAGCATGTATTGTTACATATTATTGTAAATAAGCGTGTATTATTATTTATTAATGTTTTGCACACTCTTTTCATATACGTAATGATCTTTCAAGTCAAAGAAATAAATTACCAAATTGGAAATTTCAATATAGTTTTCTAATCACCATTCTTTGCCTTTTCTTCTTCTTTGGTTTTTGCAAATTATGTAGGCCCTCTTAGAGCACTCAAAATAATAGTTACAAAATTTAGAAATCTTATAGAGAAAAAGATCTTGTATAAGCCTCTATTTTCACTCTCATTTTTGGAGTCTTATTTTGCCAATAATTATAGCTCAATGTTGACAAGCTTGTAAACCTATTTGCATGGCAATGAAGAAAAAACAACCAAACCCTTTCAAAGGAAGTAGAGGAATTCAACAAGAGGCACAAGATCAACTGAAGGAGGAAGAAGATAAGGTGCACATAATTTTATGCACACAAGGACAAACATGACGAGGACATGCAAGATCAACTAAAGGAAGAAGGAGATCGGGTGCGCATGATTTTATGCACACAAGGACATAGAGACAAAAGAAGAGAATACCCCTAGACAAGAAGGAATCAACTCCTAGAGATAGAACAAGGTGGATTTCTCTAAGTGTTATAGGTTGTCCATACATCATGGTCCGTTTCTATCCCTTCTGTTGAAGTATGGATCGAGCTCTCCTACTGACAAACATCTACCTAATCAGATTCAAATCCTACTCTAATGACAACACAATCAACATGACTAATCTAAGGTGGATGATACCTAAGTGAACTCATGATGATGAGTATGTGTAATAGACTCAAGCACAATTAGGTTACAAGATTAAGACTTGTACTCATAAAGAGGCTTGAGATGTGTGTAAGTGATATGTTTCATTGCTTGAAATGGCCCCCTTTTATATAAGGAGGTACACCCTTGGGCTTGTACATTAATGTGGGATTAATCCATTTGCCTCTTTCGGCTACTCAAGGTGGTTAAATGTCAGGTTTTTATAATATATTTTCACCCTCCCTCATTTCTAACTTGGTTGGGTAAGAGGCTCTTTGGCTTGGTTACTCTCTAGCTTAGAGGTTACTTTTAGAGATGGTGGTGTTGATTTTCACTCCCCCAGGGTGCTACTTTGGCTACTCTCTGATGATTGAGTGTTTTACATTTGCATATCAATTTGCCTACTCATTTGGTGGCTTTTACAACATATGATTTTGGTTGGGATAGTGATTGATAGCTCCTACTTGCTTGAGAGCTTCTTTCTCTTTGCCAATTATGCTTTGCTTACATATGCTCGCATACTCATTTGATTGCGGCATTTTTACATGAGTTGTATGTTTCTTTTTCACATGCACATACATTAGCGTGCTCATTTGGCCGCTTTTACAAAGGTTTTTACTCGCGCATTTTTGGACTAATGCTCCTTCTTAGTCACAATATTTGGTGGTAACTTTTTTCCGATGTGATAAGCCCTTCGATAATTATCCAATTAAGGACTTATGTACCAGTGTGCACACTTTGATGAAAATGTATTTGATGCAAGCATGCTATAAGTTTTACAATCTGAAGATTTTGACACATGTGATGATGCCCAAACTGCACATGTTGGTGATAAGACCCACGAAGATGGCATCTTTGAGCTCCACTCTTGCATGTGAACCACCTCTTAAAGAGTTAGTGTCAGGACAAGGGTAGGACTACGGGGAGTCGGGCAGTTCAGGGGAGTCCGGACTAGTGTGGACAGCCAAGGCTATAGTTAGCCGGCTAGGGTCTCTATATCCAGCGGTTGGTGGAGAGTTGCCCTATTCTCTTCTAGGAGTCCTCATGGAGGTCTCATGGTGGCCTTTACATAAGCATAAAAGGACTAAAGCCTGTAGCGACATGCTTCACACTATTATTGGCAAATTCTAAAATTGGTAAGTAATCTTCCCAATTCGTTTGCCATTTATTCACATATTCCCTTAGCATATCCTCGAGTACTTGGTTGACCCTTTCTATCTGAACATCACTCCTCTGAGGGTGGTCAGAGTGATGGTCATGGTGTCCAACCTTTTGAACACTGCTCACCACAGAAGTGACTATTAAACTTATGATCTCTATCACTGACCACCACTTTGAGGGTGGTCAAAGTGGTGGTCAGCAACAATGCTTATACTGAGCATGGTGTCTAACCTTTTGAACACTGCTCACCAGAAGTGACTATTAAACTTATGATCTCTATCACTAACTATATTGGTTGGTAGCCCATAGAGTCAATAGATATTCTCAATGAAAAGCCAAGCTAACTCTATTGTTTTCACCATGGTTTTAGTCGGAATAAACCAAGACAGTTTGGTCAACATGTCCACTACAACCCAAAAATCATGGCCTCTGCTAGTTGTAGGTACAATAAAATCCATAGAGATGCTTTTCCACTTACCATCAGCCCACCTATCTTAAGACGCTTAGCCTTATTGACCTGGCATTTTTGACAATGCAAAACATATTCTTGGATGTCCCTATGAATTCTAGGCTACCTTCTCACTGAGGCATAGGTCTTCCTAATTCCAGGATGACCTGCACTTGGACTATCATGACACTCATAAGGTATTTGGTGCCTAGTTTCTGAGTTCGAGGGTACCCATACTCTCCCTTTATGTAACAAGTATCCACTATCGATGGAAAAATGCTTCTGACGATTAACCTCGTCCCTAGAAAGAGAAGAGCTGGGTAAGGAACTATCATTTGCACTCGCTATTGTGGAGTGGGAGGGATCCCTGCGTGTAATTAGCTTAGCATTGATGTCTACTAACTCCATGTAAAAGGAATTAGACTAATTGTTTAAGTTGAGAGAGTAATTAGCCGATTAATCACCCTCTGTTTCACTAATCACAATAGACAGCCTATTTAATCAGCTCATAATCAGCTCCATAATACATAATTGCTTCAACCAATCATATATCAACCTCCTCAAGTATGTGTAACACACAATTGCTAAGCAAGTTTTGAATTTAATCAATCAACCAAGTAGAATTTGGCCTCCACTTTTCAAAATGGTGAGAAAACTGCTTTGTTTCTGCACATCCGTCTATGCCGCCTGCTGTAGGGGTGATTTGAGAGGTTTGTTGTGATAATTGAAGGTACATATAGATGCCCAACACAGCTAGGCATTTGACCAATCCATCAATGTAGTGATTTTTACAAACAACTACCTCCAATTGCATCCACAATGGGCATCACTTCTCTATTTTTGTGAGGGCTTCAAAACAGTGAATTTCCACTCACTAACATGCACCAAACTTGTTGCTCCAAATTCAATGCAGAGCTTGCACATGAGTTTCCAATACATTCCCCTTTGCCAGATACATGATTCTTTGTCAGATTTGCAACTATTTGTATCATACATTCACCACCAAGCTTCAATGGAGAGCTTGCAAAACAGAAATTTCTCTTTGCTCAAATCTGGTGTTGTTTGTGTTTTTGCACCTGCAATCCACTCAAGGATGTTTAGTAGTCCTTACCCAATAGGCCAAGATCTCAGATTTGATGGAAATCGATGTGCTCCAAGCTTCACACCTCCAATGACAAGCTTCACACCTTCTTCTCCCTCTTCTCTCACTCACTCATAAACCCTAATAGAGAGCACTAGGCTCTGATACCATGATGAAAAACAGGTAGAGGGAGAGGAGACACACACACAGGAGCAAACCCTAATGTATTATGCAAACCCTAACCATAGAGGGAAGCCATCTCCCTTCACACACAATGCATAAAGCCATAATCCATAATCTACAACACACTACTTGTGTTGTGTCCACACACAGCTAACCCTAGCTAATGTCCACACACTATGACCAGCTAGACATGGTCATTTATGTCTCACACATGTTACTACCTAACATGCCAGCACATAGTGCGAATGGCACAAGCTGACATTGAGCTTGAATCTCAACATATACAAGGGTGGCAGGTGAGTAGACATTGAGCCTATGTCCATATCTTCCAAGATATCCTTGAAACTAGTATGATTAGTGTCAATGAGAAAGGGATTGAAAACTCTTGCCAAACCATGATGAGATTTTCATGGCAAGGGCAATAGATTTTGTGAATTTACATTGAAAGCTTTGGTTAATATCTTATCAGTTTTGATGGAGGTTCTTGTGTCAATGTGCTTGTTAATGAACTTCTCACTATACACCCAAACTTGCACTCATGCTTGCACTAACACTCACACTTGCAACTAACTCGCACTCACCCTTGTAACAACCAAGCTCATACTTGAGCTCCCACTTGTGCTCTCGCTTGCACTTTCCACCACTTTGTATTCACACTCATAACCACTTCCCAATTGGCATTGGCATCGGCATCGGAACTAGCACTTGTGCTCACACTGACACTTGCACTTGCACTTTTGCTTACACTTACACCAACCCACTCACGCTTGCACTCACAAACACCTGGCATTCACACTCACATTTGCACCCATATCTTTCATATTCAAACCGATCCTTTGCAAGACAAGAGAATAGCAAGTCTATGAAATTTGAATCCTATTTACTGATCCTTTGCAAGGCAAGAGAATAGCAAGTCTATGAAATTTTAATGCTAGACTCCTATTAGCATTGCATATCGAGAGACTCTAGGATGATATATTAGCCATTAGTCAGAGTAGGTAGGAATGGGAACAAGAGTGAAATTAAGGAGGAGGGAAATCTTGTGTTAAAACCCCCCTCAAATTTGGTGCTAGTCTTCCTAATAAGTAGTAGTAGGAGAGAAAGGAATGAACATGTTCAATGTGTTGACTTCGGCTTTGCTTAGCACACCTCAATAGAGTAGCTACTTATATAGTGAGTGATTGCAAATCTCAAAAAAGACATTTGTGCACTTGTATGAATGGGTTAATAGAATTTTTGTGTTGGTGCTAGGGATTGTGTGCCATTACACATGGCTAAGGTTGCTTGTGTGCAAGATTCACCACATTTTAAGGAGGGATTTAGATTTATCCTAATCAACTACTTTCTTCAACTCCCTTCATTGCTTTGCTTGACATTTACTCGACATCCCTTTCATTGGAAAGTCTAGGTTGCGACTCTACTAATGTGTGGTAATGCACTTTTCCCACAGTTGTAATGGAGCCAGTCTCTTGCTTGGTTAAAGTGGCGTTATCGAGCATATTTGATAGAGGCAATGTGTGGTAATGGAGTTTGCCCACAATTATAATGGAACTTGTGTTGAATTGGAATTATCGAGCATAGAGGATAGAGGCAATGTGGAGCAATGATTTGTGTGTCCAAAGAAGAGGCTACAAGAGATTCCTACTAATTTAAGGAGGTTCAAGGCGATGGGTCATGTACAAGGCACCAAGCGTGCCCCCACCCGCCATAGTGTCCCCCCATATAGAAATGTACCTAGACCATCATTTTTGACAATGTACCTAGACGATCGTTTTCAACAATGAAGCTTAGTGCAAGTGCTTGAGATTGTCGATACTAGACGTGTCTAGTAAATATAGAGCCTATGTGTATACTACTATAGGTGGCATATATGGGCATAGGAAAGGTGGGCGCTCATGTAGAAGCTATTTTTTATGAAAACTCCAACAAATTGCTTTCTTTGACTTTTACACATGTTTTAGGATAGGAGATTGAGTGTTGATGTATAAGAAGGCATGCCAAGAAGGTAGTTGTGAACGAGGTTAGGTTGTCCATTAAAATAGAATAGATTAAGATAACCTATATAGCATGCACTTGAGTCACAACGGGTTGGTTGTACCCTTTGTAGGCTCTTAGTGAATTGAGTCTAGTTAACGTCAAGCTATGGGTTGCTTGATGGTGAACATGGCCAAATGGATTTGCATAATCCTTGAGCCTCTTTTGAAGTGTTGGTGTGGCTAATGGGTTGATTAACCCTTTTGTGTGAAGAAGCATGGTGATGTCGGAAGAAAGAAGCGATGAAGCCTTGAAGAGCATGTGTGTCTTGGGGATGAACTTTTAGTTTACAAAACCATGTCAACCTTGGGCATACGGCTTTGCTTTGACCTTTTGGGCATCTCTACCTTGCTTGATTAGCACGGTTGTAGGTAATTTTTGTTCCTTGGAGGGAGATGTGGATCCTCATCTAGTGTGAAAATCTCCGCGCATGGATCTAAAGGTTACACACGCCACAATTTGGATGCCCATGTGATTGGGCCAAGATGGAGAATTATCTAGTGGTGGACATCTTCACAAAAGCCTTACATGTCATGCACGACGGAGGGAAGGCTAATAATCCTTGTGAGTGCCGATACACCGAAATTGCGATTTATAGGTGGAAAGAGGGTGAGACTTAGTAGTAAGAATAGAACTCAATAAAGAAGACAAAACAAGAAAACTAGATTGAAGGCAAGGATGCAAAGTGTTGCATAAAGTCTATGTATGGATGGGATCTGATGTTAGTGTCTAGATCAAGGTGTGATTAAGACCACTGGGTACAGTTGGTAGGAGATATGGGTGCATGGATGGACCACATGATCAGACATACTACCATGGTTGGACGGATATGATGTGTGTGAAGAGAAGTTCAATGCAAGTTGCCAAGGTTTATTGGTAAAACAGGAAGCTAATTTGGTTTTGGACTTAATAGTTTTCTTTTGAACTTGCGCGGTATTTAGGTTTTGGACTTGTATGTTATTTAGCATTTGCACTGCAAGTAAACCCAACTGTGTACTAGCTCCATCGTCCATGGTGGGGAAGATCCCTACCCTACTTATTACAATGAGCAACCAAAAATAAGCAATAAAAAGAGAGTTTATAAATTTATCACACTTACTACCCTCCTTCATGGGGGAGCACTCTACCCTACTTACAACGAGAAGCCAAAATAACCAGTAAAAGGAGGGTTTAGAAATTTATTGCACTTATTACGAGTTTGTTGATGCTAGTGACATACCATTTTGTTGGTTGTGTCGGATAGACAGTTTGGCCATGATCATCACAGATTGTCTCATTGGGCTAGAGAGGATTGATGGAAAGAATTTCTTCCTTTTGCTTCGCCATCTCTTTTTTTTTTGAACCAACAAAGCAAACAAAGCCGACAAAAGCCCAACAAAGCAAACAAAGCAAACAAAGCTGACAAAAGCCCAAGAACCAATCGGTAGTTCGATAAAAGCAATCAAGAAGAAGCCCAAAAAAATGGAGATGGCAAAGCGGAAGTAGGGAAATTCGTTCCATCAATCCTCTCTAGCCCAACGAGATAATTTGTGATCATGGCCAACTTGTCCCCACTATTCAACACAACCAACAAAACGGTCCATCACTAGCATCAACAAACTCATAAGTGCAATAAATTTCTAAACCCTCTTTTTACTACTTATTTTGGTTTCTCATTGTAAGTAGGGTAGAGTTCTTCCCCACCACCGAGGGTAGAGCTAGTACACAATTGGGTTTACTTGTTGCAATGCAAATGTTAAATAACACGCAAGTCCAAAAGCTAAAGAATGCACAAGTTCAAAAGAAAATCGTCACTGCCAAAACCAAATTAGCTTCCACTTTTAGTAACAAACCCTTGCAACTTGCATTGAACCGCTCTTCACATACATCATATCTATCCAACCATGGCAGTCCATCCGATCATGTGGTCCATCCATGCACCCATGTCTCTTGTCGATCGTACCAATGGTCTTAATTGCACCTTGATCTAGAAACTCACATCGGCTCCCATTCATACACTATGCCAACACTTTGCATCCTTGCCTTCAATTTGGTTTTATTGTTTTTTCTTCTTTATTGAGTCATGTTCTTCTTAAGTCCAACCCTCTTTCCACTTATCAATCGCAGTTTTGGTGTATACTCACAAGGACTATTAGCCTTCCCTCCGTGCATGACAGGTTAGGCCTTTGTGAAAATATCCACTAAAGAATTATCCATCTTGGCCCAATCACACGGGCATCCAAATTGTGGTTGTGTAACCTTCAGATCCATGCACAGAGATTTTCACACTAGATCAAGATCCACATCTCCCTCCAAGGCACAAAAATTACCTACAACTGTGCTAATCAAGCGAGGTAGAGATGCCCAAAAGATCAAAGCAAAGCCGCATGCCCAAGGTTGACATGGCATGGTAATCTAGAATTTCATCTCCAAGCCATGCATGCTCTTCAAGGGTTCATCACTTCTTTCTTCCGACATCACCATGCTTCTTCCCACAAAAGGGTCAATCAGCCCACTAACACTTCAAAAGAGGCTCAAGGATCACGCAAATCCATTTGGCCATGTTTTCCATCAAGCAACCCATAGCCCACGGTTAACCAGACTGAATTTGTTAAGAGCCTACAAAGGGTACGACCAACCCATCATGACTCAAGTGCATGCCATATAGCTTATCTGAAATTCTTCTATTATAATGGACAACCTAGCCTCGTTCACAACTACCTTCTCGGCCTACCTCATTATACATCAACACTCAATCTCCTATCCTAAACCATGTGTAAAAGTTGAAGAAAATAGTGTGTTGGAGTTTTCACAAAATAGCGCTTCTACACGAGCCCACCTTTCCTATGCCCCTATACATCACCTGCTGTAGTAGCATACACATAGGCCCTATATTTAGTAGACATGTCTAGTACCGACAATCTCAAGCACTTGCACTAAGCTTGATTGTTGACAACGATTATCTAGGCACATTCCTAGATGGGGGGAAACTATGGAGGAGGGTGGGTACACGCTTGGTCCCTTGTACATGACCCATCACCTTGATCCTCCTCTAATTAGTAGGAATCTCTCGTAGCCTCTTCTTTGGCCACACAAATCATTGATCCACATTTCCTCTATCCTATATGCTCGATAATGCCAATTCAACCAAGCAAGAGACCAGTTCCATTTTAACTGTGGGCAAAGTCTATTACCACACTGCCTCTATCCTATATGATCAATAATGCCACTTCAACCAAGTAAGAGACTGACTCCATTACAACTGTGGGCAAAGTCCATTCCTACACATTAGTATCTCTTAGCCTAGACTTTCCAAGGAAAGGGATGTCGAGTAAATGTCAAGGGAATGAAGGGAGTCAAAGAAAGTAGTTGATTTGGATAAATCTTTGAGATTGGAAGATATACACATAGGACACAACTTTCACCTAGGACATCAAATTTTATTTTATTTTCCATGTCTTGCACCTCATGACACACACAGACATATGCACCTATAACTAGCCTCATATGATAACCCTCTAAGTTCTTCTTGGGATGGGAGGACCACGGTGGGCATCGCAAGCCTAGCCCATGGTATGATCCCATCGCCTAGAGCACCATCGACCTCACAAGTACCTCCAAAGAGCTTTAAAGAATACAACCTCTATCTTTGACTTCAATTCAACATAAGTAACACCTTGCCCTAGCCGATGTATTAGCTGCAAAGAAGCCCACTCTTTAAGGATCAAAAGTGCAAGATGTAGGTTTGATATTGTGTCGCACACCAAGAAGGATGAGACTACCACACCTACCCGTGTAAATCAATCATTAGTGATCTTGGTGTTATAATTATACTAGTCAAAAGGCACATGATGCTTCTACCAATCACCTAAATTCGAAGGGTCCAATCCACATTACATGATGAAGAACTCCTACATCACATATATCTCAACAAGCTATCTATCACTAAGGTTACCCAAGGATTTTATCACAACATGCCTTGCATCTGGCATGCCCACTTCACAGTGTTTCCTGGATCATCCACAACTCTCTAACATGGTAGTAGCTTCACCCCACTAACTTGCAAGAGTGATGACGTGAGTATGTGATATTAACCATTATAAATGGGGTATAGTTTCCCTGCCAATGTTGCTGACGGGGTTTGGATGTGAAAGAACTCAATAAGCTGACTGTGAAACAAATGTCCAATCGGAAGTAGGTCAACCAAAACAAACAATTGACGAGAACCTGATACTGTCCTTGATCAATCCCTGGAGAAGCATCAAGAAGAGAAAGCTTCTCATCACTAGTATCCATAGGAGAAGATACTGATCTGCATCCAGTCAAGTATCTCCCGTGTGTACTGCGGAGAGAAGAAAATACCCTTAGGGGTCAGCCAAATCTCAAAGCCAAGAAAACTCTCTCTCTCTCTCTCTCTCTCTCTCTCTCTCTCTCTCTGTCTCTCTCTCTCTCTCTCTCTCACACACACACACACACACACGCACACACACACACACACACACACAAAAGTACAACATGCAACTATGCAAGAGGGAAATAATTACGTCTCTTATGAACCTACTTATGAGTGGGCTCAAAATAAACTTTAAGAAGAAAATAACTAATAGTTTTAAGCTCTTATGAGCC
Organism: Cibotium barometz; assembly: GCF_041138505.1. Taxonomy (NCBI): domain Eukaryota; kingdom Viridiplantae; phylum Streptophyta; class Polypodiopsida; order Cyatheales; family Cibotiaceae; genus Cibotium; species Cibotium barometz. The sequence goes on from NC_141051.1 coordinate 34,389,489, forward strand.
CACTTGCAAGTTTGTATGCTGAAATAAAGCAAAGGTTCTACTCCCTAACCCGACCAGAACAAAGGTTGTAGTCTGCTTGTGAATGTAGTTAATCCCCAACAAACTCAAGTGTAAAAACCCTCCTGGGAAAAGTGATTAGGTAGAGCATTGGCCTTTGATTAAGAATGCAGAGGCCGTTCTTCTAGAAACCACATTGCAATCGTGTGAAGGATAATGGTTTCCATTAAAGCCAGAGTGGACCTTTCGGATGGATTGCAATTATCGTGTGTAAAGCTAGGTATGCTAGGTGTCCTAGTAACACCCATCGAAGAGTGTGCTTCTACATAAAGTGTGCCCCTAGCACTTACTCATTCTATACCTATAATTTTCAACTACAATATTTCCAACATTCCCCCTATAGTGGTAACGTGGAAGATGTCCGATCTTGGGATACCTAGCCTTCATCGACGATGTCGACTTCCTGTTGCTCCTTTGAGGTGACTGAATTTGTAACTTCTTCTCCAACTTTTTTCTTCTCAATGGCTAGCTGCTTCTACACTCACTTATGTAGTGCCCTGGTTTGTGGCAGTAGTGATATTTGCCCTTCTTCTCTTTCTTGGTTGTATCACCCTGTGTTGACATGGCATCCTTAGAATCCACCCTGGCTTTACTTTTGAAAACAAAATCTTGATCACCTCTGGTACTTGATAGATTGACCCTCATTTGCTCCTCTTGTAAGAGTAACCCTACCAGCTCATCAAAAGTAATTGGGTTGCCTCCACCTCTCATGGAAAGATTAAGAGAAGTATGAAAATTGAGGTAAGAGGGAGGTAAAGAGTTTAAGGTAGTGGTAACAAGTTGCCTATCTGGAATCACCTCATCTATGTTATTGTTCGATCGGATGTTAGGAATGATAGATCTTTCAACTGAAAGTGCTATAAGAGACATGGCTTGGGAATCTTCGGAGTCCCACCTATGTTGTTTTGGAGAGTAGGAACATGAACTTGTGGACTAGCACTTGCAACCACATGAGCAACGGTTTTGGGATTTGTGAATGGTTCTACCGAAGGAGGACAAGCTTCATCACATGCAATCTCCCATAATCCCTTGACTACCAACATGCAATCTCCCATAATCCCTTGACTACCAACATGCTTTTGTTCATAAAGCCCAACAAAGCATGGTCACTAGAAATGAGAAACGAGAAAGGAAACATTGGGGGGTTGAAAGCGGCGAAATGAGTTTTTAGGGGTGGAAACGGTCGTTTCCTGTGACAATATCACTTGGGAAACGAGAAACGGCCATGGAAAGAGGTGGGGTCTTGAAATGGAGAAACATGTTTCTAGGGACTAAAACGGCCGTTTCCTATGACCATGCCACAAAGAACAATTGGGGGACGCATCTAACCTATACTCAATGGAAAGAAAACCTAACACCTCTTGACCCCTTTGTGCCATCTTCCCCACAAAGTGAATTTCCTATTGCAAAACACTAAGTGCTGTACAAGAGCGCCTCCCTATGCTGAGAACTCCTAGCACCTTTTAAGCAAATAAGAAATACGTTAACACCTAAAATGTGTTATGATAACACTAGGATGAGAACTGAATTTTGTAGCCAGCATCAAAATTAGAATGTGCACTTGAATGAGCTCTAGCTCTGGAAGATGAGCACCTAGCGGAATGTGTGCATTCGCAGCACCAAGATTGCACTGTATATATACAAGAGTGCCTGGGATGCTTCCAAATCCACCAAAAAAAAAAATCCAAAATCTGACAAAACGCCTTGTGTGAAGTTTGTAGAGACTCCCTCTCGAGAAGAGAGAGCTCAAAAATCTCTGCAGTCTAAAGGAGACCACCTCTCATGTGTGCTACCACACACTCTCTCTTGTAGCCTTGATCTTGGGGGTGTAGGGACCAGCCGAGAGAAGCTCTCGAAGCCGTGCTAAATTCCAATAGTTTTGGTTTCTGATGTTTTTTTTAAAATCATTCAATGCAACAAAATCAAGTAATTTCTCTACTCTCTCTCCCCCCCCTTGCAAACATATGTGTGTGTGGACATGTTATTGCTTGGGGTTTGGAAAGGCAAAATGCTCTCCTCTAGATCGTGTGTCCCCTCTCTTCTCCTCTCCTTCCTCCTCTCCATTCTATTCTTGCAAATCGCCGAAGAATTAGAGCTTTCAGCAACAACCATACGATCCATTTATTCATCCAATCACAACACCTATGATGCGAGGAGTTGCCTCCAAGGTGCGAGAGGACCACTTGACCAACAAGTTTTCACACAACAAGATAAAGCTCTTGAGCATGGATCGAGCTTGGCATCTTTGGTAAGTGTCCTAATAACCTTGTGAGAATAGGTAAAATATATGTGACATGCCACACTGTAACATGGGTGCTTGTTGCAAAAGCATGTTTATGAATTAATTGATTGCAATAAGATCCTAACCACTAACCAGAGACTTAAACCCATGCAAAAATTGCTGCTGAATAGAGATGCTCAATAGTAGCACTGCTCATGAGTTTTCAATGATTGAATGATCAATGAATCAATATGACTAAGGGCCTAGACTCCTATTTATAGTAGTCTAATGTTAGTGAGTTGCCTACCAACCTTAATAATAATGTCCAACTAAGTGTTTTCACACAAGAAAAAATATGCACCTGATTAACCGAAGGAGGCTCACCCCCGGATGTAGCCAGAGACAAAGCCATATCTACTGTAACAAGCATAAAGGACTAAGTGAGTGGATAGACCACTCACCTTGAGTTATATAGGAAGCCATGCACCATCTATGTAGAGCTCCCGCCATCAGCAGCAGAAGATCCAGGGCCCCAGTCGTTGTAGGCAAATATCCGAGTATTCATGGAAGTAAAGAGGCGGACGGCTACCAAACCCAATGCCCACCATATATAGCATAACCTATTAAATGGTTATCAATACACCAAGGCTAAATCCAGCCCAAAAACACCAAGGATGCAGTACCAAGGGTCCAGTCATGTGCCAATCTAAATTAGTTAAAAAGATCTTTGTAGCAAGATAAATTAGTTAAGGATCCAGTCATATGCCCCACAATTAGAATGAGGTTATTAACTCATTTTTTTATAAAAAAAAGAGAAAGCAAAGAAATCTTGTAATATAGAATAAGAGTGCCAGCCTAGCAACCAAATAGTTCTAATGCAAGAGAAATGTGTGTGTGTGTGCCCACCCATTCCCAGGCACCATACCTATTTTGAGGCCGTAGGGGCCCATAGGTATGGGCCTACAACCTCAAAATGGTAATTAATGCAAAAGGCTGGAAACGTAATCCGGGCCAGTCATATTCAACTAATTTGTCAATAAGAAGGTTCAGAGTCTCGGGTTTGTGAAATCCATTAGCACAAAACTTATTTACCAGTTTGCTAATGTTTTCAAATGCTTGCCATGCAGTAGTACAAGAATACAGAATTACATGAAAAGAGCTTAAAATCGTATTTTTTGCCTGTGTAAATGGCCGGTTACTCTTTTTCTTAACAAATTCAAAAGGGATAATGGGTAGTAATTCCCTTTTCCAAGTATAACCAATGCTGTACTCACCAATAAATGGACTAACAAGAGTAATTTCCATGTTCAGATAAACTGTTTTTGTTACAAATTCCCCTTGTAGAGGTATATTTTTATAGCATTGCGTAATATCTGCAGTATATATTGAGAAAATCTTATCAGGCAAATTCAAATAGATTTCTGTGGCATTTTCAACAACCCAAAAAGGGTTGCAGTCTAAATTAAGAAATTTCTTAATATCATGTTGTTTCCTTGCACATATCTCATGAAATCCTTTTAGAACTAGGTTTAAAACTGAGGTAATAATGGAAGTAACCTCAGTAAATACACAATTTGAAGCATTTGAGATCCATCGAAATTTGTTTTTATGAATCTTAAAAGTAGGAAACAAAACAGGCAAGTTTCTATTACGAGGGACAATCTCTCTATAACTTAATTCTTAAAAAATTATAGCGCTAAACTCCGAAGGTTTAAGTGAACATTTATAAAATTCAGCGCTCTCAAGTCTATTCCTGGCAGCCATATAGGCCAGATTTTTACAAATGAATGAAGCATTATTAGGAGCCTTATCTAGCCCTATAATAAGAACTCTATTCATTAGTGTATGAAATTTTAGCATAAGCGAAGGACTAGCCCAGGATATTTCGGTAGAAAAACATTTCTTAGGAAGAAAAGACACAAGTTGGTTATACACCTGAGGAAGCTTTCTTGAAATAGCAACTACATCAGTGTCTGGCAATGTCTGCCAAGCAATGAGTAATAGCACCAAGTGCTAAATGTGGATTAAGTGGTTCATTAGGGATATGATTCAAGCCACAACTAAGTAATTTCTTAACTTCTTTGTCTTGCACAAAATTAATATTACTAGTGCAAACATGAACACCCAAAGCACCAAAGTCACTTGTAAATTCTCTATATTTATCACATAGACATATAGGTATACTATCTAATCGTAAGAAATCGGTTCTAGAGAATAATTTCTTCAGATTAGATGTATATCTCCATCTAAATCTAACATTGTCAAGTATACTATGATCTCCAAAGACATCATCAAAAACTTTAAAAAATACTTGTGATGGAGTCACAAAATCCAAAATTTTGTTAACAAAAAGACAATGTACGTAAATTGCACCAGAAAGGTCATCCTCCTTTGTATTAGAAATGCAAATTCGCCCAGTAGGACTTTTAGTAACTTGAAAACATTACATATCCAATAAGTTACGTACAGGAAGGTTTCTACCCCTACCACGGTTAGTAAAGGATTTAGTTCTCCCATATGAAGCATTATGACTTACAGAAGCATTCTGACTAGTAGCAGGAGAAAGAAAAGAGGTAAAAGCACTTGGAGTACTATCCGCTATGCATGCCAATTTAGAAGGGGTTTCTATACTATCCTCCGATTCATTATGAGAAACCGGATTTAGCAAAGAGTTAATCAGTTTAATACCCTTGTTATGTCCATAAGTGGCTAAAATAGTACCTGGTTCCCCACTTTGCATCTCAGCAAGAGAATCCAACATATAACTACGAAAATAAATAAAAGAGATCTGTGCCAACACTAAATTCTTTGCTTGCCCACCAAGCCAAGAACATAAAGGAGAGGTGAAATGCCACATCCTTGCCTAGAAAAAGGTCCTCAAGGTGAATGAGGACAAACCAAATAGCATGGTCGAACCAGATAATGCTAGATTCACAAGATGCCTTAGGGTCAAGAAATTTACAAGCACATTTCAGGTATGGCCTGTAGATATTCCAAATAGATTCTGAATAATACTCTGCACCAGCTTTCTGAAATAATATAGTACCTTTAGTCCTCCCATAAATGCCAACTGGTGAAGGGCATTTGGAAGGATCCAAGAAATTCATGGAGAAAGGTGATTTGAGAAGTTCACCCTTATCAAGGTATTGAAGACCTTTGATGGCATGGCTCTTGCATTCATCCAAAGTGGAGATAGGTAATTAGCCAAGAAAATCCAAGTTTCAGCCTGAATAGGAGAAAGAAAACCTTTATTTGGGAGGGCCCAAAGTCTATGAGCAACGCCAGTGGCCTCTACCTCAATTTGCCTGGCAGGTAAAAAAGGATAAACCCTTGACACCTTAGGTACCAAATCCAGCAACTTTGAATCTGTCATAGAACACATGTCATTTTAAAAGCTCCTGATTGCGCCCACCGCTGTCGGATCCCTATTAAAAATATTACCCCCAGTTGGTATAACCGGAGTAACAGTAGTAACAAACATGGGTTCTAATCTACAGAGTTTCCTGAGATGATTTGAGAGAAGAGAACCCTTAGCAGCAAACTTAGTAAGCTCAGTCTGAAGATTTTTGGTCATGACAGGTATTTGAGCAATAAGATCTCTAATATAGTTAAGACCTTCACCCTTATCCTTATCTATGGAAGCTAAGACCTTAATCCAATCATTAAAGGATAGGATTTACAAGAGAGATATAACATGAGGCTCTTGGCTGATATAAGAGATAATGGCATCTTGTAATTCGTCATCTCTAATGCAGGAGATGACATGCTGACAGGCATTAGATGGAATATGGCTCGGAGGAACTGGCTTGCCTCCAAGAAAGGGTAGAATCTGAAAAATCAAAAGAAGAGAAGTGTTAATAGTTTTTTTAGAACGTTTGTCTCCTTCAACCGATAAGCCCATAAGGGCATAACTATCGTGGACAAATGCTCTATCTACAATGATATCTGGGTACTACTTAAAGACTATCAGCCAAGGCATAATGATAGTGAGTCCATATATCATTATAGATGAAATCTCGGGCTATAGGTCTGTCTCCAATACCCGAAGGTACTGTAAAACTGTGTCAGGTGTGTGTGTTTTGCCTAAATTAAAATACATAATTATACACAGCTAACAAAACGTCAGAAGACCAATACAACTCCGACAAATAAATGGGAAAAACTGTATTATTTCATTGAAATTATACAAGATTTTCAAGTGAAGAAACAATGTTTCAAAAGAACAAAATTGCCCATAGGCTTTACTATCCAGCAGCAACATCAACCCAAAAACATCCTATTTGAAAAGGTGAGCTCTATTACCTGCATCCATACACAAGCAACAACAGAAATGTTAGTCCCTGTGCGTAATACAGGTGTCGTAAAGCCCAACCATGTGTTATAGATGTCCAACAAATAGGATTTTTTAAAGTTAACATTTGAATCATTATGAAATTTATCCAAAATATCATTGTCAGATATTCTACAAAGTTTGTAAGCTCGTCAATTATTCATGAATATTCTAACATTTGTAATATTTTAATATTAACCAAAGCCTTAATCTGGCCACAAGCAGTCTAAAATTAGTTCTGCACTTAGACAAGATTGGTGCAGATCCCTGAAAAATTACAGTTCCGGTTTTTACCTACCAGATACATTCATTACAGATTATATACCATAAGCAATTTGAAACTTTTTACCATCCACTCAGAGTATGTCAAACCAGTATGCAACTCTAATACTATTGAAACATATAAACTCGAATGCTGTCCAGATGAATTACGTAATTTTTTCATAGGCTTAACAGATTCATTAAATGTTTCATTCTTCATGTTAATTTACAGTTTATATTATAGCATACTAGAATACCCCTGTATATTGAAAACAGGTAGATGACTACATAGTAACAGTCATGTACAAGTTGTACCAACATTATCAGAAATCCAACCAAATCAGATCAAAAGCACGACAATGCCAGAGTATGCCCAGACTATAGAACATTCTCTACAAAATAGGTAAGCAATATACCAAAAAACCATGGATGACAAATCTAGCAAAAGGGATGGATTACAACTGGCAGAGCACCAGACAAAATGGAGCATCCATTGTATCTCAATCCATATATGGAGTACATGCATCAAAGCAAGTGCCCACCTACCACAAAATCATGCCTGCAGGAACCATATCATACCATACCAGTAACGGCATCACTATACTCATGTTAATTCCCATCATATAGTATAACTTATAAACCTGTATATTGACAACAGAAAAGTGACTACCAGTTAGCAACCTAGCCCATAGTGTACCAAAAATATCGAGGATTCTTTCCACAGTAGAACATCAGCACTACAATACCAGCCTATGTACAGAGCTCATAATGTCACCAATCACAACAGGATAACAATTAGCCATATCCCGAAAAGGCATGTATGAAAAATCCGCAGAAGGATGGATTAGAACTAATAGAGCAGAGCAATAGCAAGTAAGGGTTAATGCATCCATTGTACCCCAATCTGGAATACATGTTATAAAGCATGTGACCACACAAAAGGCAACTAACCTGCAGGAACCATATCATATCAGGCCAATAGCTGCAGCACTATATACATATCATTGAAAAGTACAAGGCAGCCCAAACATCCTGCCCAACATGCCATTAAGCAAGAGAGAACAGATAAGCATAGCAAAACCAAGAACACCCAAAATGCCCCTTTAACTTATATCCAGGATTGTAAAGTGATAACCAGGTTTTAATCTATTCATTATATATAGAGAAGGTACCAGAGTAACCCAGGTTTTAGAGAAATAGTCTGCACATACCTAGGTTCAAGAAGTGTATGTATTAACACCTATCTATTTCAGAATGTGTCTTATGCCATTAGTGTTTCCATACAAACCCAATGTCCACCTCAACACAATCAGTCGAGATAGATTTATGGCCTGAGAGACCACCAAATCCTCTACAGTGAAAACCAATGTATTGATTACCAAACATGGTATCAGGCAGCACTCAACTCCTCCTCATAATAACGCAACATCATCAGACAGGAAATACTCTCCACCTGACAAAGTGCCAGAGGACACACAAAAAGGCATCATCCAAGTGTAAAATACAAGTCAAAACGTAGTACCACAAAAGCAATTACCCATTACTACGCGTGCATTCAACGCATACCCACGAGCAGGACAAAGATCGTGAGGCAACTACAGACACCCAATATAAATAAATAGCCTATATGCATCCAGTTCCTGCAATAATCCATTTAATATGGACTGCTCAATGTGGTTAGACAACTATAATATGTCAGCAATACGACAAAACAGAGCATCAGGAAATCCCTGAACATCTAACAAAACAACTCACTATGAGATCTACCAAAAACAATGAGGAAATAGCATGGCACACATGCCACTATTCCACAGAAAGGTAGACTCCACCTATACATCTATCCCTATGGAATTAAGGCATCAGCCATCCTGTATAAGCTAGCAAACATGTATGAAGCCATCAAAGGGAGAATAAATTGCAAAATCTTCAAGGCCATTCAGTTAGCAGCAACAGACGTAAACTGAACAAGTGCATTTGTTAAAAATATGCACCTAATTAACCGAAGGAGGCGCACCCCGGATGTAGCCAGAGACAAAGCCATATCTACTGTAACAAGCACAAAGGACTAAGTGAGTGGATAGACCACTCACCTTGAGTTATATAGGAAGCCATGCACCATCTATGTAGAGCTCCCGCCATTCGCAGCAGCAGAAGATCCAGGGCCCTAGTTGTTGCAGGTGAATATCCGAGTATTCATGGAAGTAAAGAGGCGGACGGCTACCAAACCCAATGCCCACCATATATAGCATAACCTATTAAATGGTTATCAATACACCAAGGCTAAATCCAGCCCAAAAACACCAAGGATGCAGTACCAAGGGTCCAGTCATGTGCCAATCTAAATTAGTTAAAAAGATCTTTGTAGCAAGATAAATTAGTTAAGGATCCAGTCATATGCCCCACAATTAGAATGAGGTTATTAACTCATTTTTTTAAGGGAAAGCAAAGAAATCTTGTAATATAGAATAAGAGTGCCAGCCTAGCAACCAAATAGTTCTAATGCAAGAGAAATGTGTGTGTGTGTGTGTGTGTGTGTGTGTGTGTGTGTGTGTGTGTGTGTGTGTGTGTGTGTGTGTGTCCACCCATTCCCAGGCACCATACCTATTTTGAGGCCGTAGGCCCATAGGTATGGGCCTACAACCTCAAAATGGTAATTAATGCAAAAGGCTGGAAACGTAATCCGGGCCAGTCATATTCAACTAATCTGTCAATAAGAAGGTTCAGAATCTCAGGTTTGTGAAATCCATTAGCACAGAACTTATTTACCAATTTGCTAATGTTTTCAAATGCTTGCCATGCAGTAGTACAAGAATACAGAATTAAATGAAAAGAGCTTAAATCGTATCTTTTACCTGTATAAATGGCCGGTTACTCTTTTGCTTAACAAATTCAAAAGGGATAATGGGTAGTAATTCCCTTTTCCAAGTATAACCAATGCTGTACTCACCAATAAATGGACTAACAAGAGTAATTTCCATGTTCAGATAAACTGTTTTGGTTACAAATTCCCCTTGTAGAGGTATATTTTCATAGCATTGCGTAATATCTGCAGTATATATTGAGAAAATCTTATCAGGCAAATTCAAATAGACTTCTGTGGCATTTTCAACAACCCAAAAAGGGTTACAGTCTAAATTAAGAAATTTCTTAATATCATGTTGTTTCCTTGCACATATCTAATGAAATCCTTTTAGAACTAGGTTTAAAACTGAGGTAATAATGGAAGTAACCTCAGTAAATACACAATTTGAAGCATTTGAGATCCATCGGAATTTGTTTTTATGAATCTTAAAAGTAGGAAACAAAACAGGCAAGTTTCTATTACGAGGGACAATCTTTCTATAACTTAATTCTTAAAAATTTATAGCGCTAAACTCCGAAGGTTTAAGTGAACATTTATAAAATTCAGCGCTCTCAAGTCTATTCCTGGCCATATAGGCTAGATTTTTACAAATGAATGAAGCATTATTAGGAGCCTTATCTAGCCCTATAATAAGAACTCTATTCATTAGTGTATGAAATTTTAGCATAAGCGAAGGACTAGCCCAGGATATTTCGGTAGAAAACCATTTCTTAGGAAGAAAAGACACAAGTTGGTTATACAATTGAGGAAGCTTTCTTGAAATAGCAACTACATCAGTGTCTTCCAGATGAAGACCTTTGGCAATGTCTGCCAAGCAATCAGTAATAGCACCAAGTGCTAAATGTGGATTAAGTGGTTCATTAGGGATATGATTCAAGCCACAACTAAGTAATTTCTTAACTTCTTTGTCTTGCACAAAATTAATATTACTAGTGCAAACATGCACACCCAAAGCACCAGTCACTTGTAAATTCTCTATATTTATCACATAGACATATAGGTATACTATCTAATCGTAAGAAATCGGTTCTAGAGAATAATTTCTTCAGATTAGATGTATATCTCTATCCAAATCCAACATTGTCAAGTATACTATGATCTCCAAAGACATCATCAAAAACTTTAAAAAATACTTGTGATGGAGTCACAAAATCTAAAATTTTGTTAACAAAAAGACAATGTACGTAAATTGCACCAGAAAGGTCATCCTCCTTTGCATTAGAAATGCAAATTCGCCCAGTAGCACCTTTAATAACCTGAAAACATTACATATCCAATAAGTTATGTACAGGAATGTTTCTACCCCTACCACGTGCGGTTAGTAAAGGATTTAGTTCTCCCATTTGCATTATGACTTACAGAAGCATTCTGACTAGTAGCAGGAGAAAGAAAAGAGGTAAAAGCACTTGGAGTACTATCCGCTATGCGTGCCAATTTAGAAGGGGTTTCTATACTATCCTCCGATTCATTATGAGAAATCGGATTTAGCAAAGAGTTAATCAGTTTAATACCCTTGTAATGTCCATAAGTGGCTAAAATAGTACCTGGTTCCCCACTTTGCATCTCAGCAAGAGAATCCAATATATAACTATGAAAATAAATAAAAGAGATCCGTGCCAACACTAAATTCTTTGCTTGCCCACCAAGCCAAGAACATAAAAGGGAGGTGAAATGCCACATCCTTGCCTGGAAAAAGGTCCTCAAGGTGAATGAGGACAAACCAAATAGCATGGTCGAACCAGATAATGCTAGATTCACAAGACGCCTTAGGGTCAAGAAATTTACAAGCACATTTCAGGTATGGCCTGTAGATATTCCAAATAGATTATGAATAATACTCTGCACCAGCTTTCTGAAATAATATAGTACATTTAGTCCTCCCATAAATGCCAACTGGTGAAGGGCATTTGGAAGGATCCAAGAAATTCATGGAGAAAGGTGATTTGAGAAATTCACCCTTATCAAGATATTGAAGACCTTTGATGGCATGGCTCTTGCATTCATCCAAAGTGGAGATAGGTAATTAGCCAGGAAAATCCAAGTTTCAGCCTGAATAGGAGAAAGAAAACCTTTATTTGGGAGGGCCCAAAGTCTATGAGCAACGCCAGTGGCCTCTACCTCAATTTGCCTGGCAGGTAAAAAAGGATAAACCCTTGACACCTTAGGTACCAAATCCAGCAACTTTGAATCTATCATAGAACACATGTCATTTTAAAAGCTCCTGATTGCGCCCACCGCTGTCGGATCCCTATTAAAAATATTACCCCCAGTTGGTATAACCGGAGTAACAGTAGTAACAAACATGGGTTCTAATCTACAGAGTTTCCTGAGATGATTTGAGAGAAGAGAACCCTTAGCAGCAAACTTAGTAAGCTCAGTCTGAAGATTTTTGGTCATGACAGGTATTTGAGCAATAAGATCTCTAATATAGTTAAGACCTTCACCCTTATCCTTATCTATGGAAGCTAGACCTTAATCCAATCATTAAAGGATAGGATTTGCAAGAGTGAAATAACATGAGGCTCTTGGCTGATATAAGAGATAATGGCATCTTGTAATTCGTCATCTCTAATGCAGGAGATGACATGCTGACAGGCATTAGATGGAATATGGCTCGGAGGAACTGGCTTGCCTCCAAGAAAGGGTAGAATCTGAAAAATCAAAAGAAGAGAAGTGTTAATAGTTTTTTTAGAACGTTTGTCTCCTTCAACCGATAAGCCCATAAGGGCATAACTATCGTGGACAAATGCTCTATCTACAATGATATCTGGGTACTACTTAAAGACTATCAGCCAAGGCATAATGATAGTGAGTCCATATATCATTATAGATGAAATCTCGGGCTATAGGTCTGTCTCCAATACCCGAAGGTACTGTAAAACTGTGCCAGGTGTGTGTGTTTTGCCTAAATTAAAATACATAATTATACACAGCTGACAAAACGTCAGAAGACCAAAACAACTCCGACAAATAAATGGAAAAAACTGTATTATTTCATTGAAATTATACAAGATTTTCAAGTGAAGAAACAATGTTTCAAAAATTGCCCATAGGCTTTACTGTCCAGCAGCAACATCAACCCAAAAACATCCTATTTGAAAAGGTGAGCTCTGTTACCTGCATCCATACACAAGCAACAACAGAAATGTTAGTCCCTGTGCGTATTACAGGTGTCGTAAAGCCCAACCACGTGTTATAGATGTCCAACAAATAGGATTTTTTAAAGTTAACATTTGAATCATTATGAAATTTATCCAGAATATCATTGTCAGATATTCTACAAAGTTTGTAAGCCCATCAGTTATTCATGAATATTCTAACATTTGTAATATTTTAATATTAACCAAAGCCTTAATCTGGCCACAAGCAGTCTAAAATTAGTTCTGAACTTAGACAAGATTGGTGCAGATCCCTGAAAAATTACAGTTTCGGTTTTTACCTACCAGATACATTCATTACAGATTATATACCATAAGCAATTTGAAACTTTTTACCATCCACTCAGAGTATGTCAAACCAGTATGCAACTCTAATACTGTTGAAACATATAAACTCGAATGCTGTCCAGACGAATTACGTAATTTTTTCATAGGCTTAACAGATTCATTAAATGTTTCATTCTTCATGTTAATTTACAGATTATATTATAGCATACTAGAATACCCCTGTATATTGAAAACAGGTAGATGACTACATAGTAGCAGTCATGTACAAGTTGTACCAACATTATCAGAAATCCAACCAAATCAGATCAAAAGCACGACAATGCCAGAGTATGCCCAGACTATAGAACATTCTCTACAAAATAGGTAAGCAATATACCAAAAAACCATGGATGACAAATCTAGCAAAAGGGATGGATTACAACTGGCAGAGCACCAGACAAAATGGAGCATCCATTGTATCTCAATCCATATATGGAGTACATGCATCAAAGCAAGTGCCCACCTACCACAAAATCATGCCTGCAGGAACCATACCAGTAACGGCATCACTATACTCATGTTAATTCCCATCATATAGTATAACTTATAAACCTGTATATTGACAACAGATAAGTGACAGCCTAGCCCATAGTGTACCAAAAATATCGAGGATTCTTTCCACAGTAGAACATCAGCACTACAATACCAGCCCATGTACAGAGCTCATAATGTCACCAATCACAACAGGATAGCAATTAGCCATATCCCGAAAAGGCATGTATGAAAAATCCGCAAAAGGATGGATTAGAACTAATAGAGCAGAGCAATAGCAAGTAAGGGTTAATGCATCCATTGTACCCCAATCTGGAATACATGTTATAAAGCATGTGACCACACAAAAAGGCAACTAACCTGCAGGAACCATATCATATCAGGCCAGTAGCTGCAGCACTATATACATATCATTGAAAAGTACAAGGCAGCCCAAACATCCTGCCCAACATGCCATTAAGCAAGAGAGAACAAATAAGCAGAGCAAAACCAAGAACACCCAAAATGCCCCTTTAACCTATATCCAGGATTGTAAAGTGATAACCAGGTTTTAATCTATTCATTATATATAGAGAAGGTACCAGAGTAACCCAGGTTTTAGAGAAATAATCTGCACATACCTAGGTTCAAGAAGTGTATGTATTAACACCTATCTATTTCAGAATGTGTCTTATGCCATTAGTGTTTCCATACAAACCCAATGTCCACCTCAACACAATCAGTCGAGATAGATTTATGGCCTAAGAGACCACCAAATCCTATATAGTGAAAACCAATGTATTGATTACCAAACATGGTATCAGGCAGCACTCAACACTTCCTCATAATAACGCAACATCATCAGACAGGAAATACTCTCCACCTGACAAAGTGCCAGAGGACACAAAAAAAGCCATCATCCAAGTGTAAAATACAAGTCAAACAGCAGTACCACAAAAGCAATTACCCATTACTACGCGTGCATTCAACACATACCCACGAGCAGGACAAAAATCGTGAGGCAAATTCCTACTAACAGACACCCAATATAAATAAATAGCCTATATGCATCCAGTTTCTGCAATAATCCATTTAATATGGACTGCTCAATGTGGTTAGACAACTATAATATGTCAGCAATACGACAAAACAGAGCATCAGGAAATCCTTGAGCATCTAACAAAACAACTCACTATGAGATCTGCCAAAAACAATGAGGAAATAGCATGGCACACATGCCACTATTCCACAGAAAGGTAGACTCCACCTATACATCTATCCCTATGGAATCAAGGCATCAACCATCCTGTATAAGCTAGCAAACATGTATGAAGCCATCAAAGGGAGAATAAATTGCAAAATCTTCAAGGCCATTCAGTTAGCAGCAACAGACGTAAACTGAACAAGTGCATTTGTTAAAAATATGCACCTAATTAACCGAAGGAGGCGCACCCCCGGATGTAGCCAGAGACAAAGCCATATCTACTGTAACAAGCACAAAGGACTAAGTGAGTGGATAGACCACTCACCTTGAGTTATATAGGAAGCCATGCACCATCTATGTAGAGCTCCCGCCATTCGCAGCAGAAGATCCAGGGCCCCAGTCGTTGTTGCAAGCGAATATCCGAGTATTCATGGAAGTAAAGAGGCGGACGGCTACCAAACCCAATGCCCACCATATATAGCATAACCTATTAAATGGTTATCAATACACCAAGGCTAAATCCAGCCCAAAAACACCAAGGATGCAGTACCAAGGGTCCAGTCATGTGCCAATCTAAATTAGTTAAAAAGATCTTTGTAGCAAGAAATTAGTTAAGGATCCAGTCATATGCCCCACAATTAGAATGAGGTTATTAACTCATTTTTTTTTTAAGGGAAAGCAAAGAAATCTTGTAATATAGAATAAGAGTGCCAGCCTAGCAACCAAATACTTCTAATGCAAGAGAAATGTGTGTGTGTGTGTGTGTGTGTGTGTGTGTGTGTGTGTGTGTGTGTGTGTGTGCCCACCCATTCCCAGGCACCTTATTTTGAGGCCGTAGGCCCATAGGTATGGGCCTACAACCTCAAAATGGTAGTTAATGCAAAAGGCTAGAAACGTAATCCGGGCCAGTCATATTCAACTAATCTGTCAATAAGAAGGTTCAGAATCTCAGGTTTGTGAAATCCATTAGCACAAAACTTATTTACCAGTTTGCTAATGTTTTCAAATGCTTGCCATGCAGTAGTACAAGAATACAGAATTAAATGAAAAGAGCTTAAAATCGTATTTTTTGCCTGTATAAATGGCCGGTTACTCTTTTTCTTAACAAATTCAAAAGGGATAATGGGTAGTAATTCCCTTTTCCAAGTATAACCAATGCTGTACTCACCAATAAATGGACTAACAAGAGTAATTTCCATGTTCAGATAAACTGTTTTTGTTACAAATTCCCCTTGTAGAGGTATATTTTCATAGCATTGCGTAATATCTGCAGTATATATTGAGAAAATCTTATCAGGCAAATTCAAATAGACTTCTGTGGCATTTTCAACAACCCAAAAAGAGTTACAGTCTAAATTAAGAAATTTCTTAATATCATGTTGTTTCCTTGCACATATCTCATGAAATCCTTTTAGAACTAGGTTTAAAACTGAGGTAATAATGGAAGTAACCTCAATAAATACACAATTTGAAGCATTTGAGATCCATCGAAATTTGTTTTTATGAATCTTAAAAGTAGGAAACAAAACAGGCACATTTCTATTACGAGGGACAATCTTTCTATAACTTAACTCTTCAAAAATTATAGCGCTAAACTCTGAAGGTTTAAGTGAACATTTATAAAATTCAGCGCTCTCAAGTCTATTCCTGGCAGCCATATAGGCCAGATTTTTACAAATGAATGAAGCATTATTAGGAGCCTTATCTAGCCCTATAATAAGAACTCTATTCATTAGTGTATGAAATTTTAGCATAAGCGAAGGACTAGCCCAGGATATTTCGGTAGAAAACCATTTCTTAGAAAGAAAAGACACAAGTTGGTTATACACCTGAGGAAGCTTTCTTGAAATAGCAACTACATCAGTGTCTTCCAGATGAAGACCTTTGGCAATGTCTGCCAAGCAATCAGTAAAAGCACCAAGTGCTAAATGTGGATTAAGTGGTTTATTAGGGATATGATTCAAGCCACAACTAAGTAATTTCTTAACTTCTTTGTCTTGCACAAAATTAATATTACTAGTGCAAACATGCACACCCAAAGCACCAAAGTCACTTGTAAATTCTCTATATTTATCACATAGACATATAGGTATACTATCTAATCGTAAGAAATCGGTTCTAGAGATTAGATGTATATCTCCATCCAAATCTAACATTGTCAAGTATACTATGATCTCCAAAAACATCATCAAACACTTTAAAAAATACCTGTGATGGAGTCACAAAATCCAAAATTTTGTTAACAAAAAGACAATGTACATAAATTGCACCAGAAAGGTCATCCTCCTTTGTATTAGAAATGCAAATTCGCCCAGTAGGACCTTTAGTAACCTGAAAACATTACATATCCAATAAGTTACGTACAGGAAGGTTTCTACCCCTACCACGGTTAGTAAGGAATTTAGTTCTCCCATATGAAGCATTATGACTTACAGAATCATTCTGACTAGTAGCAGGAGAAAGAAAAGAGGTAAAAGCACTTGGAGTACTATCCGCTATGCGTGCCAATTTAGAAGGGGTTTCTATACTACCCTCCGATTCATTATGAGAACTCGAATTTAGCAAAGAGTTAATCAGTTTAATACCCTTGTAATGTCCATAAGTGGCTAAAATAGTACCTGGTTCCCCACTTTGCATCTCAGCAAGAGAATCCAACATATAACTACGAAAATAAATAAAAGAGATCCGTGCCAACACTAAATTCTTTGCTTGCCACCAAGCCAAGAACATAAAAGAGAGGTGAAATGCCACATCCTTGCCTGGAAAAAGGTCCTCAAGGTGATTGAGGACAAACCAAATAGCATGGTCGAACCAGATAATGCTAGATTCACAAGATGCCTTAGGGTCAAGAAATTTACAAGCACATTTCAGGTATGGCCTGTAGATATTCCAAATAGATTCTGAATAATACTCTGCACCAGCTTTTTGAAATAACATAGTACCTTTAGTCCTCCCATAAATGCCAACTGGTGAAGGGCATTTGGACGGATCCAAGAAATTCATGGAGAAAGGTGATTTGAGAAGTTCACCCTTATCAAGATATTGAAGACCTTTGATGGCATGGCTCTTGCATTCATCCAAAGTGGAGATAGGTAAGTTAGCCAAGAAAATCCAAGTTTCAGTCTGAATAGGAGAAAGAAAACCTTTATTTGGGAGGGCCCAAAGTCTATGAGCAACGCCAGTGGCCTCTACCTCAATTTGCCTGGCAAGTAAAAAAGGATAAACCCTTGACACCTTAGGTACCAAATCCAGCAACTTTGAATCTATCATAGAACACGTGTCGTTTTGAAAGCTCCTGATTGCGTCCACCGCAGCCAGATCCCTATTAAAAATATTACCCCCAGTTGGTATAACCGGAGTAACAGGAGTAGTAACAAACATGGGTTCTAATCTACAGAGTTTCCTTAGATGATTTGAGAGAAGAGAACCCTTAGCAGCAAACTTAGTAAGCTCAGTCTGAAGATTTTTGGTCATGACAGGTATTTGAGCAATAAGATCTCTAATATAGTTAAGACCTTCACCCTTATCCTTATCTATGGAAGCTAAGACCTTAATCCAATCATTAAAGGATAGGATTTGCAAGAGAGAAATAACATGAGGCTCAAGTGGCTGATATAAGAGATAATGGCATCTTGTAATTCGTCATCTCTAATGCAGGAGATGACATGCTGACAGGCATTAGATGGAATATGGCTCGGAGGAACTGGCTTGCCTCCAAGAAAGGGTAGAATTTGAAAAATCAAAAGAAGAGAAGTGTTAATAGTTTTTTTAGAACGTTTGTCTCCTTCAACCGATAAGCCCATAAGGGCATAACTATCGTGGACAAATGCTCTATCTACAATGATATCTGGGTACTACTTAAAGACTATCGGCCAAGGCACAATGATAGTGAGTCCATATATCATTATAGATGAAATCTCGGGCTGTAGGTCTCTCTCCAATACCCGAAGGTACTATAAAACTGTGTCAGGTGTGTGTGTTTTGCCTAAATTAAAATACATAATTATACACAGCTGACAAAACGTCAGAAGACCAAAACAACTCCGACAAATAAATGGAAAAAACTGTATTATTTCATTGAAATTATACAAGATTTTCAAGTGAAGAAACAATGTTTCAAAAGAACAAAATTGCCCATAGGCTTTACTGTCCAACAGCAACATCAACCCAGAAACATCCTATTTGAAAAGGTGAGCTCTGTTACCTGCATCCATACACAAGCAACAATAGAAATGTTAGTCCCTGTGCGTATTACAGGTGTCGTAAAGCCCAAGCACGTGTTATAGATGTCCAACAAATAGGATTTTTTAAAGTTAACATTTGAATCATTATGAAATTTATCTAGAATATCATTGTCAGATATTCTACAAAGTTTGTAAGCCCATCAGTTATTCATGAATATTCTAACATTTGTAATATTTTAATATTAACCAAAGCCTTAATCTGGCCACAAGCAGTCTAAAATTAGTTCTGAACTTAGACAAGATTGGTGCAGATCCCTGAAAAATTACAGTTTCGGTTTTTACCTACCAGATACATTCATTACAGATTATATGCCATAAGCAATTTGAAACTTTTTACCATCCACTCAGAGTATGTCAAACCAGTATGCAACTCTAATACTGTTGAAACATATAAACTCGAATGCTGTCCAGACGAATTACGTAATTTTTTCATAGGCTTAACAGATTCATTAAATGTTTCATTCTTCATGTTAATTTACAGATTATATTATAGCATACTAGAATACCCCTGTATATTGAAAACAGGTAGATGACTACATAGTAGCAGTCATGTACAAGTTGTACCATTATCAGAAATCCAACCAAATCAGATCAAAAGCACGACAATGCCAGAGTATGCCCAGACTATAGAACATTCTCTACAAAATAGGTAAGCAATATACCAAAAAACCATGGATGACAAATCTAGCAAAAGGGATGGATTACAACTGGCAGAGCACCAGACAAAATGGAGCATCCATTGTATCTCAATCCATATATGGAGTACATGCATCAAAGCAAGTGCCCACCTACCACAAAATCATGCCTGCAGGAACCATACCAGTAACGGCATCACTATACTCATGTTAATTCCCATCATATAGTATAACTTATAAACCTGTATATTGACAACAGATAAGTGACAGCCTAGCCCATAGTGTACCAAAAATATCGAGGATTCTTTCCACAGTAGAACATCAGCACTACAATACCAGCCCATGTACAGAGCTCATAATGTCACCAATCACAACAGGATAGCAATTAGCCATATCCCGAAAAGGCATGTATGAAAAATCTGCAGAAGGATGGATTAGAACTAATAGAGCAGAGCAATAGCAAGTAAGGGTTAATGCATCCATTGTACCCCAATCTGGAATACATGTTATAAAGCATGTGACCACACAAAAAGGCAACTAACCTGCAGGAACCATATCATATCAGGCCAGTAGCTGCAGCACTATATACATATCATTGAAAAGTACAAGGCAGCCCAAACATCCTGCCCAACATGCCATTAAGCAAGAGAGAACAGATAAGCATAGCAAAACCAAGAACACCCAAAATGCCCCTTTAACCTATATCCAGGATTGTAAAGTGATAACCAGGTTTTCATCTATTCATTATATATAGAGAAGGTACCAGAGTAACCTAGGTTTTAGAGAAATAATCCGCACATACCTAGGTTCAAGAAGTGTATGTATTAACACCTATCTATTTCAGAATGTGTCTTATGCCATTAGTGTTTCCATACAAACCCAATGTCCACCTCAACACAATCAGTCGAGATAGATTTATGGCCTGAGAGACCACCAAATCCTATATAGTGAAAACCAATGTATTGATTACCAAACATGGTATCAGGCAGCACTCAACACCTCCTCATAATAACGCAACATCATCAGACAGGAAATACTCTCCACCTGACAAAGTGCCAGAGGACACAAAAAAAGCCATCATCCAAGTGTAAAATACAAGTCAAACAGCAGTACCACAAAAGCAATTACCCATTACTACGCGTGCATTCAACGCATACCCACGAGCAGGACAAAAATCGTGAGGCAAATTCCCGCTAACAGACACCCAATATAAATAAATAGCCTATATGCATCCAGTTCCTGCAATAATCCATTTAATATGGACTTCTCAATGTGGTTAGACAACTATAATATGTCAGCAATACGACAAAACAGAGCATCAGGCAATCCTTGAGCATCTAACAAAACAACTCACTATGAGATCTGCCAAAAACAATGAGGAAATAGCATGGCACACATGCCACTATTCCACAAAAAGGTAGACTCCACCTATACATCTATCCCTATGGAATCAAGGCATCAGCCATCCTGTATAAGCTAGCAAACATGTATGAAGCCATCAAAGGGAGAATAAATTGCAAAATCTTCAAGGCCATTCAGTTAGCAGCAACAGACGTAAACTGAACAAGTGCATTTGTTAAAAATATGCACCTGATTAACCGAAGGAGGCGCACCCCCGGATGTAGCGAGAGACAAAGCCATATTTACTGTAACAAGCACAAAGGACTAAGTGAGTGGATAGACCACTCACCTTGAGTTATATAGGAAGCCATGTACCATCTATGTAGAGCTCCCGCCATTCCAGCAGAAGTTCCAGGGCCCCAGTCGTTGCAGGCGAATATCCGAGTATTCATGGAAGTAAAGAGGCGGACGGCTACCAAACCCAATGCCCACCATATATAGCATAACCTATTAAATGGTTATCAATACACCAAGGCTAAATCCAGCCCAAAAACACCAAGGATGCAGTACCAAGGGTCCAGTCATGTGCCAATCTAAATTAGTTAAAAAGATCTTTGTAGCAAGATAAATTAGTTAAGGATCCAGTCATATGCCCCACAATTAGAATGAGGTTATTAACTCGTTTTTTTTTTTAAGGGAAAGCAAAGAAATCTTGTAATATAGAATAAGAGTGCCAGCCTAGCAACCAAATACTTCTAATGCAAGAGAAATGTGTGTGTGTGTGTGTGTGTGTGTGCCCACCCATTCCCAGGCACCTTATTTTGAGGCCGTAGGCCCATAGGTATGGGCCTACAACCTCAAAATGGTAGTTAATGCAAAAGGCTAGAAACGTAATCCGGGCCAGTCATATTCAACTAATCTGTCAATAAGAAGGTTCAGAATCTCAGGTTTGTGAAATCCATTAGCACAAAACTTATTTACCAGTTTGCTAATGTTTTCAAATGCTTGCCATGCAGTAGTACAAGAATACAGAATTAAATGAAAAGAGCTTAAAATCGTATTTTTTGCCTGTATAAATGGCCGGTTACTCTTTTTCTTAACAAATTCAAAAGGGATAATGGGTAGTAATTCCCTTTTCCAAGTATAACCAATGCTGTACTCACCAATAAATGGACTAACAAGAGTAATTTCCATGTTCAGATAAACTGTTTTTGTTACAAATTCCCCTTGTAGAGGTATATTTTCATAGCATTGCGTAATATCGCAGTATATATTGAGAAAATCTTATCAGGCAAATTCAAATAGACTTATGTGGCATTTTCAACAACCCAAACAGAGTTGCAATCTAAATTAAGAAATTTCTTAATATCATGTTGTTTCCTTCCACATATCTCATGAAATCCTTTTAGAACTAGGTTCAAAACTGAGGTAATAATGGAAGTAACCTCAGTAAATACACAATTTGAAGCATTTGAGATCCATCAAAATTTGTTTTTATGAATCTTAAAAGTAGGAAACAAAACAGGCACGTTTCTATTACGAGGGACAATCTTTCTATAACTTAACTCTTCAAAAATTATAGCGCTAAACTCCGAAGGTTTAAGTGAACATTTATAAAATTCAGCGCTCTCAAGTCTATTCCTGGCAGCCATATAGGCCAGATTTTTACAAATGAATGAAGCATTATTAGGAGCCTTATCTAGCCCTATAATAAGAACTCTATTCATTAGTGTATGAAATTTTAGCATAAGCGAAGGACTAGCCCAGGATATTTCGGTAGAAAACCATTTCTTAGGAAGAAAAGACACAAGTTGGTTATACACCTGAGGAAGCTTTCTTGAAATAGCAACTACATCAGTGTCTTCCAGATGAAGACCTTTGGCAATGTCTTCCAAGCAATCAGTAATAGCACCAAGTGCTAAATGTGGATTAAGTGGTTCATTAGGGATATGATTCAAGCCACAACTAAGTAATTTCTTAACTTCTTTGTCTTGCACAAAATTAATATTACTAGTGCAAACATGCACACCCAAAGCACCAAAGTCACTTGTAAATTCTCTATATTTATCACATAGACATATAGATATACTATCTAATCGTAAGAAATTGGTTCTAGAGATTAGATGTATATCTCCATCCAAATCTAACATTGTCAAGTATACTATGATCTCCAAAAACATCATCAAACACTTTAAAAAATAACTGTGATGGAGTCACAAAATCCAAAATTTTGTTAACAAAAAGACAATGTACGTAAATTGCACCAGAAAGGTCATCCTCCTTTGTATTAGAAATGCAAATTCGCCCAGTAGGACCTTTAGTAACCTGAAAACATTACATATCCAATAAGTTACGTACAGGAAGGTTTCTACCCCTACCACGGTTAGTAAAGGATTTAGTTCTCCCATATGAAGCATTATGACTTACAGAATCATTCTGACTAGTAGCAGGAGAAAGAAAAGAGGTAAAAGCACTTGGAGTACTATCCGCTATGCGTGCCAATTTAGAAGGGGTTTCTATACTACCCTCCGATTCATTATGAGAAACCGGATTTAGCAAAGAGTTAATCAGTTTAATACCCTTGTAATGTCCATAAGTGGCTAAAATAGTACCTGGTTCCCCACTTTGCATCTCAGCAAGAGAATCCAACATATAACTACGAAAATAAATAAAAGAGATCCGTGCCAACACTAAATTCTTTGCTTGCCCACCAAGCCAAGAACATAAAAGAGAGGTGAAATGCCACATCCTTGCCTGGAAAAAGGTCCTCAAGGTGATTGAGGACAAACCAAATAGCATGGTCGAACCAGATAATGCTAGATTCACAAGATGCCTTAGGGTCAAGAAATTTACAAGCACATTTCAGGTATGGCCTGTAGATATTCCAAATAGATTCTGAATAATACTCTGCACCAGCTTTTTGAAATAACATAGTACCTTTAGTCCTCCCATAAATGCCAACTGGTGAAGGGCATTTGGAAGGATCCAAGAAATTCATGGAGAAAGGTGATTTGAGAAGTTCACCCTTATCAAGATATTGAAGACCTTTGATGGCATGGCTCTTGCATTCATCCAAAGTGGAGATAGGTAAGTTAGCCAAGAAAATCCAAGTTTCAGTCTGAATAGGAGAAAGAAAACCTTTATTTGGGAGGGCCCAAAGTCTATGAGCACTCTACCTCAATTTGCCTGGCAGGTAAAAAAGGATAAACCCTTGACACCTTAGGTACCAAATCCAACAACTTTGAATCTGTCATAGAACACGTGTCGTTTTGAAAGCTCCTGATTGCGTCCACCGCAACCGGATCTCTATTAAAAATATTACCCCCAGTTGGTATAACCGGAGTAACAGGAGTAGTAACAAACATGGGTTCTAATCTACAGAGTTTCCTGAGATGATTTGAGAGAAGAGAACCCTTAGCAGCAAACTTAGTAAGCTCAGTCTGAAGATTTTTGGTCATGACAGGTATTTGAGCAATAAGATCTCTAATATAGTTAAGACCTTCACCCTTATCCTTATCTATGGAAGCTAAGACCTTAATCCAATCATTAAAGGATAGGATTTGCAAGAGAGAAATAACATGAGGCTCTTGGCTGATATAAGAGATAATGGCATCTTGTAATTCGTCATCTCTAATGCAGGAGATGACATGCTGACAGGCATTAGATGGAATATGGCTCGGAGAGGAACTGGCTTGCCTCCAAGAAAGGGTAGAATCTGAAAAATCAAAAGAAGAGAAGTGTTAATAGTTTTTCTAGAATGTTTGTCTCCTTCAACCGATAAGCCCATAAGGGCATAACTATCGTGGACAAATGCTCTATCTACAATGATATCTGGGTACTACTTAAAGACTATCGGCCAAGGCATAATGATAGTGAGTCCATATATCATTATAGATGAAATCTCGGGCTGTAGGTCTCTCTCCAATACCCGAAGGTACTGTAAAACTGTGTCAGGTGTGTGTGTTTTGCCTAAATTAAAATACATAATTATACACAGCTGACAAAACGTCAGAAGACCAAAACAACTCCGACAAATAAATGGAAAAAACTGTATTATTTCATTGAAATTATACAAGATTTTCAAGTGAAGAAACAATGTTTCAAAAGAACAAAATTGCCCATAGGCTTTACTGTCCAGCAGCAACATCAACCCAAAAACATCCTATTTGAAAAGGTGAGCTCTGTTACCTACATCCATACACAAGCAACAACAGAAATGTTCTAGTCCCTGTGCGTATTACAGGTGTCGTAAAGCCCAACCACGTGTTATAGATGTCCAACAAATAGGATTTTTTAAAGTTAACATTTGAATCATTATGAAATTTATCCAGAATATCATTGTCAGATATTCTACAAAGTTTGTAAGCCCATCAGTTATTCATGAATATTCTAACATTTGTAATATTTTAATATTAACCAAAGCCTGAAAAATTACAGTTCCGGTTTTTACCTACCAGATACATTTGTTGCAGATTATATACCATAAGCAATTTGAAACTTTTTACCATCCACTCAGAGTATGTCAAACCAGTATGCAACTCTAATACTGTTGAAACATATGAACTCGAATGCTGTCCAGATGAATTACGTAATTTTTTCATAGGCTTAACAGATTCATTAAATGTTTCATTCTTCATGTTAATTTACAGATTATATTATAGCATACTAGAATACCCCTGTATATTGAAAACAAGTAGATGACTACATAGTAGCAGTCATGTACAAGTTGTACCAACATTATCAGAAATCCAACCAAATCAGATCAAAAGCACGACAATGCCAGAGTATGCCCAGACTATAGAACATTCTCTACAAAATAGGTAAGCAATATACCAAAAAACCATGGATGACAAATCTAGCAAAAGGAATGGATTACAACTAGCAGAGCACCAGACAAAATGGAGCATCCATTGTATCTCAATCCATATATGGAGTACATGCATCAAAGCAAGTGCCCACCTACCACAAAATCATGCCTGCAAGAGCCATACCAGTAACGGCATCACTATACTCATTTTAATTCCCATCATATAGTATAACTTATAAACCTGTATATTGACAACAGATAAGTGACTACCAGTTAGCAGCCTAGCCCATAGTGTACCAAAAATATCGAGGATTCTTTCCACAAAAGAACATCAGCACTACAATACCAGCCCATGTACAGAGCTCATAATGTCACCAATCACAACAGGATAGCAATTAGCCATATCCCGTAAAGGCATGTATGAAAAATCCGCAGAAGGATGGATTAGAACTAATAGAGCAGAGCAATAGCAAGTAAGGGTTAATGCATCCATTGTACCCCAATCTGGAATACATGTTATAAAGCATGTGACCACACAAAAGGCAACTAACCTGCAGGAACCATATCATATCAGGCCAGTAGGAGCTGCAGCACTATATACATATCATTGAAAAGTACAAGGCAACCCAAACATCCTGCCCAACATGCCATTAAGCAAGAGAGAACAGATAAGC
>NC_141051.1:34421081-34486081 GCF_041138505.1 Cibotium barometz
GTGGCCTTCATGATGAGATGTCTGCTCGTGTATTCTACAGCCTCAGGGGGTAAAAAATACACATTTACACGCGACAGATGCGGGCCCCCTTGAGGCCCGAGCAACAGGGAAACCAAGGTGCGTGAGCTAGGACAACATATCTTGCCTCTTAACAAAATCATCATGTTCAACCCATGGTTTCATACAGATCACCTTTGGAGAGGGAACTTCTGAATGCCATGTTTGGGGCACCTTGCTGTAGCTTTTTTTACCCTTTGAGGCTTCATGGTCAACCATCAAAAGACCTCTCTTCCACAATCGTTTGAAGCTCAGCAGTCTCTTGAGAGAAGGAATTTCTTGGGGTCAGGCCCGTTCCACCTACATATTGCACAAAGGGATGCTCTAAAAGCTGACCGGCAGATGGCCGTTTTGCAGGATTGACTTCTAGGCACCTTTTGATGAAATCCTTAGAATCCTCTGAGAGAGTCTCAGGAATTGGAGGTGCCTCTCCATGCCCAACCTTCCACAATGCACGATGCTGTAACAGTAGGTTTTGGAAAAGGACTATTAGTACATGGCATTCCTACACTAAAAGCAGTAACACAGTATCCTTGGAACTCTGATCATACCCATTCCATGTCACCAAAAGGGGGACGCCTTGTCTCCATCTCAAGCACTGTGCATCCCAAACTCCATATGTCTGCTGGAAAGCTATATGTCTTCCTTGGATCAATAACCTGCAGCAAAGAACATAAATACATATTGGGAAAAGAGGGAGTTAGGAGAGGAGAGCAGGACCCAGAGAAGCGAGTTTGTAGGGTTCTGTTGTTTTAGGTTTTGTGTGTGTGTGTGTGTTTTGAAGGGGGGGGGGGGGGGGGGGGGGGGGGGGGGGTGGGGGGGAACCTCTCTTCAGCATCTCTATCCAAAGCTCCTGTTGGCATTGGAACCAAAAGAAAGGGAGGATGCAGCTCAGTCAGCGATGACATCTCCTCTTTCCATCTTGCCTATAAAGATGACATTAAGCTCTCCTCCTAGGCAATTTTCAGTGGCTTATCTCCTGATTCCACATCATCAACAACAGCTAGCCAAACTAGCTCCTCAAGGCATTCGGTACATTTGAATGGTCAAAATAAAGGAATGCCTCCAGACTCCCTATAGCAAGGTGCAACCCCTAAAGCCCTATGTCATGCTGCGAGGAAGTTGTTCATGGCTTCTGCCACAAATAGAAAGAGGTATAGGGCAAGAAGGCATTCATGGCAAACCAAACACGAGATATGAAAGGCACTCACCTCTCACCCCTGGATAAGGACTTGGCTGCGAGCTGCTGAGTAAAGGACCCAAAGTTCAAACCCCCCTGGATCGAAGCTTCCAAGACCATTCTCAGCACCATACCCTCAAGCAAGGCCCAATGCACTCTATCATAGCATTTTTAAAGTCAAAAGCAAAAGCACACCGCAATAAGAAGTCATGACTTGAGGACTCGACTGCCGCTGTGGCATCCCAAATCTGACATGTTATCCAGGATGTTTCTATCTTGGATAAAGCCAGTGATGCGACGCCGGCCTTGAATCTTATCACAATCCACCGAGTAGCTTTGATATCAAATGAATGAGGCCGTCTAATCACCGACTACATGATATCCTTAACGGCTGACTCTACAAGAGCTCCCAATACATCTTCCTTCATCCTCTCTAGACCCCTAAGTTGGTGCTTGCCATCTCATCCATGCTGGATCCTGCTGTGGCAAAGGAATCTCTCCCCCGCCCAGGTCTAGAGAGAGGCACTGGCATGGTATTTGTACACCTCAGTGGCCTTGAGGGCATTGCCAGCAGCCTCATCTGAGATCCAATCCAAGGGCTGTTGGAGACTGTTGCTGCAAACGCTGGAATAACAAATGCACTCCTGGCCTCTCAAGGGAACCTCATGAAGGAACTAATCTCTGCCATACCAGATCCTCAAACGAGTACTTGAATATAGTTTTGACTCTCGGACAGTTAATGACTAGAATGAAATTAAAAAATATAATATATATAAACTCTAGTAAGCGAATACAAATACATATACTTTAGCATTAATAGATTCAAATTCATATCTATCATGCAAGCCAATCACACACCCACACTTGCATGCACGAAAACATGCACAGATGCCCTCCCCCGGGGGCCCGGCCCAGCGCGCACACACACAGGACTGACCTCTGGAGCCATCCAGTAAGCACTTCCCTTACAGGACTTCAGTTCATCTAACTGCGAGATCTGTACAAACATCACAAGTTTCAGAAAACACAAAATACAACAAAGTATCAAGCAATAGAGTATCAACCCTTAAGGTGGCAACAAAATACAACAAAGTATCAGGCAATAGAGTATCAAGCAATAGAGTATCAACCCTTAAGGTGGCAACAATGAGAGGAGAGAAAAGGCATAAGAACCTGTCTTGCTAATCCAAAATCAGCTAGCTTAATCTTTCCATTGACATCCACCAATATATTGGCGCATTTGATATCTCTGTAAAACAAGAAAGGCAAAAAGGATGTGGACACCTTAGTCCAGCCCACCCTTTGAGTCCAACCAGCTCTCACAAGTCTACTACAAAGAGAGAAACATCAACAAATCCATGATGAAAACATAAACAACCTGTGCATAATTTTTCGATCGTGCAAATATTTCAATCCGCTCAAAATCTGTCGTGTGTATAGCCGTATTTGAGAATCGAATAAAGCATACTTTTGATAGAGAGAAGAAAGTGAGCCTTTGGTGACAAGTTCCAGGAAAATATACAACTTGTCAGGTTCCTGAAAAAAAAGTCAACTAAAAGAGTCACAATTCTATCCTAGGCATGCATCCACCATGGCCGAAGCCATGGCATAGGAAACATGGCCCCTAGTAGAAGATAAGTGCTCCAGTAGTAAGTACGTGTGTCAACAGTTGCAAATAAGAAAATGTATTTAGAACAACCCAGCACTGTGTTCCAATCTCTAGCACCCACCAGCTACAACTCCTTCACTTTCTATCCCTGCAGCAGTTGGATAAAATCATGTGTAATATAGAGCAATATTACCCTCAAGAACTCTCCACCACATTTCAACACAATTAATAGCAATCCTTATATCTGAACTCCCATCCCATGCCCATGCCCACCACGGTAGTATCCCTCCATGAACTAGAGCAGCTTCATGCATAGTTGTCTCTAAACGCCTCTTCCACACCCAGTGGCCCATCCAAGACCTCAGAAACGAGGTGCTCCAAAAGGGTGGGAGGATGGAGAGGGGGAGGGATGGAAGGGGGAAGGAAGTTCAATAAGTAAGTCATATAAGATCAAGTTCATCGTACACAACACACGCTACTACCCATCCCCGAGATCCCAAATGATGGTGTCATTGGATAAAAATATATCCAAGCTCTCAAATAATTGCACTTACTTAACAACAAACAACAACAGCAAAATAAAGTTTTATAAAAGATACCTGGACATAAAGAAAAAAGTACAAATGTAATGTTCAACAGATAAGAGTAACTATTAAAACAAGATACTTAACAAGTTATGATTTGAATCAAGAAAGTAGTCTATCGAGAGAGAGAGAGAGAGAGAGAGAGAGAGAGAGAGATTTATTAACGTCTTCAGGAGAGTAAAACAACTGCTTTTTGTGAGGATCAGGACCTCACAGTGAACCTTGGGAAGACCAAGGTTATGATCTTTAACACATCCCCACAATGGGTAGGTAGATCTGCAACTCAGTTTACATATAGTGGGCAGCCCGTGGAGCATGTGGCCTCTTCTGTATATCTTGGGATCACTTTTGCCGAAAGGCAGTCGAAACCATATTGATGAGAGGATTTGCAGCTCTGGATGACTTGAGAGGCATGTTGGGGTAAAGGCGTTATGCCCACCCTTATAGTGTGTACAAGCCCATAAGTTTTAGTACATAGTACACTTAGTACTTTTAATGTACTAAGTGCACTATGTGTACTAGTGCAATATACATGTGTGATAGGGGAGTCACACACTCAATGCTTGAGTTGACTTATCCCCACAACTCTCTCTCTCTCTCTCTCCCTTGTTCTCTGTGTGTATGTCTCCCACACATGAATTAACCTAACCCTAATTCTTCCTAATCCCACACAACTGGTATCAGAGCCCTGGTTTAGGGTTTGTTCTCGAGTGCTGCGTGTGTTTTGAACCAGCCCAGGCTGCCTCGAACTGCAACTGAGGAAAGTCACTACGCAGAAGAAACTCAACAAAGCGAGGAACAACCCCTGCCGCAATGACTTCTTGAATTGGAGGACTGCGCTCAATGGACAAGAAGTCAAGGCCATCCAGCCAGTAGCGTGGCCAGATAGCGCTGCCTTAGGCTGTCTGTGTAAGCTACAAGGCACAAACAGTGCGCCTAGTGGTCATCGCTACTACCCGCCACCACTAGGCGAAGGCGGCGGCACAAACGCTGCACGTGGGGCAAACACGTAAAAGCAGCGCCGAAGCGGGCGAAGCGCCGAAGTGTGTAGCACCACTAGGCTACAGGCGAAGACGGCGCTGCTCGTCACCTTCCCCACGGCGATTCAAATCGTCGCTGCTCGTCACCTTCCCCGTTGTGCCCAAGCCACCAGCGCCTTGCGTTCGCTCGCCTGAGTATGGACGCCCAGCGTTCACTTTCTGAAAGGCCGGCGCCAAGCTTGATTAGCTGCGCTTGTATATGCTTGCAGTTGTGTATCGGCCATCGCTGCCTGCTGAGGCAGCCTACACGTCACCGCTGCCTGGTGGAGTGAGAGAGGCCGCCTACACGCTACCCTCCAATACTGGATGCAGCCCAGAAGCTAAGCGTACGCAGCCTGCAGCGTGGGT
This sequence comes from Cibotium barometz, assembly GCF_041138505.1. Classification (NCBI taxonomy): domain Eukaryota; kingdom Viridiplantae; phylum Streptophyta; class Polypodiopsida; order Cyatheales; family Cibotiaceae; genus Cibotium; species Cibotium barometz. Next base: position 34,425,900 of record NC_141051.1, read on the forward strand.
GTACAGCTACAGCAGCTTCATCACCCCCCTTCTGCACAGCATCAACCCCCCTTTTCCTGCAACAACAAAATTCAGCCTGCAAATTGAAGAAAAATCAAAAATTACAAGGTATTTTCCTCAATTTTTTTTTGGGATTTGCAATTGAGCAAGTACAATCAACAATTGAGCAGGTACAGGTGTCTAATTGCTCAATTTTGAGCAAAATTGGCAAAATTGGGTGACATTGGTCACAATCAGGATCAATTTGCAGCAAATTGGATGTCGAAATTTGGGGCTTTTGATGTAATTGTGCAATTAAGCACTCATACATGCTGTATGATGTGAGAAATCGCACATTTGGGCAAAATTGCAGCAAATTGTAGTGCAAATCAAGGGGCTTTTGTGCCGATTGGATTGATTTGCATGCAGGCAATCGCATTTGATGCTGTGGATAATGTGTTGATGCCTTACAAGCACTCAATGTGCCTGTAAATCAAGGGGCTTTCATGTATTTGATGTATATGTGGCCAGGGGGAAGCATCGTGAACACTCTGGATGCCTTCATGTGCGTCAATGTACCATGTATGATCAAAAATTGATCTCAAATCAAGGGGCTTTTCAAGTTCGTATGCTTGTTGAGCTTGGCAAAGCAGCAGGCAAGACATTTATGCCTTGAATCCTCAAAAATCAGCTTGCAGTCAAGGGGCTTTTGCCCAATTTCTGTTCGGGACTGTTGTATGCAGTGTACGGGACTGTACAAGTCTGATTTTCACTCATTTGGACAGCCAGGAGAGCATTTATTGCTGTTGTACCTGCTGGTACAGATTTGGCACAGCTTTGTGCAAGTTTTGGCATGGCTGTACACTGTTTTGAGTGACCAAAAGGCTCAATTTCAGCTGCTGTACTTGCCGGTACAGGTTTGGTACATCATTGGTGAGCACTTGGTACTGCTGTACAGTACTTTGGAAGGGCAACAGAGCACATTTAAGGTGCTGTCCAAAATCTGCAGCAACCAGATTTTGGTGATTTCATCACAAACAGTGGGAGAAAAGTTGCATTCTTGCTTCCGCAGTGGGAGATAAAGCTTGGGAGAATAACTGTGAGCACTTTGTGTGCTTTTGGTGCAGTGTTTGCACACTTGCAGGGAGTCAGGCATTGACAGGTTGCATATTGCTATGGCAACCACAGGTGAGAGCTCTTCATTGCTTCACATCAAGAAGCTTGAAGGCTCACATAACTATGATATTTGGCAAACCCAGTGCTACAATGTGTTGCTCCAGAAGAAGCAGCACAAGCCTATCAAAGAAAGGGGTGTAAAGCCCGCTTCTCCTACTGCTGAAGAGTGGGAAGATATGGATGAGCTGGCAAGATCTACTATCATGTTGTCTGTGTCAGACTCATTAATTTTCAGCATTCGTGAAGAGAAGACAGCTTGGGGAATGTGGCAGAGATTGCAGGACTTGTATGCCCAACAAAGTGCCTCAAGCAAAGTGTATTGGTTGAAGAAACTCATAGGTCTTCAGATGAAGGAAGGGGCGTCTATGACAGCCCATCTAAATGAGTTTAATGGTATTGTCAGCCAGGTCATTAATCAAAAGTTGGCAATGGACGATGAGTTCAAAGCCACTTTTCTGTTATGCACTTTGCCAGAGAGTTGGGACACATTCAGGACAGCCACTAGCAATTCGAATGCTATGCTGTCATATGCAGATGTTGAGGGTGCTCTCCTTCAAGAGGAGATGAACAGGAAAAACAACTCTGTTGGAAAGTCCAATGCAATCAATGCACGTGGGAGATCCCAGCAAAGGGGTAAAAGCCAAGAAAGGGGAAGAAGCAAGTCTCGCTCCAAAAAGGATTTGGAATGCCATTATTGTGGCAAGAAGGGACACATTAAAAAGCAATGCTACAAATGGAAAAATGATCAAAAAGAAAAGGGAAAAGGCAAAGACAAAGAGAAAGATGAAGCCAAAGATGTAAAGCCAAAGGGCAAAAGTGGAGTCAAGATTGAAGAAATCAATGTGTCACATGCAGGCGGCAGTGAGAATGAGGTCCTATTTACGTCTTCACTTGATGCCCATTCACTTCTTACAGGTGGTCATGGTATGCACTCATGGATCATTGATTCAGGTGCCTCCTTTCATGTCACAGGTTACAGAGACTTGTTTGTCAGGTATACTGCTGGCAATGAAGGAGTGGTTTATTTGGGTGATAACCATGCATGCAAGATTCTTGGCAGAGGTGATGTGAGGCTTGTGTTTTCAGATGGCTCACAGCTTATGCTCCATGATGTCAGGCATGTGCCTGAGATCAAGAAGAATCTGCTTTCTACTGGACAGCTTGATGATGCTGATTATGTTACCACATTTGGTCGTGGAAAGTGGAAAATTAGTAAGGGCTCACTGGTTGTTGCCAGAGGCTCTAAGGTGGACACTCTTTACTTCATGCATGCAGGTGTTTGTCACCATGCTAATGTAAATGCAACCGAGCTGCCGGAAATTTCTATGTGGCATAGCCGGTTGGGACACATGAGTGTCAAAGGAATGGAGCAATTGTCTCGTTTGGGTTACTTACCTTCTCTAAAGTTTTCAAGTTTTCAATTTTGTGAGCATTGTATATATGGCAGGCAACTGCAATGCCCTCACAAGAAAGCTCTTGGACAGAAAGATGCTCAATTAGAGCTTGTGCATACAGATGTATGTGAGATGCCCCAGCTTTCTTTGGGAGGGGCAAAATATTTTGTGTCTTTCATTGATGATGCCACACACAAGGTGTGGGTTTATTCTCTTCGTTTGAAGAGTGATACATTCTCAGTGTTTCAGAAGTTTGTTGCTCATGTTGAGAATCAAACTGGCAAAACACTGAAGGCTTTGCGTTCCGACAATGGTGGAGAATATATGTCCAAACAGTTTCAGGACTTTTGTGATACTAAAGGCATCAAGAGGGAGCTCTCTACTCCTTATGATCCTCCACAAAACGGGACAGCAGAGAGGATGAACAGGACCATTCAAGAGAAGGTCCGTTCTATGTTGTCACATGCTGCATTACCTCATGGTTTTTGGGCTGAAGCTGTTATGACAGCCGTTCATCTTATAAACAGGTCACCTAACACGAGGCTTGGTGGGAAAGTGCCAGAGGAAGTATGGACAAGGAAGCCTCCGTCATACAAGCACTTGAGAGTGTTTGGTTGCGTTGCGTACGTGCACATACGCAGGGAAATGCGCACCAAACTTGATCCTAAGTCTCACAAATGCATATTCCTAGGATACGGTGACAGAGGTGAAATGGGGTATAGACTTTGGGATCCCGTGAATAGAAAGATTATACGCAGCAATGATGTCATTTTTGATGAAACATGCATGTATAAGGAGCCTGCAAGGCAACAGGAGCCTGGCAGAGTCATCTTTGATGATGATGGACATCATGGACAACAACAAAGGGCTGTAAATCAGCCATTACAGCAGGAAAACCAGCCCTTAAATGGTGCTGAAAATGGTCCAAATGGACAGCCAGAGATGACAGAAGATATCCCTATAGATATACCACAGTTACAGGAGATACCGGGCATGATATTTCAGCCTTATGGCATGGAACAGGAGCCACCAATGGGTGATATGCAGGCTGGACAGCAACCTGCAAATGATGGTCATTGGGTACGGAGGTCCACTAGACCCTCCAGAGCCCCTGACAGGTTTGTTCCAGGGGTTGACTACTTGATGCTTACTGACTGTGGGGAGCCCTCATGTTATAAAGAGGCTTTACAGAGGGCAGACAAGGCTCTTTGGGAGCGTGCCATGAAGTCAGAGATGGATTCTCTGCACAAAAATGGAACATGGAAGTTGGTGCATTTGCCTGCAGGCAAGGAGGTTTTGCCATGCAAGTGGGTTTACAGGCTCAAAGTTGCACCTGATGCAAAGCCAAGATACAAAGCCAGGTTAGTGGCTAAGGGCTGCATGATGATCTGGACTTGATTCAGATGGATGTGAAGACTGCTTTTCTTCACGGTGATCTCCATGAGGAGATATGTATGCAGCAGCCAGAGGGTTATGCAGTGAGTGGAATGTTGGGGTAAAGGCGTTATGCCCACCCTTATAGTGTGTACAAGCCCATAAGTTATAGTACATAGTACACTTAGTACTTTTAATGTACTAAGTGCACTATGTGTACTAGTGCAATATACATGTGTGATAGGGGAGTCACACACTCATATATTGATGAGTTGACTTATCCCCACAACTCTCTCTCTCTCTCTCTCCCTTGCTTCTCTGTGTATGTCTCCCATGAATGAACTCTAACCCTAATTGCTGTTTTCTCCCATCAACTGGTATCAGAGCCATTCGGTGCAAGCAGATTCTTCCCTGATCCTTTGTTGTCTTCAGAGTCTCCAGTCAAGCTAGAAGCGACCAGTAGGCTGGGCGAGCTCGTGGCACAAGGCAGCATTCGCAGGCTGGGCGAGCACGTGGCAAAAGGTCGCTGAAGCAGGTTGACTGACGCCCAAGACAAAGCGAAGGCTGCTGGGCGTTAGTCGTCGGCTGGTACACGCAGGCGGATAGGCGTCAACGGCAAGCTTGGCGAATACGTGTAGTGCTATCCATTAGGTGGCGGGCGTTGCATCACACGCAGGCGAAGGCGCCAGCGCTAAGCGAAGAAACAAGCGGATAGACTTGTAGCGCTACAAGGCGTAAGTAGCGAGCACTAAGCGAAGGCGGATAGACTTGTAGCGCTACAAGGCGTCAAACCAGCAGTCGAGCGAACACAGGCGACCAGCACAAAAGGGGGGCGGCCTGCTGCCCAGGCAGCCAGCGTTACCCTGGCTGCTGCCCAACTGGGCTGCCATGCAGCCAGCACAGCCAGAGCAGCAGCGCCGCCGTACAGCACAGCAGCAGCAGCAGAATCCGTACAGCCACTAGCAATTCATCACGCCTCCCCCCTCCTGCAACAGAAATCAACCTGCAAATCAGAGAAATTCAAAATTACAAGGTATTTGCCTCAATTTTTTTTTGGGACTTGCAATTGAGCAGGTGCAATCATTAATTGAGCAGATACAGGCGCCGAATTGATCAATTTTTTGAGCAAAATTGGCAAAATTGGGTGACATTGGTCACAATCAGGATAAATTTGCAGGAAATTGGTCAAATCAGGATCAATTTGCAGGAAATTGGATGTCGAAATTTGGGGCTTTTGATGTAATTGTGCAATTAAGCACTCATACATGCTGTATGATGTGAAAAATCGCACATTTGGGCAAAATTGCAGCAAATTGCAGTGCAAATCAAGGGGCTTTTGTGCCGATTTGGTTGATTTGCATGCAGGCAATCGCATTTGATGCTGTGGATAATGTGCTGATGCCTTACAAGCACTCAATGTGCCTGTAAATCAAGGGGCTTTCATGTATTTGATGTATATGTGGCCAGGGGGAAGCATCGTGAACACTCTGGATGCCTTAATGTGCGTCAATGTACCATGTATGATCAGAAATTGATCTTAAATCAAGGGGCTTTTCAAGTTTTCATGCTTGTTGAGCTTGGCAAAGCAGCAGGCAAGACATTTATGCCTTGAATCCTCAGAAATCAGCTTGCAGTCAAGGGGCTTTTGCCCAATTTCTGTTCGGAACTGTTGTATGCAGTGTTCGTGACTGTAAAAGTCTGATTTTCACTCATTTGGACAGCCAGGAGAGCATTTATTGCTACTGTACCTGCTGGTACAGATTTGGCACAGCTTTGTGCATGTTTTGGCATGGCTGTACACTGTTTTGAGTGATCAAAAGGTTCAAATTCAGCTGCTGAACTTGCCGGTACAGGTTTGGTACATCATTTGTGAGCAATTGGTACTGTTGTACAGTACTTTGGAAGGGCAAAAGAGCACATTTAAGGTGCTGTCCAAAATCTGCAGCAACCAGATTTTGGTGTTTTCATCACATAAAGTGGGAGAAAAGTTGCATTCTTGCTTCCGCAGTGGGAGATAAAGCTTGGGAGAACATTTGTGAGCACTTTGTGTGCTTAGGGTGCAGTGTTTGCACATCTTGGGTGCAGTGTTTGCACATTTGCAGGGAGTCAGGCATTGACAGGTTGCATTTTGCTATGGCAACCACAGGTGAGAGCTCTTCATTGCTTCACATCAAGAAGCTTGAAGGCTCGCATAATTATGATATTTGGCAAACCCAGTGCTACAATGTGTTGCTCCAGAAGAAGCAGCACAAGCCTATCAAAGAAAGGGGTGTAAAGCCCGCTTCTCCTACTGCTGAAGAGTGGGAAGATATGGATGAGCTGGCAAGATCTACTATCATGTTGTCTGTGTCAGACTCATTACTTTTCAGCATTCGTGAAGAGAAGACAGCTTGGGGAATGTGGCAGAGATTGCAGGACTTGTATGCCCAACAAAGTGCCTCAAGCAAAGTGTATTGGTTGAAGAAACTCATAGGTCTTCAGATGAAGGAAGGGGCTTCTATGACAGCCCATCTAAATGAGTTTAATGGTATTGTCAGCCAGGTCATCAATCAAAAGTTGGCAATGGACGATGAGTTCAAAGCCACTTTTTTGTTATGCACTTTGCCAGAGAGTTGGGACACATTTAGGACAGCCACTAGCAATTCGAATGCTATGCTGTCATATGCAGATGTTGAGGGTGCTCTTCTTCAAGAAGAGATGAACAGGAAGAACAACTCTGTTGGAAAGTCCAATGCAATGAATGCACGTGGGAGATCCCAGCAAAGGGGGAAAAGCCAAGAAAGGGGAAGGAGCATGTCTCGCTCCAAAAAGGATTTGGAATGCCATTATTGTGGCAAGAAGGGACACATTAAAAAGCAATGCTACAAATGGAAAAATGATCAAAAAGAAAAGGGAAAAGGCAAAGACAAAGAGAAAGATGAAGCCAAAGATGTAAAGCCAAAGGGCAAAAGTGGAGTCAAGATTGAAGAAATCAATGTGTCACATGCAGGTGGCAGTGAGGATGAGGTCCTCTTTACGTCTTCACTTGATGCCCATTCACTTCTTACAGGTGGTCATGGTATGCACTCATGGATCATTGATTCAGGTGCCTCCTTTCATGTCACAGGTTGCAGAGACTTGTTTGTCAGGTATACTGCTGGCAATGAAGGAGTGGTTTATTTGGGTGATAACCATGCATGCAAAATTCTTGGCAGAGGTGATGTGAGGCTTGTATTTTCAGATGGCTCACAGCTTATGCTCCATGACGTCAGGCATGTGCCTGAGATCAAAAAGAATCTGCTTTCTACTGGACAGCTTGATGATGCTGATTATGTTACCACATTTGGTAGTGGAAAGTGGAAAATTAGTAAGGGCTCACTGGTTGTTGCCAGAGGCTCTAAGGTGGACACTCTTTATTTCATGCATGCAGGTGTTTGTCACCATGCTAATGTAAATGCAACCGAGCTGCCGGAAATTTCTATGTGGCATAGCCGGTTGGGACACATGAGTGTCAAGGGAATGGAGCAATTGTCTCGTTTGGGTTACTTGCCTTCTCTAAAGTTTTCAAGTTTTCAGTTTTGTGAGCATTGTATATATGGTAGGCAACTACAGTGCCCCCACAAGAAAGCTCTTGGACAGAAAGATGCTCAGTTAGAGCTTGTGCATACAGATGTATGTGAGATGCCTCAGCTTTCTTTGGGAGGGGCAAAATATTTTGTGTCTTTCATTGATGATGCCACACGCAAGGTGTGGGTTTATCCTCTTCGTTTGAAGAGTGATACATTCTCAGTGTTTGAGAAGTTTGTTGCTCTTGTTGAGAATCAAACTGGCAAAACACTGAAGGCTTTGCGTTCCGACAATGGTGGAGAGTATATGTCCAAACAGTTTCAGGACTTTTGTGATGCTAAAGGCATCAAGAGGGAGCTCTCTACTCCTTATGATCCTCCACAAAACGGGACAGCAGAGAGGATGAACAGGACCATTCAGGAGAAGGTCCGTTCTATGTTGTCACATGCTGCATTACCTCATGGTTTTTGGGCTGAAGCTGTTATGACAGCCGTTCATCTTATAAACAGGTCACCTAACACGAGGCTTGGTGGGAAAGTGCCAGAAGAAGTATGGACAGGGAAGCCTCCGTCATACAAGCACTTGAGAGTGTTTGGTTGCGTTGCGTACGGGCACATACGCAGGGAAATGCGCACCAAACTTGATCCTAAGTCTCACAAATGCATATTCCTAGGATATGGTGACAGAGGTGAAATGGGGTATAGACTTTGGGATCCCATGAATAGAAAGATCATACGCAGCAATGATGTCATTTTTGATGAAACATGCATGTATAAGGAGCCTGCAAGGCAACAGGAGCCTGGCAGAGTCATCTTTGATGATGATGGACATCATGGACAACAACAAAGGGCTGTAAATCAGCCATTACAGCAGGAAAACCAGCCCTTAAATGGTGCTGAAAATGGTCCAAATGGACAGCCAGAGATGGCAGAAGATATCCCTATGGATATACCACAGTTAGAGGAGATACCGGGCATTATATTTCAGCCTTATGGCATGGAACAGGAGCCACCAATGGGTGATATGCAGGCTGGACAGCAACCTGCAAATGATGGTCATTGGGTACGGAGGTCCACTAGACCCTCCAGAGCCCCTGACAGGTTTGTTCCAGGGGTTGACTACTTGATGCTTACTGACTGTGGGGAGCCCTCATGTTATAAGGAGGCTTTACAGAGGGCAGACAAGGCTCTATGGGAGCGTGCCATGAAGTCAGAGATGGATTCTCTGCATAAAAATGGAACTTGGAAGTTGGTGCATTTGCCTGCAGGCAAGAAGGTTTTGCCATGCAAGTGGGTTTACAGGCTCAAAGTTGCACCTGATGCAAAGCCAGGTTAGTGGCTAAGGGCTTCAAGCAGGAATATGGTGTGGACTTTGATGAGATCTTCTCTCCAGTGGTCAAAATGACCACACTTAGAGCTGTGTTAGCTTTGGTTGCACATGATGATCTGGACTTGATTCAGATGGATGTGAAGACTGCTTTTCTTCACGGTGATCTCCATGAGGAGATATATATGCAGCAGCCAGAGGGCTATGCAGTGAGTGGAAAGGAGAAGCTTGTATGCAAGCTGAAAAAGAGTCTTTATGGGCTCAAACAGGCACCAAGAGAATGGTATCATAAATTTGATACATTCATGAAATCTCAGAAATTCAGGAGAAGTGACATAGATCACTGCTTGTACACCAAGAAAGCTTTGGATGGCAGTCTATTAATCCTCATCTTGTATGTTGATGATATGTTGATTGCCGGGAAATCTCGTAAAGAGATAGATGCATTGAAAAAGAGGCTGCATGAAACCTTTGATATGAAGGATTTGGGTGATGCAAATCACATCTTGGGTATGCGGATACTTCGGGACAGAAATCAGCATGTGTTGTATTTGTCTCAGAAGGAATACATTGGCAAAGTCTTGCAGAGGTTCAATATGGACGGGGGGAAGAAGGCTAGTACTCCTTTGCCTCCATATGTGAAACTCAGTGCTATGGACAGCCCACAGTCAGATAGAGACAGGGCTGATATGGCCAAGATTCCGTATGCTTCAGCTTGTGGCAGTCTCATGTATGCCATGGTTGCTACTAGGCCTGACATTGCATTTGCAGTGGGAGTGGTTTCTAGATACATGGCCAACCCTGGCAAGAAGCATTGGGAAGCAGTGAAAGGTGTCATGAGATACCTGAAGGGCACACAGGATTTGTGCATTTGCTTTGGCAAACAGGATGCATTAGTGCATGGTTACACGGATTCGGATTATGCCGGTCATCCAGATAACCGGAAGTCTACTACCGGTTATGTGTTTACATTCACAGGAGGTGCTGTGTCATGGATATCCAGGATGCAGAAGTGCACAGCCTTATCTACTACAGAGGCCGAGTATATTGCAGCCACAGAGGCTTGCAAGGAGGCATTATGGCTATCTCGGTTAGTGGTTGATTTGGGTTATACAGGGGATATTCCATTGTTGCATTGTGATAGTCAGAGTGCCATCCAGTTGGCAAAGAACCCTGTCTTTCATGCAAAGACGAAGCATGTGGATGTGAAGTATCACTTCATCAGAGAGGTGATAGAGAACAAGCAAATTCAGCTTGTTAAGATTCATACGGATGACAACCCGGCTGATCTGTTGACGAAGAGTTTGCCTCCGGAGCGGTTTGCTCATTGCAGACACTTGATGGGCATTGGATGAGGCCATTTTCAGCCTTGATATGGCCTTGTATATTATCATGTACATGCTGATTTTTCTTTTCCTTTACTTAAGGGCACTTTGCCTTTAAGTGGGAGGTTGTTGGGGTAAAGGCGTTATGCCCACCCTTATAGTGTGTACAAGCCCATAAGTTATAGTACATAGTACACTTAGTACTTTTAATGTACTAAGTGCACTATGTGTACTAGTGCAATATACATGTGTGATAGGGGAGTCACACACTCATATATTGATGAGTTGACTTATCCCCACAACTCTCTCTCTCTCTCTCTCCCTTGCTTCTCTGTGTATGTCTCCCATGAATGAACTCTAACCCTAATTGCTGTTTTCTCCCATCATGGAAAGGAGAAGCTTGTATGCAAGCTGAAAAAGAGTCTTTATGGGCTCAAACAGGCACCAAGGGAATGGTATCATAAATTTGATACATTCATGAAATCCCAGAAATTCAGGAGAAGTGACATAAATCACTGCTTGTACACCAAGTCCTCATCTTGTATGTTGATGATATGTTGATTGCCGGGAAATCTCGTAAAGAGATGAATGCCTTGAAGCAGAGGCTGCATCAAACCTTTGATATGAAGGATTTGGGTGATGCAAATCACATTTTGGGTATGCGGATACTTCGGGACAGAAATCAGCATGTGTTGTATTTGTCTCAGAAGGAATACATTGGCAAAGTTTTGCAGAGGTTCAATATGGACGGGGGGAAGAAGACTAGTACTCCTTTGCCTCCATATGTGAAACTCAGTGCTATGGACAGCCCACAGTCGGATAGAGACAGGGCTGATATGGCCAAGATTCCGTATGCTTCACCTTGTGGCAGTCTCATGTATGCCATGGTTGCTACTAGGCCGGACATTGCATTTGCAGTGGGAGTGGTTTCTAGATACATGGCCAACCCTGGCAAGAAGCATTGGGAAGCAGTGAAAGGTGTCATGAGATACCTGAAGGGCACACAGGATATGTGCATTTGTTTTGGCAAACAGGATGCATTAGTGCATGGTTACACGGATTCGGATTATGCCGGCCATCCAGATAACCGGAAGTCTACTACCGGTTATGTGTTTACATTCACAGGAGGTGCTGTGTCATGGATATCCAGGATACAGAAGTGCACTGCCTTATCTACTACAGAGGCCGAGTATATTGCAAGCACAGAGGCTTGCAAGGAGGCATTATGGCTATCTCGGTTAGTGGTTGATTTGGGTTATACAAGGGATATTCCATTGTTGCATTGTGACAGTCAGAGTGCCATCCAGTTGGCAAAGAACCCTGTCTTTCATGCAAAGACGAAGCATGTGGATGTGAAGTATCACTTCATCAGAGAGGTGATAGAGAACAAGCAAATTCAGCTTGTTAAGATTCATACGGATGACAACCCGGCTGATCTGTTGACAAAGAGTTTGCCTCCAGAGCGGTTTGCTCATTGCAGACACTTGATGGGCATTGGATGAGGCCAGTTTCAGCCTTGATATGGCCTTGTATATTATCATGTACATGCTGATTTTTCTTTTCCTTTACTTAAGGGGCACTTTGCCTTTAAGTGGGAGGTTGTTGGGGTAAAGGCGTTATGCCCACCCTTATAGTGTGTACAAGCCCATAAGTTATAGTACATAGTACACTTAGTACTTTTAATGTACTAAGTGCACTATGTGTACTAGTGCAATATACATGTGTGATAGGGGAGTCGCACACTCAATGCTTGAGTTGACTTATCCCCACAACTCTCTCTCTCTCTCTCCCTTGTTCTCTGTGTGTATGTCTCCCACACATGAATTAACCTAACCCTAATTCTTCCTAATCCCACACAAGGCATTGCTCACAGATACAGTTTCAAGAGCCAAGGATGAAGCTCTATCTGTTTGACTCACACCTGCACTATTGTATGGAGCTCCCATTTGGGGTCCTAGTATATACCACAGGAGGAAACGGAGAAGGGAGTTAGCTGTGACAGTTACAAGACAGGTATACGATGGGTGGAAGCCGATGGAGAGGCCACTAGTGATGATGATCTCGCACATGATCAAGGGTAAGTCTTTAGTGTCACATGAGATTGTGCGAGCGGAGATGGGGATTGCCTCTATTGTGACAGAGGCTCTTTTCCAGATAGTGACATACTAGCACAGATTGTGGGAGCTCCCACCACATAGATGCCCCTGGCTTGCCCTAGAGTTCGTGAGACAGCTGGCACTTGATGAAGACATGCAATGTTGGTATGCACAGGTGAGCACTTGGTTTGGCCACCTCCTGGGTTCGGAAGAAACTGGTGATGGTTGGCTAGCGAAAGAAGGGGGGGGGGGGTGGCTAGGGCCGAAGCTCTCTCAAGAAGGTGTCCCTGTGTCTCCGGAGCTCAAGCAGGAAGAGGCCTAAGCAACGCTAGCCCTAGAAGTCAATGATCCTGGAGGGTAGACCAAATCCCTCATGAAATAGACAATGAAACCTCCCGCGGATCTCATAGTATACTAGGTAGCGGCATATGTAATGCTCCTCCGTCTCAACCTCTGTGTGGCATAGTCGGCAAACCCTCTCCTCTCTAGGTCTCCGTATGAGCTTCCCGGCTCTAAAGATGGGCTCAGCTCTACCTGTCTCCACTCTGAGGCAGTGGGATGAAACCCGTATCTGGCCAATCGCAATCCGCATGGCATGGGACATGTGAACACTCGAGTAGCCCGGCTGCTGGATGAATCCATCCTCAATGAGTATGAGAAAGTGATCTCTGTAGAAGTGCATCTTCGTGGGGAGCTCCGGAGGTGTGATCCATGTACAATGTGTGTAGAGGCTGAGAAGATCTAACTGGATAACCCGAGAGTTTGGTCAATGTGTGGCCAATCATGATCGTCCTGTAATTATTAGGATCAAGTGGATCTCCGGCTTTGAGGATGGGGGTGATGGTGATGGTGATGGTGATGGTGTTGGTGTTGGTGTTGGTGTTGGTGTTGGTGTTGGTGGACCAAGAGAGTGGAAATCCTTCACAAAGGGCTCTATTGAACATGTAGGCTAGTAGGGGCGCCAGGGTATCATCGGCATGAGAGATGTACTAGGTAGTGAGTCCCTCATGATCCCGGGCTCGCCCATTGCGTAGTCTACGAATGGCCTTGAGGACGATGCCCTTTGTGAAGAGGTGGAGGTGGTGGGACGGGGATCTGGTAGTGGGGGTAGGGGTGGCTGATGGGGGATATGATAGAGGGAGCGTGCATAGGAGTGCCATGTCTCCGGGCAGGTGATAGGTGTGGGAGGGCGATGTTCTTGGAGTTTCCTCCAAGCCTCTTTGCAGTTCGGCCCTAAGAAAAGTCGGTATAACTCATCCTCTTTCCGAGCATAGAACTCCCGTTTCTTGCATCGGGTGAGCCATTGAGAAATCTGTTGTGCTTCGTGATTTGCCCAATCCGTACCTCATGCTTAAGACAGGAGCGTGCGGCCCGGCATTTGTCATCATACCAATAGTTCTGGGGCATGGAACCGCAAGGTGGCTTGGCGGTAGACCACCACGTGCAAATGAAAGAAGCGGTGGCGGATGTGTGGAGTATGGTGGTGAGCTGTGATGAGGGTGGATAGGGGGACAGTAGGTTCCACATCCTGGAGTTGGCGGTAGATGTGGTTGGAGTAAACAAGGTCAAGCTCGTGATCAAAAAGGACTTGAGTGTAATGTGAGATGGGGGGTGGTGGTGGAGGGACGGGTGGTGTGTAGGTAAGAGTGAAAGAGAGGTAGGCATGGTCAGCTTCAAAAGGGGGTGGCAGGATGGAGAAGTCGAAGAGAAGGTGTGCCAATGCCAGAGATCCCATAAGGTAGTCCACGGTGCTAGTACCTCCCGAGTGAGGGAAGGAGGTGAGGGCGCCGGAGGAGGGCCATCGGGACATCCCGTTATAGAGAACAAGACCATGTGCAGCTCCCAGCTCTAAGAAATATCTCCCATACATTGTGACCTCCTCACGGTCCTATGATCCTCACGGTCACTGCAACCCTGTGTCAGTGATGTCCAGCTCTTGTAGTCTGATAGGGTCGTCTAGATCGAGTAGTGGGACCTACTAACTTGCCGTCCCGGCGTTGAAATCCCCGAGCAAGAGGACTTCCCCCCAGCCGTGAGAACTCCATGATATCCCCATATAATGGTAAGTACGGTGACTGGCCATGCTGTGCGGTGTAAGGGGAGTGGCGTGGTGCAAAATAACACACAGCAATGTGGATGACTCTGTCACTGCTAAGCTGTAGCCGCACCCAAAGATACGATGCATCCTCGTCCCTCTCTGTATAAAAAATGGCATCCCTGCATGTGAGAATCTCGCTCAAGCCTCCTGGATTCGACCACGGCATGCCATTGCAGTTCCAGACTGCCAACCTCAGGTGTTTGGTCTCATGGACCCCACGCCCCTATTTGTACATGTCCCAAGTAGACCATTCAAGCAAACAATAACTCAACTATGGTAAACATATAAAAGCTGGCATGCACATGTGCATAGGTGTGAAAAATATAGACTTTCAAACACATACATACGAGATCTAACACAAGATCATCACTAGCACCTTTCACTTCCAACCTAATTCACTGCCTACATGCCCTTTACACCCCGTCATTCCGAAAAAGACTTCCTTCCTAAGGTCCCCTCCCTTCCTCCCCGATCTTACTGCAGATTCTCACTTATGTACAAAGACCACCCCCAAAAGCCTCTCCTACATAAAAAACTAGATTCCCCATATTAAAGGCTAACTAGGCAAATATATTGACCCGACCTTTGACCAAAGTCTCAAGTTATGTCGATGTTTCCTATTACAAAAATATTTGGACAATCGGCCAGTTCTTGCCCAAACGGTTAGCCTGCTTCAATCCACCCTACCAAAGAGAGGTCTTTACATACATACATACACACCCACCCACACACACATCCATACATACATGCACACACACGTGTATGTGTGTGTTTCCCTCCCTCGCCGGTCTTACTGCAGACTCTCACTTATGTACAAAGACCACCCCAAAAGCCTCTCCTACATAAAAATCTAGATTCCCCATGATAGATGCTAGCTTTGCAAATCCATTGACCAGGTCTTGGACCAAAGTCTCAAGTTATGTTCATGTTCCCTATTACAAAAATATCCGAACAATCGGCCAGTTCTTGCCCAAATGGTTAGCTTGCTTCAATCCACCCTACCAAAGAGAGGTCTATAGTATATACATACAAGACACACACACATATATATACATACATGTGCATGCATGTGTGTGTGTGTGTGTATGTTTGTGCTTGCGCCTCCACATATGTGTATATGTATGTACACACACGTGTACGTGTGCGTGTGTGCATGTTTGTGGGTTGGGGGGGGGGGTGAGGAAGAAAGATGAGCATCCCAAACTGGCCAAAGAAAAGTATGTACGTGTGCATGTGTGTGCATGTTTGCGTGTGGGGGGTGGGGGAGAGGAAGAAAGATGAGCATCCCAAACTGACCAAACAAAAGTAATTTCAATCTAAACTTCACTAGAATCAACCCATCTCATGCATGCACGTGTATTGGATTTCGCCTTTGCATCATTGATTGGTCCTTTCACTCTGCGTAAACAAACAAAAGTTCTTTTTTTTACAATGCTGAAAAATACACCTTATAGGCTTGGCTAGGAACAACTAACCTTTTGAGTACCAAGGTATCGAACGATGTTCTCATGCTGAAACTTGCTCAAGACTTCAATTTCCTATGAAAAAAAGTCAAAACAAGGCAAGTCATAAATGTAGTACTCAACAGTACACTTTAAGAAATGTTCACACTAGAACAAAGAGAAGTCACTGCATCCGAAGTTTAAGTTAAACAAAAATTATATATAATAATGATCAAAAGATGGGGCACTCGAGCACCCCAAATGAGCAGCCCAAGCTCAATAACCCATGCCTAACTTACATGTGTCCTGTGTTATATGTGGTCATGTGAGTGGTGAGGGGGTTGCCACTCACCACAAGCTTGATCAAAACTTATGGCAGCACCACTCATCACTAAGTGTAAAAGACCTTGGGTTTGGTTAATGGGAGCAATCACACTCCACATGTGCCTATGAGGCAAACTATACACACACGTGTAAAGGCTGGGTTTGACTGTGAGCCTATTGAAAGTCGGAGCTTCTGTGAATACTCAGAATCCCCAAAAAAATTTGCAGCTCTATTGACGGCTCAAAACTGACTTTGAAGCAGCCCAGAACAAGTGTTTAAAGTCCTTGAGCATAGGGTCATAGATTAGACCTATTTTAAGGGCAGACATTATGATTTTTGATGTTTTAAAGGATGGTGTACAGTCATACATGAATTTTGCACTTGGAGGGACACCTTGCTATAGCTACTCGGACGCAATGGCCCACCAACATACGTCTCCTTTTTAACCTAGAGGTTTTCATTTCTTGCTTAGGGAAGCCAATACTTGTCTTTTTCCTCACTAACATTGCTTTTATCTCATTCAAGGAAAAGTTGTCACTTGCTCTTAGATAACGTTCTCCACCCTCCATTTTCTCACTTTTTTCCCATTCATCCCCACTTTCTACAGCCACTAACTCTCTTTCATTAGCTTTGTGCTTCCAAAAAGCCTCCTAACCTACCTTCACAATCCACTGAGTTGCTCTAGATTATACATTTTCTCACGTTTTTCCCATTCAGCCCCACTTTCTACAACCACTCACTCTCTTTCATTAGCTTTGTACATCAAAAAAACCTCCCTTACCTAGCTTCACAATTAATGCCTCGACTTTCCACTTTGTTGCTCTAGATCTCTTGTTTCAGCCCTGATTCAAAGCTATACCACCTCCTCTAATCTAGCCTACACAAGCTCCAAATGCTGGCAATCCAGGCATTGGGAGTTGTGCAGGAGGTCTACTATAAATTCAGCTTAAAAGGGGCTGTTAATTCAGCTCAGCAAAGAGTCTCCATAATGCTCAACCAAGAAAAGCGACCTTGCAACTCCTTTCCCAGTTTTTTTTAATTTAGAGTCTATAGGATCTAGGATTGAGACTATAGAAAGCGGTCTCAGAACAAGCTCATTCTAGACAGCAGAGTCCATGTCCTATGAACATATCTTCCAAATGCCATCTATGATGACTCTATTCAGTTATTGCTTCAGTAGTGCATGGGGCTGAGCCGAGAACTAAAATGGTACCATTGCATCCATGGGCAGGCAATATGTTGTCACCCAGCTTGTCCCTTTGGTGACCCAAAGTCACCATATCATCAAGTGACAAGCTGAAATGCGGCATCTACGTGTACCAACCAGGCCGCAAACTCTGCTGAATGATGCAATGCAGAATGTGTAAGAGTATACCCATGTAAGATTTTAAAAGAGGATATCTCTGTGTAATCTTTTACACTCACTGTCTACATGTGCATCCAATTAAAATTGCCAATTGACGTTTTCATCTACATGCCATCTGAATTCGTGTGATGGACTCAAAAGTCTCTCCATGTGATAGATCCAGAAATTACAACCGCCATCCCTAAGCTCAGTAAGTTCGGCTGCTATGTCATTGACAATATCGAGAGCAGATTTTTAGAGGAAGAAAATTGACCCAGGACTCTTACATAACCTGAAGACCACCATGACACAATGCGATACTAGTGAAACTCTAGAAAGGTTTCAACTTGAGAAGGGAACCCACTACTTCCTCCAACACACTATGCTAGCAGGGTGAGACATAAGGTGACTGACCAGCTTATATAAGCCCTTCGGCCCAAGGAGGCCAGCAAGACTGTAAGGCTGAAGGTCTCAAAACAGGGACAGAGTAGCCAAAAAAGGGGACGTGTGACTCTTAACGCCATTTGAATGCATGGCAGTGAAGCTACACAAGATGAGGACTATAAATAAGAGGACGGTGTAACAGGCACATGCATTTGCCTACTGTGCTCCCTCCAATAACTGAGAGGGTTGCCAAGAGCTAAGGCCAAAGGCCAAAAATTGCCATGCCACTATGCTGCTGATGAAACGGCAGGACTAAAGTGCTGAATACTGCCTTATCTGTAGAGTTTTTTGAGGAGACGAGGGGGCTGCTGCTGACCTGTTTACTGCCATACTGCTGTTCCTTTTCCTACTCTCATGTGGTGTTTTGAGACTGGCATTTTCTATTCCATTGGGCTTCGGCCAATGCTCCAAAAGCCACTGGTTCTGCTCTTCTTTCTGGCTGGAGAATACTTCATAGTGTTGTGTTTGGTTCACTGCTCTGATGGTTTGCTGGCACTATGGCTGTCTGTTTATGTTGCTTTTTGTTCTTGTTACTCTGTTGAAGAGCTTCTCTTCCCGAGCGGCCGGCGCAACAGGAATCCTCTCTCAGGCTAAATATCCCCTCTTAACATAACCTACCCTGGCAGCTATTTATCCCACCCCTGGATGAGACCACAAACTTGTGTGTGTGCACTGCATATGTAATAACTAGAAACGCATACATGTTTGACGAGTTGATGCTTCATATAGACTTCTTAGTGTTTTTTAACATGTAGAATAAGTCAAATGCAACATATCACCACATTTTCAGGCAAATTAGAATACCTGCTCAAGTTGCAAAACACATTGCTGAGCCTTGCTATCCTTTTCTGATAAAGAAACTTCTTTCACTGCAAAATATATTCCATCCCTGCCACAAAGAACTACAGATTATGGATGCTTCTGTAGAAAACAAATAAGCGATTTAACAGCTTTTCAACCCAAATAATGTTGCAATAGTATTAAATAAAATTTTGAATTTTATTTACGTGCGCACAGATTTTAGTTCTTTTACTCACAAAAAGCTTAAAGGTTTCAACTTATAATGTAAGGCTACTAAGGCTGTTAACAAAAGAAGATGTGCAACAAAAACAAAAACAAAATTGTTTGTCCAAAAGGTAACCAATTCCCTACTATGGATTTCAGCCAAAGTTGCTGAAGACAAAGCTGTCCTTGTGCAAATGCTGGCTGGCCAGATTTCTCCCTTTCTATAAAACACTTACGTTTCTATGCATTGAGCAACCTTAAGTGCGGAATAAGTTTTGAGGCCCCGAGGATCCTATTTACAGGCTGCTACCTGGGCTGTTCGCCGATCTAAAGGGGTCAGCCCATTTGCTGCTGCTAACAGGGCTGCCCAGTTGACTGCCCAACCTGTCCACAGTGAGCAGGTGTGTCCCGTATAAGAAGCTCGAAATAATTTCTAGCACCTCATCAAGAGTTCAAGTTCATCTACCTATCAAACAAGTAGCTTGTCTGAGCCTGAAAGTCCTACAAATCGAATCACATCAGTTAAATTTCATGTGTGTAAAGGCAAAAAAGCATGGCACGTTGATTGAGGTAATTAGAACATCACATAAACTATGTGTCAGCCCAGATCTTGATCTTATTGTGATTTCTCTGGCTATGAATACTAATTATCACCATCAATTCAAAAGAACCTGCGATGAGCAAAAATGTTCCCTTCTCAGGACATGTTACGTCCACAAAAGATACAACTAATTTGGTTTGAATGAGGTTAGGCTAGTGCTAGTTAGTGGCTCCGTTGATGGGTTTATAACACCCAGTGAGTATTAGTTAATTATAACTTGATGACCTTGTGTAGAGAGGCTTTGAGATAAGCACCTCCCTTGACAAGTTATGTAGAGGACTCATTGTGTCACTAGTTAGGCATTTTCTACGCTTCAGGACCTATGGACGGACTTCATTGTGTGGACATGACACTTCATGGCAGGGGATTGATGTCTACACCAGGGGTCATGTGGACTGGCACTTCATGGTAGGGGACCGATGTCTACACCAGGGGCCAATAGGCTAGACATGAGAGGCTGGGGATTTTGGTCCACGCCCACGTCGAGATTACGGTATTACAGTTGGTCACGGGATGTAATATCTATGCCCGGAATGACCGTTTCTTACAAGCTAAATGAAAGGGAGATTGTCCAATACATTCTTATGCTTGGCATACTTGCATGTACGAAACTGTTTTTGTGTGCACTATTTTACTGCCTGCAAGATCTGTATGTGTAGTTTACTGGCAGGGGACGCCCGCTCATGAACTGTGCGCGTGAATCTGTATCCTGACCTAGCTTGTGCGTTGTAGACAGGTGGTATGTGTGTCTCTAAACTCTATGTTTCTTCATTTAAGAGTTCTGGCTAAATTTGTTGTTTTGCATGTCACACCTCATTTAAGTGTGGGCAGACAAGTTATAAGTGACTTTCGTTCATACTTCATTAAAGTATGGACGGACAACTTATAAGTGGGTTTGGGCGCTTGGCTAAGACTTGGCCACCCTCCCACTCTTGGGAGAGTTATGGACACTTGGAAAGTGGCCCAATGATAATCTTTTGCCAAAATTGGCCCAAGGCTTATCCTCTATTCCCCTCTCTCTCATTAGATGGGTGCATATGTGAAACCCTAACTTTTGAAAAAAAAAACCCCTAATTTTGTAAAAATCCTAATTTTCAAAATTTCCTCAAGCAAAAATAGGTTATTTAACCTTTTCTTATGCTGATCTTTACATATGGTGCTGAAACCCTAAATTTCAAAAAACCTAATTTCCGGCTTATCCTCTCTTCCCCTCTCTCTCATTAGATGGATGTATATGTGAAACCCTAACTTTTGCCCCAAAAAAATCCCTAATTTTGCAAAAATCCTAATTTTCAAAATTTCCTCAAACAAAAATAGATTATTTAACCTTTTCTTATGCTGATCTTTACATATGGTGCTGCTGAATTCTGAAACCCTAAATTTCAAAACCCCTAATTTCTGTAAAAATCAACCTAAGCAACCGCTTTTGGATAAGAGCTTATTGTGTTCTCTAATCTACTCTACATCTGCATTCTTGGCCATTAAGGTCTCCTATGTCTCGGCTTGGCACACACATTTGCATGTGTATGGATGCTAGTGGAGTATAGCTGCTTGTGGCAAGACACTGGGGATTGGGGAGTGAGATTCTTCTTCAAAAGAAGCTATGGATTCAACCTCTTCAACGACACAACTTATTTGAAGATGTTTTCATATGCATAGATATCATTGGAAATCTGGCAAGCATCGCCCATGAAGCTTGTATGTAATCTACCTTGGTAACACAATCAAGTTACAAGGGGGGTCGGCCCTATTGCGGTGTCATTTAAAATTTCAGCATTGCTATCTCATTTGGTTTTGTGCCATTTCATCTTGTTTAATAGTATTATTAGTTTAAGTGTGTGGCAAGATTGTGCTCAACCCTATTTGGGGTGATTTCATTGGTATCAAAGCCCAGGATCTTCCTTCTTTCTGTGTGAAAGGCGATCCTATCTTGCATACACTAACTGTTAGTGCTTTTAAACATTATGGCAAGCCATACAGGTAGTGGAGTGAATGTATACTCAAGAAGGCAAGCTTGTGCAGAACAGGTTGTCGAAGATGTACACTATGCTGAAAATGTATTTCATGCATCCCTTGGTGATTATGCATATGAGGGACAGCCGTCCCGTGGTAAAGCAAAAGACCGTGGGAATTGTGTAAACGAGGGACAGCCGTCCCGTGGTAAAGAGAAGATGCAAGATACTAATGTACTTGATGCTATGCATGCTGAGATGGAGATGGAAAATCTCAAGAGGCGGCTACGTGAGAAAGATGCCCAATTGAAGAACTTACATGAAGATCAGGAAATTAAGCAAGTAGTGGATGCACAAAGGCATTCAGCTTTTGTGAATGATGCAATGGAAACTATTGCACTTGAATTGGGTGTAAAACCAAGAGAGATGGCACTCTCTTTTCTCATTGATCAAGGTGATGTGGTGGAGGGAAAAGAGGGTCCTCTCATTGGAAAGCTGCAAATTCACATCCAGGGTTATCTCGACCATGAGAACTTCCTTATTGCACCTCTCAATGGATGTGATGTGTTGCTTTGCAAACCGTGGCTTGCACGCCTTGAACCCCACAAGAACTACAAAACAAATAAGCTTTCTTTTATGTACAAAGGCCGAGAGCATCTTATAGATGCAGGCGAATCAGGTGACACTATCCCTGTTGTATCACATGTACAAATCAATAAAGCAATCAAAAAGAGTGTTTCTTCGTACTTGGTTTTTGTACGTGATGATGTGGAACATAGCAATGTGCATGTAGATTCTCTTTCTCGTGATAGGCAGGATTTTCTAAGTGAGTATAGAGATTGTTTTACCAATGCATTGCCAAGTGAAATGTCTCCTATACGGCGAGAGGATCACCGTATTGAATTGGTGCCAGGTAGTTCACCTCGTAATAGGCTGGCATATCGTGTGAGTGCTTGCCAACAAGAGTAGATTATGAAGCAAGTTGGTGAACTCTTAGAGAAGAGTTTAGTGTGACCAAGTTCCTCGCCATATTGTTCACCCGTTCTTGTGCGTGGATTACAGGGCACTCAATAAGATAACCATCAAAAATTGGATTCCTATTCCGAGGATTGATGATATCTTGGACAAATTGGATGGTTTGTCATATTTAAGTCGCATTGATCTCAAAAGTGGTTACCGTCAAGTGAGAGTGATGCCTCAGGATGTACATAAGATAGCTTTTCGCACATCTTTTGGGCTCTATGAGTATTTGGTTATGCCATTCGGTCTCACAAATGCTCCGGCTACCTTTAACCGAATGATGGACAGGATTTTCAAAAATCATAGAGCATTTACAAGCGTCTTTTTCGATGACATTTTGATGTTTTCGAAAGATGAGCAACAACATAAGACACTTGAAAGTGGTGTGAGGCCAAAAGGATGAAAGGACCAGATATACAAGCGATCAGAGCAAAACCACACAGCATGAAATATGTGAGTGAATATATATATATATAAAGGTGAGTGCAAATATGTACAAGAGCCCTCTGATATGAGGTGACTCTAAGAAGAAAGACCAGTGCAGAAGCAGAGATGATGTCGGAGCTAAAGCACGGATGATGATGAAGGCTCACGTAAATGTGAGGCAAAGCACTCCGAGTGGTGGTCGGTGTCAAAGGCTCGCGTCGGTGGATGCAAAGACACTCCAAGGTGATAGTGGCAGCAGAAGATGAGGTGATGCAGGCTCTGAGGGTGCTGTTGTACCTGTGGTGGTAGATGAAGAGCAGAGAGGGCTACTGTCCCGAGTGATGGTGGTGGTGCAAGCTCTGGTGACAAGGGCATAGTAGCAAGGGAACGCCGTTTCCACCCCTTGGGAACGGTGGAACACGTTCCCCCAAGGCTGAGATGCCTAAACCGGGTGGAATGTCCATGGGGGAACGATTTGGCATGGGAACGGCTAGGGGAACGGTTACATGGAACGTCTGGCTGCCGTTCTCCCTTTGGGAAACGTTTTTTATGTTTGGCCAAGAAAAAAAAAACAGAAAAAGTGTACCTGCTGTCGCAAGCCGCCTGTGGATATCCTTGAAAGACGTACCCTATTGTCGCCTGCCCGCATACTTCCTAGGCCCGTGCGGCGTGCTTGCTTGACAGCTCTGAGTCACGAGTGGGCTCCTCTCTCGAGTCTCTTTAGATATCGACTCCTACTTTCCAAGGCAAGGCAGCAAGGCTACGTACTTCTCTCTCTCTCTCTCTCTCTCTCTCTCTCTCTCTCTCTCATTGCCTTTCCCCCTGTGGCCCGTTCCTGTTCCCTTGATGGGACTTCCCTTCCGTTCCCGTTCCCATTCTGTTGCTACTATGAACAAGGGTGCTGTGTACCTGAAGGGTGCCACGCTCTGGTGACAAGGGTGCTGCGTACCTAATGTGGTGAACAAAGAGAGCTGCCGTCCCGAGTGGTGCAAGCGCTGGTGACACGAGTGTTGTGTACCTGATGTGGAAAAGGAGTAGGGAGGCTACCATCCTGAGTGGTGCAAGCTCTGGTGACACGGGTGCTGCGTACCTAATGTGATGTCAATGGTAAAACTAGGCAGAGAGTGGGCGGCCATCCCGATGTAGCAGAGAGTGGGCTGTTGTCCCAATGGTGAGAGCTGAGGAAAAAAATGTTGATATGCTCTATGTATAGCAAAGGGGACTGTTGTCCCATGGGCTGTGGTAAAACGCAGATGATATGCTGATGTAAGCACCAATGTGAGCCCTAAACACCGATGTGAGCCCTAAAGCAAGCGCTAAAGTATGCTGATATAAAACGTAGATGAAGTATTGTAAGCGCTGATGTCTGCTAATGTAAAACGCATATTAAGTGCTGATGTATAACGCTGATGATAGGCAGATGTTAGCCTAATGTATGTAAACGCTGAAGTCAGCCCTAATGTAGGCAGCCAGCAGATGATGTAAACGCTGATGATAACAGGGGGGGCTGCTGTCCCACGGTGGCCTGTAGTAGCAGAGGGTGGGCTGATGTCCCGGGTAGTGGCCAGATGGTACAGGATATAACAATGAAGTGGTACGTAAATGATGAATGATAGGCAAGGCTATATATACTGAGGGGGGGGTGCTGGTTGGTCAACCTAAAAGGTGTAGGCCAGCAGCCAAGATAAATAACCCCAAATAAATCATAAAATACCCAGAAAAATACCCTTTTTAGGGCTAGGAAAAATATTGTTTTCTCACAAGTGGTCTTTGATGAATCGAGGAAACACAAGCTCATGCTTAATGGCAAAAAGAGTGAATTTTTCCTTTCGGAGATTCACTATCTTGGCCACAGTGTGTCAAAAGATGGCGTGCGAACGGATCCCACAAAGTTCCAAGCCATCAAGGATTGGCCGGAACTTAAATCTGTGCACAAGATTTGTAGTTTTCTTGGCTTATGCTCATACTATAGGAGGTTCATATTTCACTTTGCAATGATTGCCTCGCCATTGCGTGATTTAACCAAGAAATGGGCTGCGTTTAAATGGACACAAGCTGAAATTGATGCTTTTCACTTGTCAAAAGGTGAAATTTGATAGGCAAAAGGCTCCCGGTTTGCTTCAGTCTTTTCCACTTCCAAACCATGGATTTTATAATGGACTTGCCCCGTACACATTATGGCGATGATGCAATATGGACTATTGTGGACAGGTTTAGCAAGCAAGCTCACTTCTTGCCTGTCAAAAAGACCATAAAAGCTGAGCATATGGTCAGAATGTTTGTCACAGGTGTTTAAGCATCATGGTATACCCAAGTCAATTGTGGGGGACAGAGATCCCAAGACAACAAGTCTCTTTTGGAGAGCTCTTTTTGACAATATGGGCACTAAGCTGAATTTTTCCCCAATCAGAAAAGTTCTTGGGAGAAGTATTTACCACTTGTGGAATTTGCATATAACAACACAGTGCATGCTTCTACAAGAAAGGCTCCATTTGAGATCATGTATGGCAAAGTGGAATTGCCACCCATCCTTTGTACAAAGGATGAGATATTTGCTGCTGATGAATTTGTCAGGGACCTTGATATTGCCTTTGCATAGGTAAGGACAACCATTGAGCGTTCTCAAGAGAAGCATAAAAAGGCTGTAGATAAGTGTAGAAGGCAATTGGACATTAAAGCGAATGATTGGGTATTGCTGAAGTTCGAGAAAGCCAAACTTAGAAGAAGACCTGGAAAAGAGGGGATGTGTCCTAAGCTCTCTACCGGGTACTATGGACCATTCAAAATCATTGAGCAGATCAATGAAGTGGCTTTTCGGTTGACTTTGCCGAATCATTGGAAGATACACAATGTGTTTCATGTAAGCCTCTTACGCAAATATGTGGGACCGGAGCCTAAAGAGCCGGTTATGGAAGATCCACGTGAAGTGGATAATAAGCTAGAAGAGGTGTTACAGCTAGAGTAGATTGTGTTTCACAAGGAGCGTAAGCTTGCAGGTGGCAAACTTCAAAGTCGCTACCTTGTGAAGTTCAAAAATTATTCACCCATGGATGCTAAATGGATAGATGAGGTATATTTCCAAGAGTATCCACAACTCCTAGAAGTATACTTGGAATCTTTTCAGTCACGGTCAACTGCTTAGAAGCCAAGGGGGGGGGGGGGGGAGGGAGGAATGTCACTAGTTGGGCATCCTCTACGCTTTAGGACTTATGGACGTACTTCATTATGTGGACATGACAGGGAGATTGTCCAATACATTCTTATGCATGGCATACTTGCATGTACAAAACTGTTTTTGTGTACACTGTTTTACTACCTGAAAGAACTGTATGTGTAGTTTACGGGCAGGGGACGCCCGCTCGTGAACTATGCACGTGAATCTATATCCTAACCTAGCTTGTGGATTGTAGACAGGTGGTAGGTGTGCTCTAAACTCTATGTTTCTTTATTTAAGAGTTCTGGCTAAATTTGTTGTTTTGCAGGTCCACACCTCATTTAAGTGTGGGCAGACAAGTTATAAGTGACTTTCGTTCATACTTCATTAAAGTATGGACAGACAACTTATAAGTGGGTTTGAGCGCCCAGCCAAGACTTAAGTTATAAGTGACTTTCATTCATACTTCATTAAAGTATGGGCGGACAACTTATAAGTGGGTTTGGGCGCCCAGCCAAGACTTGGCCACCCTCCCACTCTTGGGAGAGTTATAGACACTTGGGAAGTGGCCCAATGAAAATCTTTTGCCAGAATTGGAACAAGGCTTATCCTCTCTTCCCCTCTCTCTCATTAGATGGGCACATATGTGAAACCCTAATTTTTGCCCAAAAAAACCCTAATTTTGCAAAATTCCTAATTTTCAAAATTTTCTGAACAAAAACAAATTATTCAACCTTTTCTTATGCTTATCTCTACATATGGTGCTGCTGAATTCTGAAACCCTAAATTTCAAAAACCCTCATTTCTGCAAAAACCCTAATTTTTGCACAAAACCTAGTGTTGTAGAAACCCTGAATTCAGCTGAAACCCTAATTGGCAAAAAACCTAATTCAGCTGAGATCCTAATTTCAGCCGCCGAGAGTACAGTGGAGAATTCTTTCATCACTACTTCAATCTAAAGCTGGAAGCAGTCTGCATTTGGCAACCGTTTTTGGGTAAGAGCTTATTGTGTTCTCTAATCTACTCTACGTCTGCATTCTTGGCCATTAAGGTCTCCTATGTCTCAGCCTGGCACACACATTTGCATGTGTATGGATGCTAATGGAGCATAGCTGCTTGTGGCAAGACACTGGGGATTGGGGAGTGAGATTCTTCTTCAAAAGAAGCTGTGGATTCTGTCACCATTTGGTCACCCCAATTGGTTGCTTTCTCATCATGTATGTACATTGGACTGGTGTCCATGACACTTGTATATGCCGGGGATTGATGCCACTCATGTGATACTGTGGACTTGGCTTTCCGTTGGGACTTGTGCCACTGTGTACATGCCCGGAAATGCCTAGTGGATTGGTGTTCCATTGGGTCCGGTACTTCATGTACTTGCCTGGAGCACGTCTATTTTGGTATAGTCTCATGAACGGGGATTGACCATACCAATGCTGCATTGCATAGCATCTTTATGTGCTTGCTTGCAATTGAAATTGCATGCTGTTTTCATGCTTGCTTGCCCAATGTGTAGTTCCGGGTAAGGGGACGCCCGCCCGCGAACCGTGCATGTGAAACTGTCTGCTGACATGGTTATGTGGCATGTGACAGGTGGTAAGTATTGGTCATAAACCTAGCCTTAGGAGTTAGCACTAATTTATAAGTGAGTGTGTACACGCTTCATTAAGTTTTGAGCGACCAAAACTCACTTATAAATTATGACCACCAGCCCGGTGTTCACACACACTGATGTCCCGAGGTGGACATAACCCAATGTCCACCGCCCAGACCTTAACCAGCCATGTGTCCACTCTAGCTTGCTCCACAAAGCACCTGCCTGCCACCTATACTGGACAACTCACCACCTCACTCTTCCTCCTCTCTCTAGAGATGGGCGCCTCCTTCATGAGGACTGTTGGGCTGCATTTTCTACACTTTCTCCTTCCCAACTCCATTTCCCACCTTGCTAAGGTGTTTCTCAAGCTTCCAAGAGTGTTTCCGGATGCTAATCACTCTCCTACACACTCCCAATGACTGAAATTCAGCAAAACAACTCTCTTTATTACTGTAATTTCTAGTCTTTTTACTAAAAACCCTAATTTCAGCCCTCTTTTCTCAAGTTGAACCATAGGGGAAGCTTTCCCAAGGTTCCCTTCATTCTCTTGAAGACTTTTGTCATGAAGAAATGCGACAAATCGAAGATCTCTATACTCCAAGGACTTCCATCGCGAAGACTTCCGCTGTCATCGACTCTACTTGCAATTGGTAAGCTTTTATGCTTAAATATGGAAGCAAGTAGTAGGACGGAGGAACCGGATTACAAGATCACATACCCTGTGTATCTCTTGTCCTATGTGCTCTCTTGCAGATTGTTGCTACCATGTGTTGGTGGAACAATAGAGAGCAGATGGTAGGAAACATGGGCACTTGAGGGGTAGTGTGGATTGCAAGTCTACATCGACAACCACTTGTTTGCAATAATGTATTCATATACATTGGTATGGAAATCTTCTCAGAAATGGCCATGACACTATGTGCTTGATTCTCCCAAGATCAATATACTTTATTTGAGGGAGGGGTCAGTCGTTCCGGCTCATTGTGTCTCTCTTGTCAATTCAACAAATTACTTCTTGTATTTGAGCAAGTGTCGATCAAATCTTAGTGTATTTAAGTGTATTGATTAACATTGTGTTCAACCAAGTTACATTGGTATCAGAGCATATGGTTCTCTTTCACTTCTATCGTGAGAGACGATCACCGTGAACACTAGCTATCTCTACACTTAGAACATTATGGACAGCCATATAGTGAATGTTGGAGATACTAACACAAGAGGCAGGGACAATGAAATGCATGCCTCCAATGCTTTACAGGATGAGCAAACTCATGTGGTGCACAATAGGGAACATAAATATGTGGGACAGCCGTCCCATGCCAAAGAGAAGATGCAAGAAGAAGAGTCCATAGTCTTGAGGGCTGAACTTACTCGTATGCAGGCTCTTCTCCATGCACAACATAAAGAATTGAATCTCTACCGCCGCGACGATCCATTGTTACATGACCGTTTGAAGGCCAAGAAAGCTGAATCTTATATGGATCATGCAATGGCAATGATTGCTCAAGAGTTGCACATGCAACCAACGGATGCAGCACTTGGCTCGTACCGAGGATGCCTATGCAGAAAAGGCAACCATTCCACATGTCTTGGAATCCCCACAGGTGCCTGAACAAGAACTTATGTCTAAGAGGATGAATCTCCATGCAATAGGAGAGGAACAATCAGTGACTTCACGCCATGCACGAATATCTTATGTAGCCCGTGAAGGATATAATCTTTATGGTGGTGGTCAAAATGTATGTCAAATGCCATTGCCGGCTGAAAAAGTGCATGCACAACACATGTAACATGGGCTGCAATTTCTGTTGGTGCAAGTATTCCGCGTTATCTCTCATGCCACTAGTGCCTTCAAGTGTGCTCGTAAGGAAGAAGCTATGGCTGAAAATGTATCAATGCATGTTGAGGGGCCAGCCATGCCTCATGCTTACAGGGCACATGTATCTATGCCTTATGCATCACCTTTTGGTCCTAAAATGATGCCAATCACAGGGACTGTCCCAATGGACAAACATGGGGGAAAACATGTTGAGATGCAGGCACATGCATCAAAGTCTCATGACTTCAAAGCCAGAGACAAATCTATGAAGTTTGACGCATATCATGGGGAATATGATGCATCAAAGACACTTGCTTTTATTGCCCAATTTGATATTGCTTTCAGTGGTGAGGATTTCACTCCGAAATCCATGATCTGGCATGTAAGCATGTTCGTGAAAGACACTGTTGCCCATTGGTGGCTCACGGAGAAGCTCTCACCGAATCCTGTTAGATCATGGGAAGAGTTCAAGGAGAGGTTCTATGCTCAATTCTTGCCTCCCAATGCATTGAATGAGATAACAATGAAGTGGGATTGGGTGAAGCAAAATGAGGGGAAATCAGTGCATGCATATGTACAAAAGTTTTGGAAAGTACTTTTGGAGGTGTCTCCATTTATGCATGTCACCGAGGCAGAAAGCAAGAGAAGATTTCAATCGGGATTGCAACCCGTGTACAAAGCAGGACTACAAATGTATCCTGGTCACACCTTACACCAATTAATCGCAGCCGCCACTGCCACCGACCAATTGGAACTCAAATTGAGTCGATCCAATAAGGCTAAACCCTCATTTCAAGGCAAAGAGAGGGCTGTCCAAAACCTGCAAAATAATGGACAGCCGCCTAAAAAGGACCAAAACCAAGATAAAAATAGTCCAAAGGCTGAAAATAACACTACTAAGAAGCGTCCCTTCAAATTGAGAGACTATGGTCTCACTCCGGAGCAGAAAAAGCAATATATGAGCGAGGAGTGGTAGCACCAAGCATATTGCAAAGGCATGCCCAAACAAGAAGAAGCGTGATAACAAATGCATCAAAGCCTAATGTTCATATGGTTCCGGATGTGCAGGGCAACACTTCACATGATAGCAAAGACAGGGTTGTATGTTAAGCTTGGGGACAGCTCAAGGATCAGCCTGCTTTGTTCATGTTTGATGATTGTGCATCTGAGAATTACACAGATGGCAGCTGCTTTGGGTATTGAAGTGGTGGGTATTGAAGTGGAGGACATGGGTCCTCAAATTGAAGCAGGGGTTGCCTTTGTTGGTAGAGAAGTGCAGGTCATGCCTATTTTTGGCAAGTTGCGCATACACATTCAAGGCTATGTGGATCATGAGGATTTTCTCATGGCGCCTTTGAATGGCTGTGATGTATTGCTTGGAAAGCCTTGGCATACACGTATTGATCCGTGCAAGGCTTACAAGACCAATAGGATCACCTTCATGCATAAAGGCCGAGAGCATGTAATTGATGCTGGTGAAGAGGGTGATACCATTCCCCTTGTATCTCATGTACAAATTAAGAAAGTAATGAAAAAGAGTGTTTTTGCGTACTTTATTTTTGTGCGAGATCACGTTGAGAAAAATAATGTACATGTAAACAGTCTTAGTAATGATAGGTTGAAATTTTTGCCAGAGCACAATGATTGTTTTGCTGATGAGTTACCAAATGAGTTGCCACCTGTACGACCGGAAGATCATCGCATTGATCTCGTGCCGGGTAGCTCACCACCTGATAGGCCAGCCTATAGTGTAAGTGCATCCCAAAAAGAGGAGATCATGAAGCACGTAAATGAGCTTCTTGAGAAGGGTTTGGTTCAGCCAAGCTCTTCCCCATATTGTTCACCCGTCCTCTTTGTTCAAAAGAAGGATGGATCCTTTCGTAAGTGTGTGGATTATAGAGCTTTGAATAAACTTACCGTCAAGAATCGGTTTCCGATTCCACGCATAGACGACATCCTTGACAAGTTGGATAGATCCGCATGCTTTAGCCGAATTGATCTCAAGAGTGGATATCATCAAGTGCATGTAGTGCCTGAAGATGTACAGAAAACTGCTTTCAGGACAGCATTTGGGCTTTATGAGTATCTTGTTATGCCTTTTGGTCTTACAAAAGCCCCGGCTACATTCAATAGAATGATGGATCGCATATTCCATGGGTACAGGAAATTTACAAGTGTCTTCTTTGATGACATCCTAGTCTTCTCGAAGACCGAAGAAGAGCATAGAGCTCATTTGGCCATTGTTTTTGAAGAACTCCGTAAGCATAAACTCTTCCTAAATGCAAAGAAGAGTGAGTTCTTCTTGTCAGAGATACATTATCTTGGGCATATTGTGTCCAAAGATGGAATGCAGATGAATCCTGCAAAGATTGATGCAATTCGGAATTGGCCCGAATTGAGTTCAGTGCATGAGATCCGTAGTTTTCTTGGATTAAGCTCTTACTACCACAGGTTCATTCGGCACTTTGCATGGATTGCTTCTTCTTTGCATGATTTGACAAAGAAGAAGGCCACGTTCAAATGGACTAATGTAGAGAGGGATGCATTCCTTAAACTGAAAGATGCAACTACTCATGGTCCAGTGTTGATCATTCCGGATTTGCAAAAGCCTTTTAGTGTGGAATGTGATGCATCTGCAAATTGCATAGGAGCTGTCCTTATTCAAGAGGGACATGCTGTGGCTTATGAGAGCCGTAGATTGCATGATGCAAAGCTCTCTTGGCATTTATGAGAAAGAGCTCTTGGCTGTAATTCATGCACTTACTATATGGAAACATTTGGGACTGATTTCACTGTGAAGACAGATCACCAAAGTTTGAGATATTTTCTTACCCAAACTAAATTGTCAAAGAAGCATATGAGGATGGCCAATTTCCTCTCTCTATTTCATTTTCAGATCTTGCATACCCCAGGAAAGAAGAATGTCGTGGCAGAGTGGGGGATAGAGATCCCAGGACTACAAGTCTCTTCTGGCGGGCCTTATTTGATAATATGGGCACCAAATTGGACTTCTCATCAGCTTATCACCCTCACACAGATGGGCAAAGTGAGGCTGCAAATTCAGCCATGTTGGATCTCTTGAAATGTTATGTGGCGGATCCGAAGTCTTCTTGGGAGAAGTACTTACCGCTTGTGGAATTTACATACAACAACACGATGCATGCATCTACGGGAAAGGCCCCGTTTGAGATTGTTTATGGTAAGGTGGTTTTGCCACCCATCCTTCGCACAAAGGAATACTGTGGACTTGGCTTTCCGTTGGGACTTGTGCCTCTGTGTACATGGTGGATTGGTGTTCCATTGGGTCTGGTACTTTATGTACTTGTCTAAAGTACGTCTCGTGAACGAGGATTGTCCATACCAATGCTACATTGCATAGCATCTTTATGTGCTTGCTTGCAATTGAAATTGCATGCTGTTTTTGTAACTCGCGGCGGTGCCCAAGGGACTAGGACCTTTGACACACTTGTTGATACCATAAATGGA
This sequence comes from Cibotium barometz, assembly GCF_041138505.1. Lineage (NCBI taxonomy): Eukaryota > Viridiplantae > Streptophyta > Polypodiopsida > Cyatheales > Cibotiaceae > Cibotium > Cibotium barometz. The sequence goes on from NC_141051.1 coordinate 34,458,833, forward strand.
TACTACAACATTTAAACATGGCCACAACCTTAACACATATCCATCATCACTTTGCATTAAATATAAAAGCTTGACAAAACATCCACAAATGCTGAAAATGGAGCTTGCACATGTGACACCACATAGAGGCCAGAATGGACCGACCCCCCCCTTGGAGTATTTTATTACCCAAGGAGAATAATATCATGTACAAGCTTTGCGGGCCTTACTCTCCCCACGAGAGATGCTGGATTATCCATATACAAATGCCATAACACAACCCAACACGAGGCTACCAAGCCGGAACACAAGCTATAGAAATGCCGAGCCAACAATATATTCCATATACCTCCGTGTGGATACTGATTCTTCCCCAAAAACCACGGGTCTTCATGCAATAGAGCTGGTACAACAAGTACAACTATCCATTCAGCCAGAACAACAAGTACAATGGTTGGTACAGTAGGTACAGTGGTTGGTACATTAGGTACAGTGGCTGGTACAACTGGTACAGCAAGTACAAGGGCTAATACAATCAGTACAATGGCTGGTACAGTAAGTACAAGGACTAGTACAGCCAATACAGTGGCTGGTACAGCAAGTACAAGGGCTTATACAGCCACTACAGTGGTTGGTACAGCAAGTACAAGGACTGATACAACAAGTACAATGGCCAGAAATCATAATAAATGGTTAAATACCCTTGCCTTCAGTATTTCTTCACGATGGAAGCCTCCAAAACAGTCCCCAACAGCCGGTATTCTTCATGGGCAGCCTTCAAGAGAGAGAGAAAGAGAGTAGCCATCATTAGGGCAGCTTGTAACGGTGGTAGAGGCTAGTGTGCAGCAAGAGAGCCTCCATTAATAAAGAGAGAGGGCTTCAATTTATAGATTTGGGACTCCCATGAGTGAAAATGGAAAGAGAAGGCTACGATGACAAGTGGAGAGCCACACAATAGCTGGAGTGACAAGTGTGAGGCCACTTGTCTCACTTTGATCCACTTTCTCACAAGTGTGAGGCCACGTGTCTCACTTTGATCCACTTTCTTGCCACATGTCCCAATCTAAGAGATGGGTTCTCCCATAATCTTTACCTCTAAAAATATCCCAACTAGTAGACATTCTGTCATAGGCACTTTGCCAACTCTTGGTATCTGCTCAATTCCAGATGTAATGACGCGAACAGAATTTCCATCGGAGTCGGGCCAAAAATAGCAACTCTCCTAAATTTTAGGAGTGTGGTCCTTTGTATTCTAGGATAATCCCCCATTCCCAAAGCTTGTACTTTCCAAATATTTAGACATCCTGGAGTCCACCAGACCCCTTTCATACTGGGAAATGTCCAGGCTGGTGACATTCTCCCCAACTTTTTAAAAGTTGTCCGAAACTTAAAGTTTTAAGCCATATATTCAAGATATAATCATGTCCCATCAAGTGGGCGAGACAAGACAGTCTCAAAAATCCAATATAACTGAAGAATCCATGTCCCAAAGAAATGGGTGTGTCATGTGCATGATAAATGCCATGGACAATCTCAGGTGCTGATCCAGAAGAGGCAGCCAGATAAAGAGTAGAACCAGGATGATAGAGCACAGAGCACTTTCTTGCAGTGTAGACTGGAGAAAGACGTGGAGAGCAAGCTGAAGATCAGATGGCTGTCGGCTGCAGGACAGGTGTTGCTGGCTGCACACAAGGCTCTCGGCTGCTCATGGAAGTGGTCGGCTGAACCAGAAAACAGGGGCAGCAGCAGGCGCATCATGCTCAAGGAGGAGATCCAGTCGGGGCTGCGTTAAAGCATTTAATGCACTTATGACTTGCCAACCAGCAGTCGGCCAGCATAAAGAGTGTCCAAGACCCATATAAAATGGCAAGGGTGCTCATAGATGGAGTCATTCATTCCACTAAGGAGTGGATCATTAGGGTCCTAGTTTAGGACAGAATTTTGGTGTTCACCACCTTTTGTACAAGGCAGCCTATGGCTGTAGTAGAAGTACCTTTTTGTACCATATGAATATACTGAATTTCCAGCACTTCTCTCTCTCTCTACTCTCTCTCTATATCTACGTTTTTGCATCAGATAGTTTCCAGGAGTGTTTAGGGCTGAAAGAAGACTCCCAGAGCTTCCGCGTGTTACATTGGTATCAGAGCATCAGGCTCAGCAAAGCTAAACACTGATTCAGTCCCATATGATGGTGTACAGGTCCAAGGTACACGAAAGTACACGGATTCGAAGCCCAAGGCAAGAAACACATAATCGAGAAGAACCCCCAGGAGGTTGGTTGGTGGTGTTCCACAGTGCCAAAGGGGATGGCAATCTTGTGAGCCAGATAGGTTCCCGGGCAACAGTCCCAAGGGAGGTTTATCCTCCAAGGATGATGTGAGAGTGCCAGACTCATTTCTCAGGAATGAAGACCAAGACAGTGTTCAGAGTCAGGGCACGAATGGATTGTGGACTAGATGCAAACAGATGCATAGATCTTAGTCTGTGACAGAGTGGTTTGGAGACCGGGCCGGGCTTTCAGAGAAAAGGGTTGCCAGGAATGGATAGTGACATAGGGACTTCCGGAAAGGATTGGGATGATGACAGTCATCCAAGAGCAGGTTGGAATCCCGTCATCAAGTTTAGCAGAGGGGGATGTCATGTGCATGATAAATGCCATGGACAATCTCAGGTGCTGATCCAGAAGAGGCAGCCAGATAAAGAGTAGAACCAGGATGATAGAGCACAGAGCACTTTTTTGCAGTGTAGACTGGAGAAAGACGTGGAGAGCAAGCTGAAGATCAGATGGCTGTCGGCTACCTGCAGGACAGGTGTTGCTGGCTGCACACAAGGCTATCGGCTGCTCATGGAAGTGGTCGGCTGAACCAGAAAACAGGGGCAACAGCAGGCGCATCATGCTCAAGGAGGAGATCCAGTCGGGGCTGCGTTAAAGCATTTAATGCACTTATGACTGGCCGACCAGCGGTCGGCCAGGATAAAGGGTGTCCAAGACCCATATAAAACGGCAAGGGTGCTCATAGATGGAGTCATTCGGGACTACTGTGAATCGCCTGCGAGCCCCGCTTCTCCCCCCCCCCGCTGCTTCTCGCCATCGCGTCCCCCTCTCCCCCCCGCCAGTCCGCCTGCATTGCGCCTTCTCTCCCCCGCCTTCTGCCTCACGTCCTCCCCCCGCCTTCACTCCCCCGCCTCCCTCCTCGTTTCCGCCTTCTTTCCCCCCGCCTTCTCTTCCTTCGCCACCTTCCACGCTGCCGGCCCAGCCATTCCCCCCGCCGCTTGCTTGCTTCCTTCCCCCGTCTTCTTTTCCTCCGCTTCTCTAACCCCCTTCGCCTCCTTCGCCCCCCGCCTCTCTTCTCTCCCCCGCCTCCTCTCCCCCCTCCGCCTTCTCTCTCCTCCCTTTCGTCTCCCCCCTCCGCCTTCTCTCTCCTCCCTTTCCTCTCGCCCCTCCGCCGTCTCTTTCCTCCCTTCCGCCTCTCTTCCCTCCCCGCCTTAGCCCCCCCCCCCCCCCCCCCCCCCCCCCCCCCCCGCGCGGCTCCCGCTATCCTGTAGCCCTCCGCCTCCTTTTTTCCTCGCAGGGCTGTGTCCCTCCCGTTGGTGACCCTGGTTTCTGGCTTTTTCCCTTTGGAGGACTCCATGGAAGCCGCTCCGACTAACCCTGCCGATTCCGGTCTCCGTCTGGAGTTCACAGCTGAAGATCTTCAGTTGTTTGTTTCCACAGTTTCTGCTCTTGAGGCCTCCTCCTTGGTCTGCAAGATAGTGGGTAGCCGTCCGATGCGGAGAGAGCTTCGCGACCTTCTGCAAGGCAGCCTTGTTGGCGTGCCCGCCAAGATCGTCAGCGTAGATTTTTTGGGACGTGGCTACTACCAGGTGGATTTCGAGTCCCCACAGGCAGCTCAGATGGTGCTGGCTCGGAGCCCCATTGCCCTCCGCTCATCCCGGGCATTCCTGGCGCGATGGACTCATGGTTTCGACCCCGCTTCTGACCCGCTAGCAGGCGCGACAGGTTTCCCCGTCACTATCTGCTTTCCTGGACTCCGTAGGGAGTACTTGCCCCTCTTGTCATCCATTGGCAAGGCGTTCGGGCAGGTGGTGGAGACGCCTCAGACAGCGGCTTAAGTGATTGCTCGGGCAGCAGGACTCCCGGCCATTCGGGTTGTGGTTCGGTCACCGGAGTCACTCCCGAAGACGATCCTTCTCCCTTGTCTTTCTGGAGGTCATATGATACAGCGCGTGGAGTATTCGGGCCTCCCCGGCCAGTGTTACACATGTCGGGAGATGGGCCATCTCGCACGCGCCTGTCCCCGCAAGGGGACTCATCCTTCACGCTATGCCGCCTCTGGACCCCCTGCAGGAGTCCCGAGGGGTGGCCATCCTCTTCAGAGACCGGACATCCCTGGCTCGCCACAGCAGGCGCCATCATCTGACGAGCAGGCCCCGGCGGAGGATGCCGCGCAGTCCCAGGAGGCTGGCGGATGGCAGGAGGTTCGCCGGCGGAAACGCCCGGCCCGCAGGGACCGTCGCAGACGCCAGCAGGCAGCACAGGCTGGCGGACAGGCGACTCCGGGTGGCGTACAGGCACCTACCCGCACTTATGCTCCTGTCAGGGTTAGGCGGCCAGCAGGTCCCACCCCGATGGACGAGGATTCAGACTCAGTGCCCGTTGAGGCCGCTGGTGGAGCCTCCCACGTGGAGACCCCGCTCCCGCCTCCCCCCGCGGGGGGCCCCGCCCCCTCCTTGGAGCAGATTCCTGAGGATCCCGGGCCGCACTCTTCGCCCCCCGGCTCCCCTTCCCCCCACCCGGAGAGCACTCCTTCCACCCTCCCCTCTCCCCCCCCAGCCCCCCCCCTCCCTCCTCCCCCGGCGGCCCCCCCTGACACCTATCCTCTGGCAGATGCCTCTCCATCCTCTCCTCGCTCTCCCCCCTCCTCGCCGCGAGCCCCCATCCCTCCCTCGGCCTCTCCAGGATACTTCGCCAGACCACCCACTGCCCCGGGGCAGCGCAGCTGGGTAGGCCAGAGCTCAGTCCAGCGGCTGTTCCACCGCCACTCCGGGCCGGTGGAGATGGCGATCCTTGCTTCGCCCGCCACAGAGTTCTCTCCAGCCTCCCCTGGGGGGCCCCCGCGAGTGATGGGGCTACCAGTGGATTACGGTTTTTTCAGGTGCCTCCAGCTGGATGCTGGCCCTTTCGAGACACTGGTCGCGCCCTTGCGAGTTTGCGTGGTGTGCCATCCCTCTCGTTCTCCCTCTGTGGTGAGCAGCATGGTGGCTTTCTCCTTTCCTCTCAGTGTTGCCCCAGACACAGTTTGGGATTGCAACTCTGTAGAGGAAGTTTTGCATGATCAGATACTGGAGTTTTCCCACCACTTCAGTGACTTGGGGCTCACGGACCTATTGCAGACCCGATTACACTCAGCCCGCATGAGCTTGTTTGGTATAGGAGACTGGCGGGCGGATCCGGTCCACACCTCAGTTGAGGCGGTGCTTCTGATTCTCCTGCATGCCGCCCCGAGGGTGCAGCCTACCTTTAGATACATATATGCTGAGGATTGGTCTCACGCCTATGCCCTGGACAGGGCGAAGGCGGAGTGGGGCTGGACACAGAGACAGGTCACCCTCTTTTTGGAGAGACTCCGCACCCGGACAGACAGTGATTATTCTCCCTCCAAGCCGGCGCCCAAGACTCACAGAGTGGAGGGCAGATCATCCGGGCCGGCTGAGAGGGGTGAGCCAGTGGAGGCTGCTTCACTTGCCATAGCTCATCCATGAGGATCCTCTCATGGAACATCCAGGGTCTCGGTGGACATCGCTGCTACATTGGTCGGGGCAGACTTCGTCAGGAGATCCAGAGGGCTCTCGTTGGAGGACCCATAGATATCCTTTTCATCCAGGAGCACCACCTTTCTGCCGGGCGTACCCGCACCTGCGGGAAGATCTTGCCATGCAGGAGTCACACTTTTTGGTCACCGGCATATGGCTCCCGGGGGAACCAGGGTGGAGTATGCATCTCAGTCAGCGAGCAGCTTCTATCCGAGGTTGTGGACTCTGGCATTCTGGTCCAGGGTCGTGCGCAGTGGATCATCCTTCGGGTTGGGGAAGACCGCATTGGCTTCCTCAACTTCTACGCCCCTAATGGGGCGACCGGGAGAGCCGATTTCTGGAGCACCATTAGGCAGTCCCTCCCCTTGGCAGACCACTGGTGCCTCGGAGGGGATTGCAACATGCTGGAGGATGCAGACGATAGGATGGGGGGCAGCCAGGAGACCATTCATGGGCCGGAGCTCGCTGCCTGGGAGGAACTAGTGCTACAGGTGAGAGGCCAGGATCCGTGGACTCTCCCGGAGTTTGGCAGGTTGCAGGGGAGTCTATCTTTCTCGCGCTCGGATAGACGGGCCACAGGAGTTAACCTTTCCCGCATCGACAGGTTCTACATTGATGAGTGGGCCTGTGATAGAGGTGGCACAGTGGGCATACTTGCAGGCTCCTCGTTTTCAGACCACTTTCCAGTGCTTCTCCAGATCGAGGACCCCACGAGAGGAGAGCAGGGCCAAAGCGTCCGGATTCCAGATTGTCTCATAGAGGAGCCCGAGATTGCGATCAGAGTTGAGCAGGTCTGGCGGGAGCTGCAGTTCAGGAGAGGATCGGCAGCCAGCGATCTTGCCAGTGGCTTGCAGGAGATCAGCCAGATGCTCAGACAGGCTGCCTTGGACCGGCTGGAGGCCTTCAGAGAGCAGGAGAGGAGCCTACGGAGGAGTCTAGCGTCCCTCCAGAGACTCCAGGAGAGGGATCCTACGAGCCCTTGGATCTCAGAGCAGATGGAGTCAGCTCGCACTGAGATCAGATCCATCGAGGAGAGGAGGGTGGAGTTCCGATTCCATGCTCGGGCGTCTTTTTGGACTCAGGCTGGAGACAGAGTGACTCGAGATTTCTTTGAGGCGACAGGGCCTCGCTTCAGACGAGAGGGTCTCAGGCGTCTTCGGCAGGCTGATGGCCAGGTTGTGGTGGATCCCCCTAGGGTTCGGGCTATAGCCACAGATTTTTACAGGGATCTTCTCTCTGCTGAGCCAGCAGATGACAGGGTGAGAGAGGCTCGGGAGGCAGTCTGGAGCTTCACGAGACCGGTTGTGCCGGCCCATTTGCAGCACTCCCTTCTCTCCCCCTTCTCGGATACGGAACTGGAGGAGGCTCTTCAGGCATTACCTCGGGGCAAATGCCCTGGAGAGGACGGTCTTTCGGTGGCTTTCTTCCAGAGGTACTGGGGCCTCTTACATAGGGGCTTCAGAGTGGCATTCCAGGAGATTATGGAGTCAGGAGTCATGCCGGACAGCTTGGCAGAGGGGTTGATCCACTTGATCCCCAAAGAGGGAGGAGACAGGCTGGAGATTAGACAGTGGCGACCGATCACCTTGCTAGGCACGGCCTACAAGGTCCTAGCTAAGGCGATCAGCAGGCGGCTTCAGCCTCACCTTCCGGACATCATCCACTCCACGCAGACAGGCTTCATCCAGGATAGGAGCATTCTGGATAACATTTTCTCTTTCTGGGAGGCTACGGCTCTGGCTAGATTTCGACAGGAGGATCTGGCAGTGCTCCTTCTCGACTTCGAGAAGGCATATGATCGGGTGGACTGGGCCTTCTTGGAAGGCACTATGGAGAGGATGGGCTTCCCCCCTCAGTGGATCCGTGGGGTCTCTGCACTCTACACATCGGCTCATAGCCAGGTGCTGATACAGGGCGTGCGCGGAGAGAGGTTCCAGCTCTCGCGCTCGGTGCGGCAGGGGTGCCCCTTGGCGCCCTTTCTTTTTCTTTTTGTGGCGGAGGCCATGAGCACTTTTTTGACGGCACAGGATACAGGTTTGCGGGGCCTCCAGCTTCCCATCCGCACCTCGGAGGAGCTCCTAGACTCGGAGTTTGCGGATGACACTGCTGTCTATCTTCAGGGGGGTGAGGAGAACCTCCACCGCTTCGCCTTAGCCATGGACAGGTTTTGCAGAGCTTCGGGCGCTTTGATCAACTGGCACAAGTCGTGTGGGTTGTGGGTCAGCTCTATGCCCCCCCCGACTTGGAGGCCAGTTGACGGTTTTCAGTGGCTGCCCCCCGGCACTACAGTGCGTTATTTGGGGTGCTATGTGGGCATTGACATATCTCCGGAGCAGCAGATAGCCCCCCTTCTTCTGAGCATTCGGAAGAAGCTTCTGTATTGGAGTACCGCTCGTTTATCTCTGGCTGGCCGAGTAGTTGTGGCCAACCAGGTTCTGCTCGCTACTATGTGGTACATCACTTCTTGCTGGGCCTTCTCTCGGGCGTGCATTGGCCAGGTGCAGAGGCTCATCAGGAACTTTCTTTGGTCCGGTGGCGACGGGCGGCCCGCCAGGGCCAAGGTGGCATGGGCGGTGATCACTCAGCCGAGGGAGAGAGGCGGCCTGGGCATTGTTGATCCTATTTGCCAAAGCCGAGCATTGCTTGGCAAGCTGGTAGTTCGTGGCCTCCTGCCAGGCGCTGAGCCGTGGAAGGAGTTTCTTGTTTCCAGGATGCTCAGCCGCACCCCTTCTCTTAGTGGCCCCTGGACCCCCAGCATCAGGTGGATCTTTACAGAGCAGCGATCCAGAGGAGTGGGCCTTGGCTTCGAGGAGCGTTTTGCAGCTAGCCTTCTGAGGGCCTGGTCGCATCTGAGGCCGTCACTCTTCCAGACTCCCCCGGGCACCGATGAGGAGCGCCTGAGGCAGCCTTTGATCTGGAACCCCTTGATTCGTCTCCCCAGTGGCCATATGGTTGGATCGCGGTCTCACGTGTCGTGGGGCCCGCTGAGCTCTGGCCCAGCCCAGTCCCTAGACGACTGGATAGGTTTTCAGCAGCTGCCTCTAGAGGCTCAGGAGAGGAGACTCAGTGGGATGAGGGGCAGAGAGTTGATGAGACAGGACATTGAGGCGGCCATCCCCCGGGAGTGGCGGACCCCAGTACAGGACCCTCCACCTCCACAGTGGATGGGTGTCTTTACTCGGCATGAGATCCTTCTAGCGGTCTGCGGCACAGCGGAGAGAGTCGCCCCACTCACTTTCGAGGTGGGAGAGGGTGGCCAGCTTCAGAGGACACGACTAGATTTGGATGGGTTCCAGGGATGTATCCTTCAGAGGGTGCGGGTGGTCGGCTTTCATCAGAGACAGTGGCATGTAGACCCCTCACCGGCCTCGATAGGGGAGGACTGTTCTTGGAGATTATGGGCTTGGGACAGCAGGCCTCTTATTCGCCTTCAGTGGGATCCAGGTGAGTGGTTTTGGCGAGATCCCTACTTGGCCCCTACCAGCCCAGGCATTCCCTTTTTTCAGTACACAGCGAGGCTAGGGCGGCGGATTCAGAGACACAGGATAGCGAGCACCCCGGCGGCGGCCGAGCATTGGCGGCGACAGGGGCTCTCCCCTGCCTTTCTTAGGGACTTCTGGCAGCGCCTTTGGACCAGCTTCCGGCCCCGGAAGGTGACGCTGTTTCTCTGGCTCACAGCGCATAGAGGACTGGCTGTGGGGGCTTGGCTAGCTTTCGGCAGTCACCCAGGGTCCTGCCCTCGGTGCGGCCATGCACAGGAGTCGCAGCGGCACTGCTTATGGGATTGCCCACAGGCACAGCAGGTCTGGCAGCGCGCTCTCAGGATGGTTTTTGCAGGCTCACCAGGTGAGATGCTGGTGACGTGGGGTGCGGTGGCTTGGGCCACGGACAGCGGCCCGGCCCTTGGATATGAGGACGTCCCTGGCAGTGCGACCATCCAGGTCTCTGACAGGGTGATGGTGGTGGTTCCGACGCCAGATTTCTCTTCGGCAGCCCCTCAGGAGGGGGTCGGGCACAGATGGGAGTTGATCAGCAGCATGACGGCTTGGCACATTTGGAGAGCCCGATGCAGGGAGGCCATTGACCGCCAGGCGACTCCACCGGCGGAGGTCATACAGGCCCTCTGGGTGGACATCATTCATACCTTGAGAGGACACTGGGGGAAACTCCAGGGCGACTCGGACCGCATGAGAGGGCGCCGCAAGGCTTTCCTCCGCACTTGGCAGCCTGGCCCTTTCCTCACCGCGAGGGGCGAGGATGTCACTTGGCACTACAGGCCTCCAGTTTGGCTTTTCTCACCTCCCACATGTACTATTAGGTAGCCCCCCCCCAAGAGAGCGGCCAGCCACGGGGGTGGAGCTCAGGAGTTCACTGTGTTTTTATCCCTCCTTGCGAGGTGAGCTTTGTAGCCTTATGGCGTTTTCTCATTAACTAATAGAAGGATCTTTTCTCCGGAAAAAAAAAAAAAAAGATGGAGTCATTCATTCCACTAAGGAGTGGATCATTAGGGTCCTAATTTAGGACAGAATATTGGTGTTCACCACCTTTTGTACAAGGCAGCCTATGGCTGTAGTAGAAGTACCTTTTTGTACCATATGAATATACTGAATTTCCAGCACTTCTCTCTCTCTCTACTCTCTCTCTATATCTGCGTTTTTGCATCAGATAGTTTCCAGGAGTGTTTAGGGCTGAAAGAAGACTCCCAGAGCTTCCGCGTGTTACATTGGTATCAGAGCATCAGGCTCAGCAAAGCTAAACACTGATTCAGTCCCATATGATGGTGTACAGGTCCAAGGTACACAAAAGTACACGGATTCGAAGCCCAAGGCAAGAAACACATAATCGAGAAGAACCCCCAGGAGGTTGGTTGGTGGTGTTCCACAGTGCCAAAGGGGATGGCAATCTTGTGAGCCAGATAGGTTCCCGGGCAACAGTCCCAAGGGAGGTTTATCCTCCAAGGATAATGTGAGAGTGCCAGACTCATTTCTCAGGAATGAAGACCAAGACAGTGTTCAGAGTCAGGGCACGAATGGATTGTGGACTAGATGGAAACAGATGCATAGATTTTAGTCTGTGACAGAGTGGTTTGGAGACCGGGCCGGGCTTTCAGAGAAAAGGGTTGCCAGGAATGGATAATGACAGAGGGACTTCGGGAAAGGATTGGGATGATGACAGTCATCCAAGAGCAGGTTGGAATCCCGTCATCAAGTTTAGCACAGGGGGATGTCATGTGCATGATAAATGCCATGGACAATCTCAGGTGCTGATCCAGAAGAGGCAGCCAGATAAAGAGTAGAACCAGGATGATAGAGCACAGAGCACTTTTTTGCAGTGTAGACTGGAGAAAGACGTGGAGAGCAAGCTGAAGATCAGATGGCTGTCGGCTACAGGAGAGGTGTTGCTGGCTGCACACAAGGCTGTCGGTTGCTCATGGAAGTGGTCGGCTGAACCAGAAAACAGGGGCAGCAACAGGCGCATCATGCTCAAGGAGGAGATCCAGTTGGGGCTGCGTTAAAGCATTTAATGCACTTATGACTAGCCGACCAGCAGTTGGCCAGCATAAAGGGTGTCCAAGACCCATATGAAACGACAAGGGTGCTCATAGATGGAGTCATTCATTCCACTAAGGAGTGGATCATTAGGGTCCTAGTTTAGGACAGAATTTTGGTGTTCACCACCTTTTGTACAAGGCAACCTATGGCTGTAGTAGAAGTACCTTTTTGTACCATATGAATATACTGAATTTCCAGCACTTCTCTCTCTCTACTCTCTCTCTATATCTACGTTTTTGCATCAGATAGTTTCCAGGAGTGTTTAGGACTGAAAGAAGACTCCCAGAGCTTCCGCGTGTTACATTGGTATCAGAGCGTCAGGCTCAGCAAAGCTAAACACTGATTCAGTCCCATATGATGGTGTACAGGTCCAAGGTACACGAAAGTACACGGATTCGAAGCCCAAGGCAAGAAACACATAATCGAGAAGAACTCCCAGGAGGTTGGTTGGTGGTGTTCCACAGTGCCAAAGGGGATGGCAGTCTTGTGAGCCAGATAGGTTCCCAGGCAACAGTCCCAAGGGAGGTTTATCCTCCAAGGATGATGTGAGAGTGCCAGACTCATTTCTCAGGAATGAAGACCGAGACAGTGTTCAGAGTCAAGGCACGAATGGATTGTGGACTAGATGGAAACAGATGCATAGATCTTAGTCTGTGACAGAGTGGTTTGGAGACCGGGCCGGGCTTTCAAAGAAAAGGGTTGCCAGGAATGGATAATGACAGAGGGACTTCCGGAAAGGATTCGGATGATGACAGTCATCCAAGAGCAGGTTGGAATCCCGTCATCAAGTTTAGCAGAGGGGGATGTCATGTGCATGATAAATGCCATGGACAATCTCAGGTGCTGATCTAGAAGAGGCAGCCAGATAAAGAGTAGAACCAGGATGATAGAGCACAGAGCACTTTTTTGCAGTGTAGACTGGAGAAAGACATGGAGAGCAAGCTGAAGATTAGATGGCTGTCGGCTGCAGGACAAGTGTTGCTGGCTGCACACAAGGCTCTCGGCTGCTCATGGAAGTGGTCGGCTGAACCAGAAAACAGGGGCAGCAGCAACAGGCGCATCATGCTCAAGGAGGAGATCCAGTCGGGGCTGCGTTAAAGCATTTAATGCACTTATGACTAGCCGACCAGCATAAAGGGTGTCCAAGACCCATATAAAAAGGCAAGGGTACTCATTCATTCCACTAAAGCATTTAATGCACTTATGACTGGCCGGCCAGCATAAAGGGTGTCCAAGACCCATATAAAAAGGCAAGGGTACTCATTCCTTCCCCTAAGGAGTGGATCATTAGGGTCCTAGTTTAGGACAGAATTTTGGTGTTCACCACCTTTTGTACAAGGCAGCCTATGGCTATAGTAGAAGTACCTTTTTGTACCATATGAATATACTGAATTTCCAGCACTTCTCTCTCTCTATATCTGCGTTTTTGCAGTGTTTAGGGCTGAAAGAAGACTCCCAGAGCTTCCGCGTGTTACAGGGTGAGACTAAATAAGTCTCCATAATACCAATATCAACATCATGTCCCAAAATAAATGGGCGAGAATTCCATGGAAGATATGCTAGACACAGGCACAAGAACCAATTGTGTCTCAATTACCAATATCAATGAGATAATCATATGCCAATGAAAATCACCAACCAAGTGCTAAGACACTTAAATAAGTGCCATGCACAAGAAACTAGTGCCTCGCACAGAAACATGTGCTATGCACACAAACTGGTGCCATTCAAGACCGCAAACCATGGTGACAGAAAAGCTGGTTCTCCATAGTTCTGGCAATCCTTTCTCCCAATCCCAACAGTTCCCATGTTCTCCTATACAATCCATACAATCCCAACTCTCATCAACAAGCATGGTGTGGAAACAATGAAACATTCACTCCACAATGGCAACACGAATCCACCTGTATGGTGGAGTGTTCATTGAATTGCCCTCTCACAATCCCAACATGAATCCACATGCATGGTGAGATAAACAATGAACCTCTTGGCCTCTGTATGGGAAGATAGTGATTCTAATATGGCTTCTTCTTTTTTTAAATCCATGTCCCAACTAAATGGAAGAGACAAAACAGTCCCATAAGTCCAGATACCGTAATCATGTCCCAAGTAAATGGGCGAGACAAATCAATCACGTAGGTCTAGATATCATAATCCATGTCCCAAGTAAATGGGCGAGACAAAATAAGTCTCCTGCCAACAAGACATTGGTCCACATGACCCTTGGCATAGACATAAGTCCCGTGCCAACCAAGCGTCATGTCCACTTTACCACTTGCACTCCGTGTTGGTACTCTCACACCTTGGATGAGAGGTGGGCTCAAGTAACAAGATAACAAGGAAGCCTATGCTTTGATACCAATGTAGCTCCCAGCGGTGCCCGGGGACTAGGGCCTTTGACACACTTTTTGATACCATCGATGCATATTAAAACATTTAAACATGGCCACAACCTTAACACATATCCATCATTACTTTGCATAAACATAAAAGCTGGACAGAACATCCACAAATGCTGAAAATGGAGCTTGCACATGTGACACCACAGAGGCCGGAATGGGCCGACTCCCCCCCTTGGAGTATTTTATTACCCAAGGAGAATAATATCATGTACAAGCTTTGCGGGCCTTGCTCTCCCCACAGGAGATGCCGGATTATCCATATACAAATGCCATAACACAACCCAACACGAGGCTACCAAGCCGGAACACAGGCTGAAGAAATGTCGAGGCAACAATATAATCCATATACCTCCGTGTGGATACTGATTCTTTTCCAAAAAACCACGGGTCTTCATGCAATAGAGCTGGTACAGCAAGTAAAACTATCCATTCAGCCAACACAAGTACAATGGCTGGTACCGTAGATACAGTGGTTGGTACAAGGACTGGTACAGCCAAAACAATGGCTGGTACAGTAGGTACAGTGGCTGATACAGTTGGTACAGCAAGTACAAGGGCTAGTACAGCCAGTACAATGGCTGGTATAGCAGGTACAAGGGCTTGTACATCCAGTACAATGGCTGGTACAGCAAGTACAAGGGCTTGTACATCCAGTACAATGGCTGGTACATCCAGTACAATGGCTGGTACATCCAGTACAATGGCTGGTACAGCCAATTGTATTTAAGTGATACAATGTTCCATGGGTTCAATGAACCAGATGATGTCCATGTACAACTGAAATGAATACAGTTACCAAACAAGAGACTTGAAGTAGACGTTCGAAGTAGAGCGATCCACTTGAAGAAGTCTAGTCTCTACGGTCCCGTGCCTTCACTTGAATCGGCAGAGCGCGCCCCACTGGTGTTCCAGGACCACGCACAAACAGGCACTCCCATACTAACGCCTGGCTCTCCCGATCTCGGCACCCACGGACCGTGGTTCTCCAAAAGCTTGGACTACCCGGCACCGAACCGGTGTTAGCAGCACTGAATATCCCTCGGATGTTTTACACCAAGGACCTTTGCTTGAATCCCTTTCAATAAGCTTTGAGAAAACCTTTGGTATCAACAGAGTATAAGCTGGACAATATGTGTGAGTTCGTGGTACTATACCTGGGCAGCAGCATCAAGTATTGAGAGACCTGAATATGGGACTGTTTTGGGTCTGAATCGGGCTGCCACAAACACACGACTGGAGCTTACGTTTGATGGAGAGATGGGCTGCTGCAGACTGTTGTTGATCGGCTGTGCTTGCACGGAAGAAAGCCCTGAACAGCAGCCCAATAGCCAACAAGAGAGAGAACCGCCTGGTTGCTGCCCGCCAGCCAGCAAGAGAGTGAGAGTGTCCCCTGTTGCAGCCACTTGCGGGGTTAGTGAGGAAGAGTCACCTGGGTGCAGCCTGCTTGTGAGCAAGAGAAGGAAGAGTCGCCTGGGTGCAGCCCACTTGTGTGCCAGAGAGAAGGTCGCCTGTGAGTAGCCTGCTTGTGCGCAAGCAAGAGAAAGGCGCCAAGCTATGGTGAGGGCCCCTCGTACAGCTGGCCGGACTACTCTTTGCATGGGGGCAGCCAGTTCGAAGGTACCCAAGGGGGAATGGGTAGGTGGCCATGCACCCACCCCCACACACACGATTAAGGGAGGGCTTCCCTCCCCACCATGGCCCATGTGTGGGTGCCCACCCTACAAAGGGCACCAATAAAATATTGAGGAGGCCGCCCACTCATTTTTGAGTGTGAACCTGCAACCTTATAAAAAACAAAGGTTAGAAATAATGCTATAAAATAAACAAATGCAATACACTTACCACATGTTCACACGCAACAAAACTCGTCAGAAGACAGAGCAAACTTCACGACTCACTGGCAGGCGTCCCTACTCAGTAAGTGGCACGTCAGGCAGGCAAACACAAGAATACAAGTCACGCGAAAACAGTTCCAGACATGCAAACATGAATGCATGTGCAAACAATATCATGGACACATCTCCCGTTCATGGAACAAGTACTAAACATTCCTGTCGAGCATAGTGATGGCACGACAGAAAGTATAAATCCCGGTCTTCCTATGGAGTGACAGACCCATAGGTAAGACACAGATCTAGGCACGAGCCTCCCTATGGAGTGACAATCCCATAGGCAAGACACGGCACAGATACTCGCTCTTCCATGGCGTGACAATCCCATGGATAGAACACCGGCCTGGCCTCAAGTGAACAAGACACAGATCTGGAGATGGACCAAATGGTCGGCCAATTGGTGACATCCCCCTGAGCTTCTAAAGAGTTGTCCTGAACTGAAAAAGCCTCTAGATATGCCTGCAACAACTGTGGGTAGTCGACAAAATAATCTTCATTTACCCACTTTGCATCAATGTGCAAATAATTCTTGAACTTCACAAGGTATCTCCTGGAAAGCTTTCGTGTAGGTAGCCTTCTCTCCTTGTGAAAGACAATCTGCTCTGGTTGGAGGATCTCCTCAAGCTCATCAATCTCTGGCGGATCTTCTGTGACAGGCTCGTCATGATCTAGCCCGACATACTTCCACAAAAGACTCACAGAAGCAAGGTGAATCTTCCAATGACTAGGTAAAGCAAGCCTGTATGACACTTCAATGATCTTTTGAATCACCTTGAAGGGTCCATAATAACGAGTAGAAAGCTTAGGATATGATCCTTCTCGTCCTGGCCTCTTCCGAAGCCTAGCTTTCTCAAATTTCAGCAAAACCCAATCACCTTCTTTGACTTGCATGTCCCTTCTATGCTTGTCAGCAACCATTTTATGCTTATCTTGTGACCTTGCAATGGCTGTCCGTACCTGAGCAAAGGCTACATCCAAGTCACGTACATACTTATCAGCTGCAAAAATCTCATCCTTTGTACGAAGGATGGGTGGCAAGACCACTCTGCCATAAATAATCTCAAACGGGACCTTTCCCGTGGAGGCATGCACCGTATTGTTGTAGTTAAATTCAACAAGTGGAAGATATTTCTCCCATGCAGTCTTTTGATCTGCCACATAACACTTCAACAAATCCAACACGGCTGAATTTGCAGCCTCACTTTGACCATCCGTTTTGCGGGTGATAGACCGATAGCAATACTTTCCCATGGCTGCGAGGGAATAGGCAATGGTTGTAGCAAACCTGGAAGCTTCTGCCTATCAAATTTCACCTTTTGGCAGGTGACACATGCACGCACATATGCCTCAATGTCTTTACGCATGCTTGGCCAAAAGAAGTATCTCTGAATCATGCGAGTTGTAGGCATGATACCACGATGATCAGCATAGGGTGAGGCATGACATTCCTTTAAAACCTTGGGACGCATGTCCTTCACCACACAGAGACAATTTTCGTTCATGAGATAGCCCTCTTTGATCACATAAGAGGCATGAGTGTGACCAGCCATCAAATCAACCCAAATACGACAAAAATCAACATCCAAATGATACGAATCACGCATAGTAGTCAATTCCCCATGTGAGGCTACTGAAATTGCAACCAGATATGGCCTCCTGGATTTAATATGGATGTGTGATACAATAGGGATGGAATCTCCCTCTTTGCCGGCATGATCAACACTACCCTGCATTTCGGGAACTGCATGCACATTAGGCTTAGACTGCTTGTCCTCTTGCATCTTGCTTACGTTTGGAGCATTGCCGAAACATATGCTCTTTGCTTCCACATGCAAAACATTTTCCCTCTTTCGCATATTGCTCCCTTTGCTCACGAGTCAAGCCAAACCTGTTCTTCTTGAGCACACTATCCATGGATGAGGTATTTTCAGCTTTACCTCCCTTCTAGACTTCCCTGAAGCTCTTTTTAGGTGGCTGTCCACCTTTTTGCAGGTTTGGAGCAACCTTATCTTTTCCCTTAGAACTCCCTTGATCTTGCTTAATTTTGAGCACCAATTGCTCCGTAGCAAGAGCAGAGGCTATAAGCTGTTGCAAAGTATGTTTCGGGTGCAATTCAATGCCCGAACAATAAGCTGGTTGCAATCCGGAGCGAAACTTCCTCTTTCTTTCATCTTTAGTGATTTGCATAAAGGGAGTTACCTCAAGCAACACTTTCCAAAACTTATTGACATACCGCTACACACTTTCATTATCTCTTTGCTCAAGTCTATTCCACTTTTGGGTGAGAGTTTGCTCTGCATTACGTGGCAAGAATTGGGCATAAAATCTGTCCTTAAATTCTTTCCAAGTGCAAATGGAGTCTTTGGTGGTCTTTTCAGTGATCCACCAATGAGCAGCTGTCCCCTTCAAGAACATGCTAGCATAGCGTACTTTAGACTTCTCAGTGAAATTCTCATCACTAAAAGCAATATCAAATTGTGCCACAAATGCTAACACCTTGGAAGCATCATGCTCTCCATGAAAAACATCAAACTTAACGGACTTGTCACCTGCTTTAAATTCCTTGAGCTTTCTGGCATGAGGCTCATGGTCTTCTCTTTTTCTTTTCCCCTTATCCAACGGGGCAGCCCTATCTGCATGGGCTCCATGGGCCATCATGGAGGTTTCATGAAGCACGGTGGCATGTGCTCCACGAACCTGAAAATCTGATGCATGTGACCTTCTTGCATAAGGCAATGTCTGTCCATGAGACAACTCAGTAGACAAAGCTCTTCTATTTGCAGACCTGTCACCCCCTCCATGGGATACATGCCTTGAATACATGTGACCATCATGCCCTCCACGAGCACTAGCATACATATACCTGTCACCCTTTGTGCCTTGTGGAGAAGATGCATGACGAGAGGTGGCCGTCACCTCTTCCCTTTGCATAAATGACCTCAACCTTTGAGATGCGGGATCTCCATGCTTCAAGCGAGGTGGATTTCTGAATTTCAGCTCTCCATCTTCCCCCTCTTTAATATCACCTTTACAGAGGAGGTAGGAGAGTGCCAACTCCGTTGGCTTCTTGCCCACTTCTCGTGCCATGGACTCAAAAGTCATGTCCACCATTGCATCGGCTTTCTTGGCTGCAATGGCACTTTGGATCTTCATGCAAGAATTTCAGCTCTTGCTCTTTTGCCTGCAAAAGCTTTCTCATATGCTCCAATTCAGCCCTCATTGCATTAGGTTCCTCTTCTTGCATAAGAGTCTTTCCATGAGACGGTTGTCCCCTCGAATCACTATCATTCACCCTCTCAAGGGGAAGCATCAGAACCACGCGAGGCACTTGATGGGCCCCGGGGGGACTAGGGCCTTTGACACACTTGTTGATACCATCAATGCATATTAAAACATTTAAACATGGCCACAGCCTTAACACATATCCATCATCACTTTGCATAAAACATAAAGCTGGACAAAACATCCACAAATGCTGAAAATGGAGCTTGCAAACGTGACACCGCATAGAGGCCGGAATGGGCCGACCCCCCCCTTGGAGTATTTTATTACCAAGGAGAATAATATCATGTACAAGCTTTGAGGGCCTTACTCTCCCCATGGGAGATGCCGGATTATCCATATACAAATGCCATAACACAGCCCAACACGAGGCAACCAAGCCGAAACATAGGCTGTAGAAATGCCGAGCCAACAATATAATCCATATACCTCCGTGTGGGTACTGATTCTTCCCCAAAAACCACGGGTCTTCATGCAATAGAAAGGGTACAGCAAGTACAACTCTCCATTCAGCGGTACAGCAAGTACAATGGCTGGTACAGTCGGTACAATGGTTGGTACAGCAAGTACAGAAGCTGGTATAGCCAATACAAGGGCTGGTACAACAGGTACAGTGGCTGGTACAACCGATACAGCAAGTACATCAAGTACAAAAGCTGGTACAGCCGGTACAATGGGTGGCACAGCAAGTACAGAAGCTGGTACAGTCAATACAAGGGCTGGTACAGCAGGTACAGTGGCTGGTACAGCCGGTACGGTGGCTGGTACAGTAGGTACAGCAAGTAGAGAAGCTGGTCAACCAATACAAGGGCTGGTACAGCAGGTACAGTGGCTGGTACAGCCGGTACGGTGGCTGGTACAGCCGGTACAACAAGTACAGAAGCTGGTACAACCGGTACAAGGGCTGGTACAGCAGGTACAAAGGCTGGTACAGCCGGTACGGTGGCAGGTACAGCAAGTACAAATGCTGGCGCAACAGGTACAATGGCTAGAAATCATAATAAATGATTAAATACCCTTGCCTTCAGTATTTCTTCGCGATGGAAGCCTCCAAAACAGTCCCCAACAGCCGGTATTCTTCATGGGCAGCCTTCAAGAGAGAGAGAAAGAGAGTAACCATCATTAGGGCAGCCTGTAACGGTGGTAGAGGCTAGTGTGCAGCAAGAGAGCCTCCATTAATGAAGAGAGAGCTCTCCAATTTATAGATTTGGGCCTCCCATGAGCTAAAATGGCAAGAGAAGGCTACAATGACAAGTGGAGAGCCACACAATAGCTGAAGTGACAAGTGTGAGGCCACTTGTCTCATTTTGATCCATTTTCTAACAAGTGTCAGGCCACTTGTCTCACTTTGGTCCACTTTCTTGCCACATGTCCCAATCTAAGAGATGGGTCCTTCCATAATCTTTACCTCTAAAAATATCCCAACTGGTAGACATTCTGTCATAGGCACTTTGCCAACTCTTGGTATCTGCTCAATTCCACATGTAATGACGCGAACAGAATTTCCATCGGAGCGGGCCAAAAATAGCAACTCTCCTAAATTTTAGGAGTGTGGTCCTTTGTATTCTAGGATAATCCCCCATTCCCAAAGCTTGTACTTTCCAAATATTTAAACATCCTGGAGTCCACCAGACCCCTTTCAGACTGGGAAATGTCCAGGCTGGTGACATCCTCCCCAGCTTCTTAAAAGTTGTCCGCAACTTTAAGCTTCAAGCCATATATTCAAGATATAATCATGTCCCATCGATTGGGCGAGACGAGACAGTCTCAAAAATCCAATATAACTGAAGAATCCATGTCCCAAAGAAATGGGCGAGACTAAATAAGTCTCCATAATACCAATATCAAAATCATGTCCCAAGATAAATAGGCGAGACAAAAACAGTCCCATAAGTCCAGATATCATAATCATGTCCCAAGATAAATGGGCGAGACAAATCAGTCCCATAAGTCCAGATATCATAATCCATGTCCCAAGTAAATGGGCGAGACAAAACAGTCCCATAAGTCCAGATATCATAATCCATGTCCCAAGTAAATGGGCGAGACAAAACAGTCCCATAAGTCCAGATATCATAATCCATGTCCCAAGTAAATGGGCGAGACAAAATAAGTCTCCTGCCAAACATCAGTCCACAAGACCCTTGGCATAGACATAAGTTCCGTCATGTCCACTTTACCACTTGCACTCCGTGTTGGTACTCTGACCACACACCTTAGGTGAGAGGTGGGCTCAAGTAACAAGATAAAACAATCACTCGCAGGCATAGATAACCTGGTGTTCCATAAGCATTTCTGCTACACATAGTTTGGTAGGCATTTCGGCCACCAATAGTTTGTAGGCATTTCGGCCACCAACTCACACTACCCTCTCAAGTGCCCATGTTCCCTTCCATCTGCTCTCTATTGTTCCACCCACACATGGTAGAAACAATCTTCAAGAGAGCACGTAGGACAAGAGAACACTACACAGGGTATGTTGTGCTTGTCACTATCCTTTGAAGTGCCCATGTTCCCTTCCATCTGCTCTCTATTGTTCCACCCACACATGGTAGAAACAATCTTCAAGAGAGCACGTAGGACAAGAGAACACTACACAAGGTAAGTGACCCATGAGTTCCATAAGTCCAATGCATCCCAAATAAAGGGAGCCAAAAAGAATAATCCATCCCAGTAAAAGGGAGCCATAAACATAATCCATAAACCTGAGGATGGATCCAAATTCCTAGAAAAGAAGTCCAGGAATCCATACACCTGTATACCATAATCCTTGTATACCATAACTCTTACCACATACTCCGTGCTATCCACACACCTTGGAGTAGAGGTGGACTTTATCCATAAAAGCATCATATCCATGAGATAACCAAAGATTTCTTCTCTATAAACTCGAACAGATTCGTCCATAGAAATTGCCTGTTAAGCCCAATATCTATATAAATCTCGACAAGAAAGAAATCTCCATAGATATATTCCATCCCAATAAAGGGAGCCATGAAAAGAATTCATCCCATTAAAGGGAGCCATAAACAATGTTTCCCTGAAACCATCTCAAGGCAAACAACAACACCTTTCTCCTTGCATAGCTATACAAGGGTTAGTGAGCATCAAAAACACTTCATAGCAAAAGCACCAACTTTGCAAACTCAAAGTATACTTAGCTTTTCTTTTCCAGGTTGGTCATGAAGCCAAAAGAAATATCTCGTCACCATATCCTTAAGATATCCTGAGATATATCTCCATATAGCTTGCCTGTAAGCTTGATAATATAATCCACAATATCCATATGGAAAGAGTGCTAAACGTGTGCACATAAAGCCAACTCCATACTTCCAAGATAAATTTTGTGAATTCATAAATCCTTAGATCAACAAGCTGTCTACTGCTCATGCTCTTGCTTCATAAGCTATGAAGCGGCTAGCCATGCTTAACAGCAATGATGGTAAGTGTGGTCCCCACTTGAGATCTTTTCTCTTCCTTATTGATAGAAGGAAGCCTCCGCTTCCAAGAAAGCCTATGCTCTGATACCAATGAAACTCGCGGCGGTGAGTGCCCGGGGGACTAGGGCCTTTGACACACTTGTTGATACCATCAATGCATATTAAAACATTTAAACATGGCCACAGCCTTAACACATATCCATCATCACTTTGCATAAAACATAAAGCTGGACAAAACATCCACAAATGCTGAAAATGGAGCTTGCAAACGTGACACCGCATAGAGGCCGGAATGGGCCGACCCCCCCCTTGGAGTATTTTATTACCAAGGAGAATAATATCATGTACAAGCTTTGAGGGCCTTACTCTCCCCATGGGAGATGCCGGATTATCCATATACAAATGCCATAACACAGCCCAACACGAGGCAACCAAGCCGGAACATAGGCTGTAGAAATGCCGAGCCAACAATATAATCCATATACCTCCGTGTGGGTACTGATTCTTACCCAAAAACCACGGGTCTTCATGCAATAGAAAGGGTACAGCAAGTACAACTCTCCATTCAGCCGGTACAGCAAGTACAATGGCTGGTACAGTCGGTACAATGGTTGGTACAGCAAGTACAGAAGCTGGTATAGCCAATACAAGGGCTGGTACAGCAGGTACAGTGGCTGGTACAACCGATACAGCAAGTACATCAAGTACAAAAGCTGGTACAGCCGGTACAATGGGTGGCACAGCAAGTACAGAAGCTGGTACAGTCAATACAAGGGCTGGTACAGCAGGTACAGTGGCTGGTACAGCCGGTACGGTGGCTGGTACAGTAGGTACAGCAAGTAGAGAAGCTGGTCAGCCAATACAAGGGCTGGTACAGCAGGTACAGTGGCTGGTACAGCCGGTACGATGGCTGGTACAGCCGGTACAACAAGTACAGAAGCTGGTACAGCCGGTACAAGGGCTGGTACAGCAGGTACAAAGGCTGGTACAGCCGGTACGGTGGCAGGTACAGCAAGTACAAATGCTGGCGCAACAGGTACAATGGCTAGAAATCATAATAAATGATTAAATACCCTTGCCTTCAGTATTTCTTCGCGATGGAAGCCTCCAAAACAGTCCCCAACAGCCGGTATTCTTCATGGGCAGCCTTCAAGAGAGAGAGAAAGAGAGTAACCATCATTAGGGCAGCCTGTAACGGTGGTAGAGGCTAGTGTGCAGCAAGAGAGCCTCCATTAATGAAGAGAGAGAGCTCTCCAATTTATAGATTTGGGCCTCCCATGAGCTAAAATGGCAAGAGAAGGCTACAATGACAAGTGGAGAGCAACACAATAGCTGAAGTGACAAGTGTGAGGCCACTTGTCTCATTTTGATCCATTTTCTAACAAGTGTCAGGCCACTTGTCTCACTTTGGTCCACTTTCTTGCCACATGTCCCAATCTAAGAGATGGGTCCTTCCATAATCTTTACCTCTAAAAATATCCCAACTGGTAGACATTCTGTCATAGGCACTTTGCCAACTCTTGGTATCTGCTCAATTCCACATGTAATGACGCGAACAGAATTTCCATCGAAGCGGGCCAAAAATAGCAACTCTCCTAAATTTTAGGAGTGTGGTCCTTTGTATTCTAGGATAATCCCCCATTCCCAAAGCTTGTACTTTCCAAATATTTAAACATCCTGGAGTCCACCAGACCCCTTTCAGACTGGGAAATGTCCAGGCTGGTGACAGTATAAGCTGGACAATATGTGTGAGTTCGTGGTACTATACCCGGGCAGCAGCATCAAGTATTGAGAGACCTGAATATGGGACTGTTTTGGGTTTGAATCGGGCTGCCACACACACGCAACTGGAGCTTATGTTTGATGGAGAGATGGGCTGCTGCAGACTGTTGTTGATCGGCTGGGCTTGCACGGAAGAAAGCCCTGAACAGCAGCCCAATAGTCAGCAAGAGAGAGAACCGCCTGGTTGCTGCTCGCCAGCCAGCAAGAGAGTGAGTGTCGCCTGTTGCAGCCGCTTGCGGGGTTAGTGAGGAAGAGTCGCTTGGGTGCAGCCCGCTTGTGAGCAAGAGAAGGAAGAGTCGCCTAGGTGCAGCCCACTTGTGTGCCAGAGAGAAGGTCGCCTGTGAGTAGCCTGCTTGTGCGCAAGCAAGAGAAAGGCGCCAAGCTATGGTGAGGGCCCCTCGTACAGCTGGCCGGCCTACTCTTTGCATGGGGGCAGCCAATTCGAAGGTACCCAAGGGGGAATGGGTAGGTGGCCATGCACCTACCCCCACACACACGATTAAGGGAGGGCTTCCCTCCCCACCATGGCCCATGTGTGGGTGCCCACCCTACAAAGGGCACCAATAAAATATTGAGGAGGCCGCCCACTCATTAATGAGTGTGAACCTGCAACCTTATAAAAAACAAAGGTTAGAAATAATGCTATAAAATAAACAAATGCAATACACTTACCACCTGTTCACACGCAACAAAACTCGTTAGAAGACAGAGCAAACTTCACGACTCACTGGGGCAGGCGTCCCTGCTCAGTAAGTGGCACGTCAGGCAGGTAAACACAAGAATACAAGTCACGCGACAACAATTCCAGACATGCAAACATGAATGCATGTGCAAACAGTATCATGGACACATCTCCCATTCATGGAACAAGTACTAAACATTCCTATCGGGCACAGTGATGGCACGACAGAAAGTATAAATCCCGGTCTTCCTATGGAGTGACAGTCCCATAGGTAAGACACAGATCTAGGCACGAGCCTCCCTATGGAGTGACAATCCCATAGGCGAGACACGGCACAAATACTGGCTCTTCCATGGCGTGATAATCCCATGGCTAGAACATAGTCTAGGTCATACACGGGTGGCACCAGTCTGGCTCCCGTCCATGTTATGCAAAATACTGGCCCCTTCACATGAGACACCGGCCTGGCCTCAAGTGAACAAGACACAGATCTGGAGATGGACCAAATGGTCGGCCAGATTTCCAATGACATCTATGCATATGAAAACATCTTCAAACAAGTTGTGTCGTTGAAGAGGTTGAATTTGTAACTTGGTTGAACACATCAATGAGGAGAACCCAAGGAAATTCATGACCTCAAGAAGGAATATTCTAACACCTGAGAGGTGGTCCTGATCGAAGCATCCACTTATCTCTCGCGCAGCTCTTGCAGGACAATTACACATTCAAACCGGCATAGATATGGCACTAGCAGCTCAGCGCCCAACCATAGTGCACCCCTGAGCTTTGAGGCTAGACCAACACTACAATCATGCTCTACGCCCAAACCCTAGCCACCGGTCCAGGTGTGTGGCTAGAACCATGGCCAATAACTAACTTATAAAGGGCTTGGGCTCTATAAATAAAGCATAAAAGCACACTTCTGATAAATATAGTTTTTTACGCTTACCCTTACCAATAAGCACCCATAAGTCACTTATGCCCTATGCATCCAATCCTAGGCCGCCCTAGGTATAAGCCTAGCCTTAAAATACACGCCAGCCACGTTTTGACCTTTGGGGTCATAATATACTCTCTTCTTTAAACTAGGCTCCCCACTCGACCATGAGAGCCATATCTGGCAACAAAAGTCAAGGAGCTACCCCTAGATGATTCTATAACCTCCTAAGAGCTATTTTCATCAATGTCCATTTGAAACTCTGGGACATCCTGTTTCTAAGTAAGAAAAAAGTCGAGGAGTTACCCATACATATGGCATCTTGCAAGCTGTTACACGACGAGAGTGCATTGGTGTATTTAGTATGGCACTTTACAAGGAAAAAAAAAGCACCAAAGGAGCTAGGGAAATTTCTGCAGCAATGTTAAGAGGGATTTTACCCCTAGATGATTCTACAATCTCCTAACAGCTATCTTCATCAATATGAATTGTCCATTTGATCAACTCTAGGACAATCCTGTTCTTAAGTATGAACTTCAAAATTTCCAGAATCCATTATAGTCCTTGTGTAGCATACTTAGTCAAGTATTCTAACCAAATGAGTTCATCAACTCAAACAAAATGACCTCCACAGGCCTATTTAACTAAGGAGAAAGTTCCTCCTTACTAACCCTCCCATGGACCTGCTTGTCATGGAAGCACTTATGTTTAATTATATGAGAAATGAATCCAAGTACCACCACTTATGCTTCGCACATAAGCCCCTCCAAACAAATAAAACAAGGGAGACAGCTTGATACAGCCAGTTCTATGTCAATACCAGAGTAGAGCAGTACAGAAAATAAGTGAAACATTCCCCTTGGATTCAGTACTCAAGTGTGCATACTTTGAAAAACACTTACTCAGACATCCCCTCGTATACTGTTCCGAACGAGCCACTACCCAACAAGTCCAATTTTCTCCATGACTGAATGCTTATGATGTTTACATTATGTTCCGGAGTTACAGGAGTTATATTCCCTCCTTGTTCCCTTGTTGGAAAAATGGTATGCTGTTTGGTGAGAACTGCATGCTGTTGCACTACTTCAGATACAAAGACGAGCTCTTCTTCAGTCTTCTCCTCCTCTTCTGAGACAGCAGCTTGATCACCTTCGGAATCACTTTGAGATGTGTCCTCGTGATCACTTGAAATGGCCTGATTGTTGCCATCATTTTTATGTTCATCTGGCCCAAAGCTAGCCAGAAGTTCATGAGTTGAGAGCATATGAAGAGGCAATCGCACGTGAATCGGGGGTGGAGGGAGTAAAGTTTGTTGCTTCACTTCTATTGTTGGGCGCGGTAGCCGCTCTGTATCTCTTGAAACCCTGCAAGAATTTACCACTTTTAGAATCATGTTTCATCAATATTTAAAAACTTGTGCATTTCCTTAGGATCCTTTCTAGCTATGGTATAGAGTTTGCACCAAAATGCATGTCTAAATCCAGCTA
>NC_141051.1:34491081-34633581 GCF_041138505.1 Cibotium barometz
TTGGGTGCGGACTCCTAGGGCGTGAAACCTTAGGCCGTGAAAGTGTAGAAATGATTCATGGTGCGAACCATTTTTTATTCATTTTTTGGGCGTGAACCTCGTTTCACATTGTGAAACCTTAAGGCATG
Source organism: Cibotium barometz (assembly GCF_041138505.1). Lineage (NCBI taxonomy): Eukaryota > Viridiplantae > Streptophyta > Polypodiopsida > Cyatheales > Cibotiaceae > Cibotium > Cibotium barometz. Next base: position 34,491,210 of record NC_141051.1, read on the forward strand.
AAAGTGCAAAAAATGGTTCGCGCGCATGAACCATATTTCGATTTTTTTTATAGTCTAGTTGGAAATACGAATTTTCTTATTTGGGGGGGATATTTTTGAATTTAAAATTAAGGAGATATGGGCATTTTCCCAAAAAAGGAAGTGGGAATAAAAAAAAGTCAAACATACGATCGTACAAATTTCCAAAATCATGGGTAAATACAACGGAACAACAAATCATGTTCAATTCATACAAATGTTTGAACAGAGATGTGATGCCTTTGGAAATCCCAACTTCCCCATCAAGGTATGTGCGTTAAACCTATGCTTAGAGGGAAAGGCTAGTCGATGGTTCATCACATTGATGCCGACAATCATGACCAACTTCAGAACCTTGAAAATAGCCTTTATCCATGACTTTTTCAGACAAGGTGATCGGTGGAGTGCAGCAAAAGAACTCTATTCAATTGAGCATAACCCAAACGAAACTATGAGAGACTTGGGATAAAACTCTTGGAGTCACGAACCATGACTCACGATGTGAGTCATGGAAAAAATCAAACGATTCTCAATTGAAGCGATGTTTCATGATGGGCTTAAGGAATAATAGCTTAAACAACTTGATCATTGTATCCAACCCGGAAACATTCAATCAATGTTGTAAAGATGTAGTACGTTTAGATGACAACATGCTGGAAGATGATCATGTTACGAGGTGTTCCTAATCTAAACCAAGTGAAGCAATGGCAAAAGAAAGATTGATCTCGGATTTGTCATTTCTCGAATTCTATGCATCCTTGCTTAAAAGCTTTTAATTGACATCTCTAAGAGAGGATGAGCTCCTTTAATCCTTAATGCCTCTACAAGTTGTTGAAATATACAAGTGAATAGGGTGTGTGCGGGAATAAGCCCTTAGCAAGAGGCTGTAAAAGAGAATCTGTAAATGTGAGAGAAGCTGTGAAAAGGTAAGAAGTATCTACTGGGAGAGAATAAAGGGTAGCATGAGGAGATTTAGGAGGTGTGGTGGAGAGAATCAAACAAAAGAGGTGGATTGAATCAAGGAGAAATCAGTGGGATTATTTGCTTGGATGTAAACTCTATAAATTGAGGCATTGGCCTAATGAGAATTTGCTAGTTTTTGATTATCCATGCCTACATTAAGCTATCAGTTAATTGCTTACTAATCACGTCTTAATTATCATCTAGTCTCTTTTCTAATGATGTTGATTCTAGCATTTGATCCACCATAGCTCATCACATTGCTACAAATTTAACATGGTATCAGAGCCTAGCCTAGAATCCATCAATCGTATGAGCCTAGCCTAGAATCCATCAATCGTATGAGCCCATTATTTTGCTAATCACTTAGCTAATTAGGATTAGTAGATAATTAAGAATTTTTTTAACATTTTTTTCAACAAGCTTCTATACCCCCAGCTAGTGGAGGGGCTTGATCTCCCTCCAGGATTAACATTAGGGTAAATGCTTCTAGCCCAACATAGCTACACTCCCCACGCATAAGCCAATGAAGATGAATTGCGAAACCGCCTACTAAAGCTACAGAAATTCGCGTTTTTTCCAACGCCTTTTTTTTAAAGAAATTGGAGTTCTTGTCTACACCAGATAAAATGGCTCTAATTCCTCTTGGTAGAGGATTAATTTGCTAATCAGTGAGATTAATCAACACTAATCACTATTTTTTGGTGTAATTGAGGGTTCAAATTAACCATTGGGTATCTGATACAGATCCCTATAACTTCAGATTGCAATTCGAAGATGGTTTGATACTCCAACCATTCCGTACAGATTTGTTACCCTTGGTTTAATGTAATTTCTGGTGACTTTATGCTGATAAATCTGTTGTAATCATCACCTAAACACCAAATTGAGTTGTAAAAGGGTAGACACTGCCCTTGAATCTTGAAATTGGATCAAGAGGTAAGACCCCCTTCACATCATCATGTGTACAGCACAAGAGATAGCCAAATTTAATGGGGAGAAGTTTTACACATGGCAGACAAAAACCATGTATTTGCTCATGAGAAAAAATCTATGGGGGCTAGTTGAGGGAAGAGATGAATGCCCAGAGGTGAGAGGGAAAAATGAGTGGAAGAGTAGGAATAAGAAAGCATTAGGACTTATTGCACTCAGCTTAAATGATGAAATCATTCATCACATCACAGGAATACAATGGGTAAAAGATGCATGGGATGAACTCAATAAATTATTTGGCACTCAAGCAAAAAATTCAAAGATAAATCTGTTAATGCAATTCTACAAACTAGATATGAAGGAAAGTGAACCTTTAATCACACACTTGGACAAATATAAAAGCATTAAGCAATAATTGTCAGCCCCATTGGCAAAAAGGTAAAAGATGATGAGACACTAGCAGTGCTTCTGAAGAGTGTGGACAAAGGTGAATATGAAAACATTGTAGCAACATTAAAGAATGTACCTGAATTGAAGCTGCACGAGATAGAAGGAGCTCTACTAGAGCAAGCGACCAGAGTCAAAGAGAAGAAATGGCTGGACTCAACAAATGGAGAGGAAAAAGCATTCTTCACCCGAGGAGGTTTCTCTCGAGGACGAGGACGAGGAAGAGGCAGAGTAGGAGGAAGGACCTTCACTTGCCACAACTGTGGAAAGCCAGGACACATCGCAAGAGACTGCTACAGCAAACCCAGTGGAGAAGAAACGACATCGGCAAACTTCATGAAGGCTCCTAAAAGGAAGTGGAGTTAGATCATCTTAGAGAGAGAGAGAGAGAGAGAGAGAGAGAGAGAGAGAGAGAGAGAGAGAGAGAGAGAGAGAGAGAGAGAGAGAGAGAGAGAAACCCCACAACCCAATGTAACTTGCTCCAACAGAGTAAAACCACCTCTGAGTCACCGATGATGTAGGCCATGTGGTAGATGTATGTGTGAGCACTTTAGTCAAGGTCACGGGCACTTGTAGTAGCCTTGGACACATAGAGAGAGAGAGAGAGAGAGAGAGAGTGTCAGGGACTACGAGTTTAGGGACTTGAGGCACTGGTTACGAGTTTAGGGACTTGAGGCACTGGTTACGGACTATCAAGTAAGAGGGGAACTTGGTATAGGGTCCAGGTGTGCTAGGATTATTCACTTGAGGGAAGGTGTTAAAATATACAAGTGAATAGGGTGTGTGTGGGAATAAGCCCTTAGCAAGAGGCTATAAAAGAGAATCTGTAAATGTGAGAGAAGCTATGAAAAGGTGAGAGGTATCTACTGGGAGAGAATAAAGGGTAGCATGAGGAGATTTAGGAGGTGTGGAGATATTCTGGGAAGAGGTGGAGAGAATCAAGCAAAAGAGGTGGAGTGAATCAAGGAGAAATCAGTGGGATTAGATGCTTGGATGTAAACTCTATAAATTGAGGCATTGGCCTAATGAGAATTTGCTGGTTTTTGAATATCCATGCCTACATTAAGCTATCAGTTAATTGCTTACTAATCATATCTTAATTATCAGTTAATTGCTTACTAATCATATCTTAATTATCCATCTAATCTCTTTTCTAATGATGTTGATTCTAGCATTTGATCCACCATAGCTCATCACATTGCTGCAAATTTAACACAAGTGAGGAGCGAAACGGCTTGTGTTCAGTGTAATCACTACGATCATCTTAATCCCCATTGTGCATATAAGATACCTGTTTTTATGTACTGCATATATTGTAAATCATTTGATTATGATACTAAAAAGTGTCCCAATTCATTAACAATTGACTCGGAACCCCCATCTCACATGCACTAAACATAAACAGTCCAAAGGGTAGAAACCACTCAAGAGGCAGTTAATCGAACACTTCAGAGTTTCTATTAATCGTGGACCTCAAAAAGTGGTAGAGTGCACAGTTTGGAATACTTCCATGCCCATAGCACTGACACTTTGCAACCCATGTGTGAACGATGTGGCATTGATCACATGTTCCAAGATTGCTCCAAGACGAGTTGCTTCAATGCAACTAGCACATTTAAGGGTACTTGTGGACAATTGCCCATTTTGTACACTTAAGATGTTAAGAGTTGTATTTTGTGAGACATACATGCTTACAAGCCAAGGCACGAGAAACTATAAAAAAGAATGCAAAAGACAATACCTCAACATGGGTAGAAGAACATGATTTAAAGTAGAACCCAAAAGAAAAAGCAAAACCTTCTAAACCCAATAAAAACAAGGAACAATAAACTATCGAAACCACGATTGAATTAAATGATAGGGAAAAGGAGCCTATGGAGGACATAAATCCAAAGGAGACATAAACCCAAAGGAGACATAAACTCAAAAGAGCCAAAAGCTATACATGATGCATAAGCATCCATCTCAAAGGCCACCATACAAACCTCAAAATCCATATGTGTGACACATGGTACAAAAGCGCAAAAGAAAATTCGATCTCGTCGCATGGCAAACATAATGAAAACCCGACGATCCAAAGAAAGTTAGAAGATGAAACAAGTTCTAGTACGTCACTTAGTCAGGATGAAACAAGTTTTGATTCTTCACTTAGTGTAATGAAGAAACTAGAACCCACCCAACTACCAAAAATTGAAAATCATGATCACATGACATATGTAGAACAAAAAAAGTAAGCTCAGGTGAGCATGCTTAGCATGGTTGAGTGTCTTACAGGATCACTGGTTGTGATTGAGCCTAATAATGCCAAACCTAAAAAAGCAACCAAAATACAAAACCTAGAGGAGTACCGCTTCCCCTTTCAAGAAGAGGAAGACATACTCTCTACAAAAGAGTCATTAGAGACAGAGTGTACGAAGTATGCAGTTGAGAAAGCACGTGAGGAATTTGATAATTCCCTTACAAAATTAAAGTAGTCTCTGAAAACCTCATTTGGAGGAATGCTCTCCTCTCATGTGGTGAAGCCAGCATAACATCAACACTTGCACCTTTAAGAGCTCAACATGAGTTATACTACCGAGACATAAAGAACTCCATAGAACAGGATTGTAAGGATTCACAAGTTTCCAAACAAAACCCATTTAGAATTGTCAGGGAACCAAGTGTACCAGTGTACACATTACTCTTGAAAAAGCTAAGAGCCAAAAAGAGGATGAAAGTGAATGGGAATATGAAACCGAGACGGGATCTGAAGATAAAACAAAAACTAAAAAATCCATGGTTCCTTTGGAAGATTCTATCATGGTATGGTTAGATTTCCTTACAAAAGCAATGATGTTAAGTGTAAACGCGCGTTGATTAGCCTTCGAGCTAGTCATAACATCATGACAATAGACACGGGTGTCATTTGGAACAACCTAAAATCATCCCTACAGACAATGGTCTTGCAAGAGGAGCCAATGGACAAAACATTGAAGTTTCCAGTTACTTTAGCTATGCTACTCTAACCATCGATGGAGATGTGGAATTTACATTCCATGTTACCCTAGATTCCCTTGAGTATGATGTTGTCCTTGTTGGTGGAACGTGGATACGTGACATGTATTCAATTGATGAATCCATGCAAACAATCACCTTGAACACTCCTGCAAGCATTGTACAATTGCTATTTACAGGGAGAACGAGACCGTAGAGGAGCTGGAACTTCCAACATATCTTACTAAAAATATCTCTAGGATTTTGGTTGGATTGGAAATTTCAAATAAAATCACCATAGCTCAAGCACAGCTTTATCCAACACGAGAACACAATCTCATGACCCTCAAGTTATAGGATTTGTTAGGACAACCAACACTCATGGCTCATCCTGAAAGAATTCCCTTTACACAAGACTTGAACATGCCAAGTTTGGGGTACTTTGAACATACAATGCATATTAAAACTAACCCCCTTACTTGCAAGGTTTTTGTGGTTGAGTATGTGTTGGAAGCAGATTTGATCTTGGGGTATAAATGGACTATTGTTACCCAAGCACCACTGTGCTTTGCTAGCGATAGATGGTCAATGACAAAAAGTTGACAATACTATATTGCACGATGGAAGAGGATCCAACTTTAATGGATTTCTATGATGCTGAATGCAAAAGGTTACAAGCCTCTTTCACAAAAGCCCCTCTACATAATGGCCTACCATCCACGTCAACGACTGACTCTGATAAAGTATCTACTCCTTCAACCCCATCCTCACCAACGAAGTTAGATGCCAATACCTTGCAATCAACAGCTATTCCTGAAGAAGTTCCCACAACGCAACTATCTATCTCTAACAAAGGAACTCAAATGAAATGCCCCGGAGCCTATGCCTCTTCATCGACAAACCTCACCAAAGGAGATAACCGTATGCTCAAAACCCTCATCATCGATAGCCACTCTACAAGAGACTCTAGCCTCATCATCGTCAATGATGCACATGAGTCTCAAACCCATAGCCTCACCACCAACCAATGTGAAGGAGGGCCCAAAACCTTCCACTTCCACCAAAAAGAAAAATCCACCAAGACAACACAAATCAAGGTATCTTAATGGTATCAAAATGTGGGTGGAGAAGCAGCTACTTGTAGTTCAAGGCTACTACGAAGGTGCCAATCAAATTTGGGTGCCTCGATTCTCAAAGCCTCTTCTTCAACCTCTTCTTCAACACTACACACTGAGGCCTCGATCATCAACCTCTTCTTCAACACTACACACTGAGGCCAAGCAAAAATAAAAAGTATTCCACAACACCATCCACAAAAACCTATGCAAGTTCATCAAAGAACTCCATCAAGTCAACAAGTGTGGATACCAAAAAGATTACTGCCAGCACAAGGGTACTACTAAGGAAATACCAATGCTTGGCTTTCCAAGCGAATTAAAAATTTCCCTCAACGTGTTCAAAGAAACAAACCTCAACACCAAAGGCATCAGCCACCAATTTATAATGTTCATCAAAGATGGGTGCTTGTGTATGTACTTCAACAACAAGGATACTACGATGTTAATGCCATCATATGGTTGCCAAAATCAAACAACGTGAAGAAAGCGTCACCACCGACTTCAACCCCAATAGCTTCACCTAAAGTTCAACAAGCATCACTGAACCACTCTCGTACATTCAACAACTACACAAAAGCTTGTGTGTCCAAACAACCCCAATGGTTACCAACCAACAGTCTTACCTACTACCTCGACAACATTTGAGCCAACAATTCAAGAATCAATTTCCACATCTACAAAACAGAGACTTATGAGCGCATCAAAGACAAACTCACAATGCTATTTTCACCCCTCTTACATGAAGCGTAAGTGCAGAAGCTATGCAGCAGACATAAGAACCTATTCTCTCAAAAATTAGAGTACCCACAAGAACTTGTTGCTCGCAAGGTGGTAATTAAAAAAAAACACACAAAAACAAGGGAGTCACACATATGGCCTACCTAGAAGTGATAAAAATCACAAGAAACTCCCAAGAATCTTTAGTAGCCATTATATTTTGTTAAGCTTATCGCTCACTATTCTTTTGGCTATATTAATGTAGCAGCTGCTCCATGAGTACATATCCATACCCATGCACTGGAGGACATTTGCACCAAATCCTCACCATCGACAACTTCCAGGTACATCTCTGGATGGGGGGGCCATGGTGGGCAAAAGCTTGGTCAATGGTACAACCCATCACCTAGAATTTTCCTTCAAACCTCTCCAAACGGTGCTACCATCTTCACAAATCAATGATCTTTAATCTTTAGTGAAGATATCTATATTAGTTTCGCAAGTCGACGTAATTCTTTCAATCCTCGCCAAGTGGCTACTTCAACACAGAGAGCAGTTCAATAAGAGTCTATATGACTCACTTCTTGTACTTCATGTATACCTACTTCATAAGAGCACTTAAATATACATAAAAACATAAAAAGCACATGGGAAGAAGCATGCAGGAACATGTCCTACTCAACAACATTTGACAAGAATCCTACCACACAAAGGGACATCATCGAAGGCCAATTTCTTCAAATAATGAATGTCGCTTCAATGAATCAAATGAAGAACTAAGAATCACCATCTCGTTCTAATGATAATGTCATTGTTCCTCTGATTCCTTCCCTCTCTTCTCTCCCATTATTAACATCTCTTTGTTTTCCCATTAATACAAATCACATGTAACCTTACTTATGATTGCCAAAAACAAAGTGAGCGAAAAAAAAAGAACACACAAAAATATAAAAAATGCAATTACTCTCGCAAAAAACCCCACCCCCCACCCCGTTAGGAATTACCAATAAACCACTAACCTTTTCATTCACTAACTATCTTTACATGTGTACATACATATATACGTATATAAACATATATATGTATGTATATACATACATATGCATGCATACATATTCGTGTGTGTGTGTATGTATATATGTATGTGTGTGTGTGTATACATATGTATACATACATACATATGCATGTACATATATATATATATTTATGTATGTATGTATGTATATATACACACACACACACACACACATATACATATAATATATTCATGTATGCATATATGTATGTATGTGTATGTGTGTGTGTATATATATACATATATTCATACATACATACATGTATGTATGTATATATACATGTATAAATGTATGTATGTATATACATACATACATATATACATGTATGTATGTATATATACATGCATATATGTATGTATGTATGTATATATACATGTATATATGTATGTATGTATATACATACATACATACATACATATATACATACGTACATACATGTATATGTTATATATATGTATGTATACATACATACATACGTATACATATACATACATATATACACACATACTATATATTAGGTCTCTTCATGTGAATAGTTGTGCAAAGGATTTGAAAATCCCAAACAAAGGGGAAAATCTCCTTTGAAGCATACCCATCCAATTCGATCGCCGCCGCTAATGTCCTAAGTTTTGGTGGAGAATTGGGACTTGGCGAACCAAAGCAACTTATTCGACCATTCAATAATGATCAGCCGTTATGCCTAATGGTTGGCACGGTGCACTCGAAGACCAATAAGGGGTCCTTAGACATTGGAACAATACTAAACCTTAGAAGATTCTGATATCTGAATTAGTAGTGGACTCAAGTGATGCCGAAACCAAAACTATAAGTAGTTTCTAGATATAAAACGTGGTTAAATACATCCTCACCAACATTTGACTCTTAGGAGTGTTTCCCTTTTAAATAATTTCACGTTGATTGGGTAGGATGACTTTAGGGAGCCTCAATGGCGTTCAAGAAACCCGTACTCTAGGGCATTTGAGAACTTATTAGAAGTGCTCAAATACCTCAAAGTATACAAGGGACCCACTGTTCAGTACAATTGGTACATAGTACAAGCTACATGTTGGCAAGAGGAAAGCCATCTTAAGTGGAGAGACAGGATAAGAATAGGGAAAAAAAACGTTGAGTGCCCAAGCCTCTACCTACACTAAACTAATTTAGATTCGAAGTTGAAGAGAAAACAAGAGAATTCATGTTTATGTGTACCTTCAAATAACCCAACCTCTTCTTGTGTTAGTGTCTTCAGCTATTACCCGAATGGCTATAGGCTCTCTTGCATGAGTCTTGAATTCGCATCTCACCTAGGTCTCATAGAGGGACGTCTCATCCTTGAACAAGATGGCAAGGAGCCTAATCATCCGCAAACCATGGACACTTAAGAAAGCCGACTCTTGGGGTCTTTGAACCCTACAAAATTCAGATACCTTGACTAGTTAAAGAAACCTATAGTGGTTTGATAGGAAATTGCTTCATTCATTCATTCATTCATCAATAGGATTTCTACGAATGAAGGCACTCTACGACAGTCAATTGGAGAGATGGGGAACCTTTTCTATAGTGGAAGGACTAGAAGAGACTCTGTGTTTTGGATAGTTGTAGACAAATACCCTGAGTGGGAGTACCTCTTATTGTAAATAGAAAATAGGTGAGACACTTCCGGACTGCACCCTGGGTAACAAATAAGTACTAGTCTAAGATAATAAACTAGTGTAATTGAGAAATAAGTACTAGTGTCAAGTCATGAACTAGTGTAAACTAATGAATTAGTGTATGTGTACATGTATATGTATGTATGTATGTATGTATGTATGTAGCATATATACATACATACATATGTATATATGTATGTATGCATGTATGTATGTATGTATGTATGATATAAACATATATACATGTGTGTGTACATACGTATATATGATATATACATACATACATATGTATATATGTATGTATGTATGTATGTATGATATAAACATATATACATGTGTGTGTACATACGTATATATGATACAAACATATATACATGTGTGTGTGTGTACACACACACATTCACACAGTTGTTTTTGACGTTGAGGAACTTTTTTGGGTAATTGCTATTAAAGGCCTTAATACCAACCACGTATGGTTTGGCTCTATCATAATCAATAGCATTGTCATACTGCTCTAGCTGTATGATGCGATGGGCCACTCTACACATAATCTCTTTGTAGATTCCTCATCAAAGATGATGGCGGTGATAGCTGGCTTTCTCTACTCGGATCCAACTATAAAAGGGGCTTCATCTTGGTGAGTTAGACTCACTTAGCCTGTACTGTGAATCATGTTCTGCTGGGAGCTCATTCTCTTAGGTATTTGTCATTTAGCTATGGCTTGTTTATACTCTTTATGCTATACAATAGAAGGTTTTCTATGAGATATTGAATTTCTGAATCCCAACGAATGGATTTTTATGGGTTAACACTTTAAAAAATATATATATGTATATATATACATACATATGTAATACATATAGATATATATATATATATATGATATATATATATATATACATATATATGTATATATATATTATTTATAATATATATATATATATATATATATATATATATAAAATACATTTGAATGTATATATATACATATATATATTATATGTATATATATAAAATATATACTTATATACATATATATATGTATATATATATTATTTATAATATATATATATATATATATATATATATTATACATTTGTATGTATATATATACATATATATATTATATGTATATATATAAAATATATACTTATATACATACATACATACATACATACATACATATTCACAACACTATAGATTATGGGGGTTATATTACACTCTGTGTTACACATCGATTAATGATGTTTTTTAAGGGGCTTTCGCTTTTTTTGATAAACTGACAACTGTTAGCCTTAAAAAGATGATGGATGGGACTATTAGAATGCTTGTACTGACTTAATCTCAAATTTGGCACGTTGTTTTGAATAACTCTTAGGCTTGACCTCTATTATAATCTGGCTATTGCCAGTAAAATATCAATTGCTAAACTTTGCATTTTGAGGGCTTTTGGATATATAGACTCTTGCGGGGCTATTGCAGAGATAATTGTATTTAGTATACATGGCATGCTCTTGGATTGATAGAATAAATCACTAATAAATCAAAAACTGTATTATCAGTTTGACACGTGGGTAATGCTACTTATGGTGGCAACATGACTCATTTTCGACTAGGCACTATGAATTATTCTTTATTAATACATTCTTTATCGGTGGGATATACATCTTGCTTTTTGTAATTGGTTGACGTTGTTGATAGGATATACTGTCGATTGGATCAACTTAGTGGTGCATTTATATCTATTACTAGAGCTTGGATACATGATAGGTATTTTGTTGCTTATGGTTTCTTCCCCTTTTTTTGTTTTTTAAAATCGATTATTCAGGCTTTGATTTCTAAGGCCAAATATAGTAACTCAATTATCTCTTACTTTTGTGGATGATGATAGCTGGCTTGATATGTTGACACGTGGATGCCTAGCAATAGAACTGATTGACTAGTTTGAGTAGTATGGGCATGGATATATAAGGCCCATTTTTCTATCCACTATGTGGATTACTATGCATTACATTTCTTATGGATGATTGCATGATAGGTTTACGGGTTATCTATCCGAAATTCAAGAATTAACTTTTGTTTGACTAAAAAGGGACTAATTGACCCAACCTTAGCTTAAACATTGGGGTCTTTGAATGACATCTATAACATGTGGTAGGCCCTAAGACACCTATAATACACACACATGCTAACTATTTGTTTGCATGTATTTGATGGATGTAGGTAATAGGTTCTACTCTCTCAAAGACACATGGTTTGCTATTTGAGACATAGTCTCCCGTAACTGTAATTATTATAAAAAATACTTTTGTTATGTAATTATGTTTAACACTTCATTTATCAAGACTGTCTGGGTTCTTGAATTTTTTGTTTGGCTGTGGATATGTTATTAGTTTAAATAAAACACACACACACACACACACACACATTTATGTGCTCATGAACCATACATTAACCTTCATATGGGCACGAGACTCTAAGTGTCTTCACACACTTGCATTAATGCATGGGGATTTTATGCGTATAGAAAAAACACTTCCCCCCCCCTTTGCTTTCCCTCTTCTCTCCTCTCTTCACATACGCAGTTTTACGTCTTGCAGCAGCAATGATGGGGAGCGGTTATGCTGTGTCGCTTGCAAAGAGTAGTGCTCATTATCATGCTTGTTGGCCAAGGTCGGCGTCGCATCCGAGTAATGATTCAACTGACGAGATCAATTGGTATAAAGAGGTGGGTATCAAACACACTTAGCCTTGTGCGTATTCACTGTGTTCTAAAAGGATGCCTCTTGTGCTTGCCTCTCTTAGGAGTCCTTCCACCTAGGTACTCACTTCCACCCAGGTACTTACATCCTCCTTTTAAAAAAAAGTGGTTCTGCATGATATTGCTTCGGTTGTCCTTTACTCTGTGCAATCAGATTGATTGTATTACTATAACACTTTTCGCCTTGGCTAGGATCTGTTCTGATGACTCAGTGAAGTTGTTTCACATATTGATTGACAAAACTTCTTTTGGTTGATTCTTCTTGGTGTCTATACATGGTTTTATTTGATAATCTTGTTTCTTTTTTAGCCTTGCATGGCAATACGGCTATGTCTTAAGAGTTAGGCTGTTGTCCTCTCAACATGGGGTGTAAACAACACACAGATCTCTGTGTATGTACCTCTGGTTATAGTGACGATTCTTACTGTATTTGGAACCTTATTGTGTGGTCGAATAGCACCACCAACTCCTTATCTTGGTCTTTACACATGGTTTTATTTGATGCCCCTGTCTCTTTTTAGCCTTGCATGGCTATACGGCTATGTCTTATGAGTCAGGCTATTGTCCTCTCAACTTGGGATATAGATAACCTCTGCTCTCTGTGTATGTGCCTCTGGCTATACTGACGATTCTTATTGTAGCTGAAACCTTAACTGAAAAATTGCATGGTTAGATAGCACCGCTTCTCGATACCACATAAATGTTTTTTGCTATATAATGATGAATAATCATTTGAATTAACAATTGTTCTATGTTTACTGTTTTCCTACATACATAAACTGTGTAATGGTTTTATTAAAATTGCATGCATCATAATTTTTTGGATGCATAGGTCACGAGCCTCATAAGTTTGACGTTATGTTGGTCCTTCTATTTGTGCAGCAATAATGTTGAGTTAGAATGGCCGTATGCGCTCTGGTTATTCAAATCCGTGCTATGTGTGCCATCTCCCCAAGCCATATATAATAAAAACCTAATTCTAGAAATGTTTGGCAAATGCCCATAATGTCTTTTGTATGGGTTAGCTTACAGGCCAAGGGTATCTCCTGGCAATTACCGTATCTTTGTTGTTTGAGGCTCTCTCAGGCTCTTTTTTTCAAACTATGTATATCACTCGGGTTTTGACAAACACACGCACACACATGCAAAAAAGTTATACAACTTACTTAACACACCCCCCTCTATACACACGTGTGCACACACAGATGCACTCATGCACAGAAGCGTGTACACACACACACACATACACACACATACACACATGTATATATTTACACACACATGGATTTACACATATGTATATACATATATATATATGTGTGTCAGTGTGCACACACACACACACACACATATACATACATACATACATACATACATACATACATACATATACATATATATATATATATATGTTACACACACGCACAATATAATATATATAAATGTATATAGACATACCTACACAATCATGCACACACACCCATGCACATACATGTGCATGCACTCGTGCTAATGTGGGTGCACATATACACCCTCCCCAACACACACACACACACACACACTTGTATATATGTACATATACACACATATGTATATATGAACATACACATGGATTTATATATATGTATATACATATATATGTGTGTGAGTGTATATACATACATACATACATACATACATACATACATACATATGTTTGTATGTATGTATGTATGTATGTATATATATATATGTATGTATGTATGCATGTATGTATGCATGTATGTATGTATGTCCGTATGTACGTACATACGTACGTATGTATGTATGTATATGTATGTGTATATATATATATATATATGTATGTATGTATGTATATGTATGTATGTATGTATATATATATATGTATGTATGTATGTATGTATGTATGTACATATGTACATACATACATATATATACATATACATATATATATATGTATGAATGTATGTATGTACGTATATATATATATGTATGAATGTATGTATGTATGTATACATGCATACATACATACATACATATATACATGTATGTATATGTATAAATGTATGTATGTATGTATGTATGTATATATGTACATACATACATTCATACATATATATATACATACATATATATATGTATGTATGCATGTATGTTTGTATGTATGTATATATATATGTATGAATGTATGTATGTGTGTATATATATGTATGTATGTATGCATGTATGTATACATGTATATACATTATATACAAATGTGTGTGTGTGTGTGTGTGCACCGGGCCCTAGTTCTCTATGTGAAAGGTAGCCGAAACCAGATTGATGTGAGGGTATGTAGCTCTGGGCTCATGTGAGAGGCATTTTTCTCACAGAGAGCCGAGGACAAAGCTCTGGCTATTTGACACATTCGTCACACCTACATTATTGTATGGAGCTCCCATTTGGGGTCTCAGTTTATACCATAGGAGGAGACAGAGAAGGGAGTCAACTATGACGTATATACAAGAGAGGTATATGATGGGTGGAAGCTGATGGAGAGGCCACTAGTGATGATGATCTTGCACATGATCAGGAGTAAGCCTTAGAGCCACATGAGATTATGCGAGAAGAGATGGAATTGCCCCTGAGGCTCTTTTCCATACAGTGACATACTGGCAGAGATTATGGGAGCTCCCACTAGATAGATACCCCCAGCTTGTCCTAGAGTCCTCAAGACAGTTGGCACTTGATGGAGACATGCAGTGTTGGTATACATATGTGAGCACTTGGTGGGTGATCAGAGGACCTGGCATCCACCCCTCTAAACCCTAGGGACAAAGATGAACTTCTACAGAGAACATCTCATTCACATGGTAGAGGACAACTTCATCATATGCCCGCCTACATGGATACACATCTCTCATTCGGGGTGTGGTGTGCAATTGGATAGATCCTCACCTCATCTCGCCAGTTGAGAGTGGAGACAGCCAAATATGGTCCAAGAGCAGTTGCACCAGAGGACATGACATGCCAACTTTGCCATATAGAGGCTGAGATAGAGGCTCATTATATATGCAGCTACCTAGTATACTATGAGTTTAGGAGGAGGTTCCACTGCCCTTTCTAAGAGGGATTTGGACCACTCTTTAGGGTCATGGATTTTCTAGACTAGAGATGCCTAGGGCTCTTTCTTCTAGAGCTCTTTCTCTCAGGGCTCTTGTCTCAGGAAGGTGTAGCTGATCTGGGCCGTAGTAGGAATTTCCTATTTTTATGGAGCTCTCTGTAGAGCTCTAGTCTCAAGAAGGTGTAGCTGATCTAGGCCATAGTAGGAATTTCCTATTTCTATGGAGCTCTAGAAGAAAGAGCCCTAGGCATCTCTGGTCTAGAAAATCCATGACCCTAAAGAGTGGTCCAAATATCTCTCGGAAAGGGTAGTGGAACCTCTCCTCCTAAACTCATAGTATACTAGGCAACTGCATATATAATGAGCCTCTGTCTCCGCCTTTATATGGCAAAGCTGGCATGTCCTGTCCTCTGGTGCAGCTGCTCTTGGACCATATCTGGCTGTCTCCACTCTCAACTGGCGGGATGAGGTGCAGATCTATCCAATTGCACACCACACCCCTGTGCGCTTTTGCCGCACAGGTCGTAGAGCTGGGGACGGACACCGTATGCGAGCCACGAATGGCTGCAAGCATACAACCAGGGAAGGAAGCTCAAACAGAATGCAAAGGGAGTGTCACTCACCGCTCAACCGCTGCCTTGAAGGATTCTCGCGTCGCAGCAGTGAAGGAGGAGCCGCCGCCGTCGCCGCTCTACCACCTCTCCGCCGTCGTGCCGCTACACAGCGCTCGATCGCTCTCTCACTCTCTCTCTCTCACACACACACACGTAGGAGAAGGAAACCAAAGAGATAAGGCAAGAGCACTCTTGTATTCACAACACATGAGAATGAGGATTTTAGGGTTACATTTGACTCTTATAGGTGACTTGGCCGTTCACACTTGGGTGCCCATACATGGCCGGCCGATCCTAACCCTTATCCTACTGATATTCAAGGTGCGCCTCTCATCGACGATCACCCAATCCCTTCATCCTTAACATATGGTGCCGACAAGCCCGGCCCATGACTCAGAATATTTAAATTAATGACGTAAAACATAGTACGTCTCAATGTCCGTCATAGGTTAACATGCCCCCCTTCCTGATGTAGATTCCGTTCTCGGAAGCTATGGTATGGTAAGCTCGAGAGGGTTGTTGTGGTAGACCGTCTGCAAAACAAGGAAGTAGAGTGAAGGTATGCTGGAATTCAAAAGATATAAAGTGTATAAATTCAAGCATGTTAGACCACAATGGATGTTGCTATGAGAACTTAGTTTAAGGGTCACATGAGTGAGCTAGTGTAGCAAATTAACAGGAGTTTAAAATTATTGAAAGTAAATCAAGAGTTAGCAAGGTGTCAAAGGTTAATCAAGGTTTATAACTGGCCTAAGTCAAGGAAAATAAACAGATGACCACACTGTGTCTACTCTAAGAACAAGTAGTTACCACGAGCCTAGGGACACAAGAAACATCAGAGTTACAGGAGCCTTTTGCCTTATTTTTTTTTTATGCACGTGACAATTTTTACACTCAATGGCGACCTTCCTAAGGCAAAACTAACATCGATCCTGGTACCATGTTTAACACAAGGCATTATCCAGGAATCTATTAGCTCACTTTAGGCAAGGCTACCCCCTACCAATCAAGGCATCGGTCTGGAGTAGAATACTCCTCGTCTACCAAGTATCAATAAGGCGATAGGCCAACATTAAAGCACATCATAGACTTGTATTGCCATTTATTGTAGGCTTTTTTTTTAAAGATTCAAATTTCTTTTGATATTCGGTCCTGAACTAAAATGTGTTCTTACATCCTTTCGACGACAAGGGATAAAAGCTATGTCCTAGAGGTCAACACACACACAGCCAGGTGTCAAACATTAAGATGGTTTGATCCTAGACCTAAGACAATCGCATTCCAAGGTTAACTAAAGACGTCATGCATTCTCAGGAATATATCCAATAAGGTTAAGCTCATTAATGATTTACACTAGCACGTCAAGCAACTTCACAAACTAAGTATTACATCGACAATTTCCATGTGGTCATGCATTATAGTTTATGCAATTAATTGAACAGTAAAAACGAAAGAGAGTGGGTATGGAAGAATTACACCTGTAATTGGAGATCTCCTTGATTTGACGAGACAGCTTGCAATTTGATGTAGATATATTTTGATGAACGTTGCGGCAGTCTCAGGACTTGAAAGTCATGGTCAATAGGCGAATTAGCCATTCTAATTCCTCAACATTTTCCTCTCTGGCTAGTACATCTATATGATCCCATTCAGCTTCAATTACAGGATAGCACATGTGGAATATCTGAGAAAGGTACAGATGATACCTCTCACCAAAGGTAGGAGTGGATGAAGTGTATGATGATCGGGCATCTGCCATATCTGCAAACACAGATATAGCATCAGTAGGTTTATGACAGGTCAATCTAGTTCTTGATTGTATATACGGATATTTCTGTTCTTAACGTGCTATTGCTCTTTTTACTATTTTTTGCTTTTCTTTTCTTTTCTCTTCTGTGTATGAAGCTATATATATACATCCCCTTGAATTTGGCAATTACATGGTCAGGGGAGAAGGTTAAGGAGGAAGCATTAGAATGTCGAGCATGAGTACATGCTCCCCCTTTCCTTGGGTAGATCATATTATTTGCAATGATATTGCAGCCTCTTGAAACCAATTTGTCCAGCGGGTCATAGGTTGTGATGTAGGCAGATAGCTTTTTATGACCCTTGTGGCCACATCCAATTGCAAAGATGGTAGTGTACGCTCCCATTTACGAATGGAGGAAATGGTTTCCGACGATACTATTACAAGGGGAGACGTAGACTCATCGATTTTTTGTTGGGTGTTGACAAGAGTAGGTGTAGAGCATGTAGAAACTTCTATATGAGTGTGTGCCTGGCATGAGGAGCTAGAAGCTTCATGTGGCTCCCCCCTTCCTGAGCTAGGTGGTAATGATCGATATCATTTGGGAATCCAAACTAACTCTGGAAGAAGTGGTGCGGAGCACTCTGTTACCTTTCCCTTACCACGGTCTTGAATTGTCATTGGGGTGGCAACAATTGGTTTGCAAGGTTTTACAGGTGATGTAGAGGGATTCAGCTTATGTTTAGGGACCCAAATTTGGTCATTCCCCTCGTAGTACCCTTGGGCTACTAATAATTTTTAGGGAGCCATCGCGATGTTACATTGCCCTTTCTCAGGTGGGTAGCTGCTTTCCTTTTACGAGGCTTCTTGGTGGCTGGACGAGATTGAGCAGGCGAAGTAGCTATTAACGAAGTTTTTGGAACCCATTTGTATGTGTTTTTTGGCATAGTAAGCGGAGCTTTAGAGACCACCCTGCATGTTTCCACTCTTGGCGTTGAAGCGTTAGAGGGGTGGCAAACAATCAAAGATGGTTTTGCCACTGGACTTTGTGATTTTTCATTATCTAACATTTTGTCCAGAGTCGATGGCTTAGGAGCGGGATTTTGAGCGGTCAGACCTCGTGTTGGTTCTTGCGTTGTGACTCGTCTAGTTGCCCAATCGATATTGCACTTGGTGGCCATCATCCATTTACGCCCTAAGTTTATAGTGCCTTCCATGGTACCAGCAGGCATAATCAAAAAGCTTTGAATTACGGTTCCCTTGGCAACCGGAGTGTGCAAAATTCCTGAGACAGGGGTTTTCTTCTTGTTGATACCTTGAACTTGGATAGCACTCTTGGATAAAGGTGGTTTTCCAAGTTGACACCACACGCCATATGATAGCAAATTGTGTTGAGCTCCTGTATCCAATAATGCATTATACAGCACCTCCCCGTAAGGACTCTGTAACTCAATTGGGTATCTTAGAGGCGGGTCAGATTCCAGTGCCTCCTCCTCTGCTTCCTCAAAAAATACTTGCGTAATTCCCAAGTTGGCTTCTCGTTGTCGCCTAGCACGCTGTTGACGTTCTTTGGCTTTGACTCTCGCTTGTATCTTTTTAAGCTCAGCTTGTTCTTTAGCTGCCTTCTTTTGATGGATTGCATGTAACTCCTCTTGGCTCAGGGGGTCATAGTATCTTTTGAATTTACTCCCATTAAGGAATCCAATGGTTTCAACTCCGTCGAGAGTCTCCACTCTGATGGTACCTTGCGAGGTAATTTCACATACTCTATACGGTCCCTTACAAGCATATTTGAGCTTCTTCTTTTCGTTTCGCACTCCATACATCAGGACTTTATCCCCAACCTGGATGTCCTTGTCCTTTAGGTGGCGATCAAACCATTTTTTCCTTCTATAATTCCCACGGCATGACTGCTTCTTGGCCATATACCATTTTGAATGGTGTGCAATTAATAGCCACTTTGTACCCAGTACGATAGGCCCATAAAGCTGTCGTAAGCTTTAGATCCCAATCCGTGCGATGAGCTTCAACTGTCTTTGTCAAAACAGAGATTAATGTCTTGTTTGTACTCTCGGCTTGGCCATTCGCTTGCGGATAATAAGGAGTAGATTTATGATGGGATATCATGAAATTTGTTGTGAGCTCCTTAATCACGTCATTTATAAAATGCGTACCATTGTCGCTCACAAGTTCAAAAGGACAACCGAATCGTGTGATTATATTTTCAAAGAGGAACTTGGCTGTTGTCCTCGCATCTGCCTTACGTGTCGCTTTCGCTTCAGCCCATTTGGTCATATAGTCAGTGGCCACAATAATATAGCGAGATTGTGTGTTTCGGGCCGCTGGACTAATTGGACCTACAAAGTCTAAACCCCACTTTTCAAATGGTTGGTTTACTTTGATTGGATGTAGGGGCATCTGATCTTTCCTTTGGGGTTTCTTGTATCGTTGGCATTCATCGCAACCCTTCACAAAGAGTGATGCATCTTGGAACATAGTGGGCCACCAATACCCTGATTGTAAGATCTTTCGCGCAGTTAAGTCTCCTGAGAAGTGACCACCGGCTACACCCATATGTGCCTCTTGCAAAATGTATAGATACTCATCCTCTCGGGCACAACGCCTAAGAACGTCATCCTTTCCTCTTTTATAAAGAGTCCCGGCTATCAGGCAATAGGGTTCGCATTCTTTGATTAGCTTTCGAGCTAGATCTTTACGAAGCTCCTTGGGTGGAAAGCCATTAACCAAAAAGTTAACAATCTTCTCACTCCATTCAGGCATTGTCTCCACCATGAACATGGAAGTGTCAGGTAAGTCATCGTCAACCCCCGTAGGAGCCTCACCATTAGGTATGCGAGACAAATGATCAGCCATAACATGTTTTTTGCCAGGTCTCACAACAACAGTGAAATCAAACTCAAGAAGAATCAATAGCCATCGTGTGATTCTTCCTGTGGAGCATGGTTTGTTTACCAGATACAACAATGCTTGATGATCCACATAGAAAACAAACTTAGTGGCAAGGAGGTAATAACGAAATTTCCTTACTGCATATATCATTGCCAACCCTTCTCGCTCTGTAGTGGTTTCATCTCAGCATCGTTCAACTGGCGACTGGCAAAGCTAATGGGGTAGTCTAGTTTGTGTTCTCCAGGTTGAGTTAACACACACCCAATAGCAAAATTTGATGCATCAATATGCACATGGAGGAGTAAATCCCAGTTAGGCATTCTCAAGATTGGAGCACTCGCCAAGGCCTTCTTTAATAGCTCATAGGCACGGTCACATTCTTCGGTCCAAATAAACTCGATGAGAAGCTTATACAATGGTCGAGCTATCTCGGCGAGAAGAAGAGAATAAACCTTCGATAATAACCAACGTGGCCCATAAAGCGTTGGACTCCCTTGTAGTTGGTGGGTGGTGGCAGTTCTAGAATGACCTTGATTTTACTCTCGTCCGTGGAAATCCCATTTTTGGACACTATATGCCCTAAGATAACTCCGTGTTTAACCCAGAATTGGCATTTGAAAGGATTCAATGAGATGCGATATAATCTACACCTTTCAAATATTTTTCGTAAACACATCAACAAGTGCTCATCCCAAGAGGAATGAACACAAAGATCATCTAAGAAAGCTTCACAGAAGTCCCTTAGATATTCCTTAAAGGCCGTGTTTATCAATCGTTGGAATGTTGCAGGTGCATTGGTCAAGCCAAAAGCCATGACGCGAAAGGCAAACACTCCAAACTCCGTGATAAATGCTGTTTTAGCTTGGTCCTCGACTGCAATTGTGATCTGATTGTAACCCGAGTACCCATCTAAAAAGCTATATGCCTCTTTGCCTGCCACTCTTTCAAGCACATGTTCAGAATATGGCAAGGGGTAATGATCCCTTCTGGTAGCTGCATTAACCTTTTTGAGATCAACGCACACTCTGAGTTTCCCATTCTTCTTTGGTACGATGACTATCGGAGAAACCCATTCTGAGTGCTCAATAGGGTATATGAATCCACATTTTACAAGCTTTTCAATTTCCTCTTGTACAATCTTTGCGTACTTAGGATTCATTGGGTAGGGACGTTGCTGGACTGGTTTAGCAGTGCTAATCATTGGAATCGTGTGTTGCACCACCGAGGGTGGAACACCCTTCATATCATGATATGTCCAAGCAAATATGTCCTTGAATTCTTTAAGAAGCTTCGTAAGTGCAGCTTCTTCCGCCTTGGTGAGGTCTTGAGCAATATAAACTGGTTTAGACTCCTCACCCGGATCTACTAAGTCTATCTCCTTAACTACCGTAGGGCCATCGTAGACACCGCTACTCCCATTGGTAGGCGTTCGTTGGGCTTTTGTGTAGACTACTTTACGTTCCCCTGTGGTGAATGATTTGAAATGCTCGGGTGCGGGGTGTAAGTCTACTGGTTCTTGTTGTGCCAGGCTTTTTTCTTTCAATTCCACTTCCTTTTGTTGTTGAGCCAACTCTTGGTTTTGCCGCCTTCTTGCAGTACGACTTAGTTTCGGCTTCTCTTCGATTTCTAATTGGGCGACGTCATGAGGTTGCGGAATACACCACATGACACTTTGGAGGTATTGTCCCCAATTATCCGCTATCTTCCGATGAGCATCAATGGCTCCTACATAACTAAGCCATTCTGTAGTGGATCTTTCCTTGTTTATTGCAGTGCGTACATTAGCTCGATAGCGTTGGTGCTTGTGTCTCGTTTTCTTCTTACCAAGTTTTTGATTTTTGTTTCTATCAGATTCAGACTCACTTGGTCGATCTTCACTTATGTCCCCCTCACTTTCGGATGAACTGCAGGAGGTCACTGTCCGAGGCCTTGAGCACCTTGCTTCCACATTTGGGTGAATATTTGATTCATTTTCCCCATTAGGCTCAGGGTCAGTTTCTTCTTGAGATTCATACTCAGAGTTGCATTGGTCAGAGTCTTCGCTACTTTCAGTGTCGGTGGAGTTTGCCCCTTTCTCGCCATCAAGGGTCAAGTGCATAACACCTATCATGTTTATTAGCACTAACGGTGGCATATCTTGCCCCTCAGGTGTTACCCAGCTTGTGCCTCTATTCCCCCATGTGTCTATGGTTGCCGCTAGGTGTACCCAATCCACGTTATCCGACTCAGTCATACCCAGTAGGACATCCATGTAAGGAGAATCTTTCCCATCATCAGTCTCTTTTTTGCATATATAGCAATACCTTAATGGGGCGGAGTGAATAGTGGTATAACCTTGCTTCTTAAAGGATGTGCACGACCATTCTCAAGATCAACTCGAATGACAGAGTCCTGGAATTGTAGGTAGACATGGTTTTTCGACCAGTCATGCACCATTTGTGCTTCCCTCATGAAAGGACGTCCTAAGATCATTTGATATGACATAGGATGCTTGGAGAAATCCATTACAATGAAGGTATGTCGTACCTTGTATCCCAGAACCTTGATCTTAAGGTCCCTTAACATTCCAATAGGTTTAGCAATAGTTCCGTTTGCCATCTTAACCACTATGTTTGTGACTTCGAGGTGAGGTCTCCCCATGGATTCCCAACAGTTTTTAGTCACAATGCTCACTCCAGCACCACCATCAAGGATTCCCTTTAGAGTTAATCCCTTGGTAGTAATGGGGAGGGTTGCATTAGATTCGTCCCCTTCAAAGTACTGTCCCAACTTGTTAACAGGTATTTCAACGACCGAATCTTCATCTAAGTTGGGTTGTAGATCCCAATGCTCCCCTTCATCTTGAAGCGTGTCGGGTCTATCCACATTTGCAAATTGTGGTAGCCCCGCCTTTAGTTCTCCATTGAGAAATGCCCGAAGAGCTAAGAATAGCTCAGGATCTCCGTATAATTTGGATATGATTGTGGTTCTGATTTCAGAGGACATGAAATCCATTAGCTTAGACACATTCAACGGTACTAAACATTCTTTCCAGCAAGAAGGGTGTTTGCCCACTTCCGGATGTCCTATCCTCACTTTCTTCCCGAATGATACTCGGTATAGCTAACGGTTTATGGTTCCTGTGAGGCTGAACTTGCGTAGGAAACACTGTGTCTGGAATTTTGACTTTTCTTGGGTTTGGCTCCAGTTCTCTTTGTGTTTCTTCCACCAAACCCCTTAAGTGTTGCACTTGTTCAATCTCCTCAACTGGGTTTGGGTAAGTTCCAATCTTTTTCTTGAGGGTTTTTGGCCCATGTGGCTTGTCTTGGGGAGTCTCAGTTAGTTTGGGTGGTCGAGAGGGCATTAACTGACTTGGTTGTGGGGCCGAGGAAGTTTCCTTCTGTTTCCCCTTATTTATGTACTCGCTTGATTCTCCTTCGTTGAGATCCCGAGTGGGTTCCTCCCTTAAGGTAGTGGCTTTGGTCCCCATGGTTTCTATTGAATCAGAATCATCTTCAGGATCATTCATATACACGGGGTCGTCTCCTGTCCCTATGTTAGTCTTTGAACTGGGCTTGGAGCTCGTGGCATTAAGCGATCTCTTCCGCTGTGTTTTCTTTTTCTTTGCCTGAGCGATTGATGCGGTATCCCTCTCTTCAAGAATGTAGTTTTGATTTTGAAGCATTGATCGTGTAACTACATTCACGGGTACAATGGGTGTGGTTTCTCGTGCTTGGTTGGTGACCTCAACCAAATTCAATGGTGTAATCTTGGGTGTATTAGGATTATGTGGATATTGAGCAATCAAATGATCTATGCCGCAACGATTACATGTAAGTACTGGCATTCCCGATGTGCTCCCTTGATTTGGTTGCATCTGAGTAGCGATCTTCTGTAGCCTATTAGGGCACTCCGCTACACGATGCGGTCCACCACACTCATAGCATTGAAGAGGTGGTCTCCTTGCAAGGTATTAAGGTTTTGCCCTCTTGTGGCGAGAGCAGCCGCTTGATATACAGGCTTGACTTGCCCGAAATGATCCTCCATGTAGTACTGGGGAGTCATTTCAAACGTATCAATCCCATATGGAGCAGTGGGGTCTATCTCCTCTTCATAATCCCCACCCGCATTATGTGACTCACAACCCATCTGGTTTATTGGGGTTATCCTAGATGTGGAGGTTGTGGTCCTAGCACTGGCGGTGGTAACGGCACAGACTGGACTACATTCGGATTCCTTGGAACTATGTGCTGTGACGGTTGCTCGACAGGTTGTGCAGGCATCAGCGCGGGTACTTGAGGTGTGTTTGACCAGGCTAGTGGTGCCTGATTCGCCAACATTCGCTTAAGTACTAGGCAATCTTTAGATTGATGGCCATACTTACCACATGCATTGCAATTCCCATTGAATTTGACTCTGAATGTGGGACATTCACTCGTGCTATGTGGTCCTAAGCAAACCGAACACCATTGTTGCTCTCTTCTTGGGTACATAAGGCTATTTTGAGAAGCTCGATTACCCCTAAAGTATTCTTGGAGAGCTTTAGTAAGGTCGGTCAACAGACATTTCAAATATCTTGGGCTCCTTGACAATAGGTTTTACCATCATTGGCTCGTGCCCAGATACTTGCGAACTAATGGATTTTGTCTCCGAAGACACCTTTTTACCTGCAATCATCAAGTTGTCTTCTAACTGGATTGCATTGGCAGTGTGACTGCTTCCCACGTTGTAAGACCTCTAATGACTAGGCCATTGTATATGTCCTCGTGGCGCAATCCTCGGATGAATCTATCGAGCAGTTGGTTATTATTGAAGTTCTCATCGGGAGTGCAGCGAGAATTTAGATGCTTCAATCGACTTATAAAGTCTCTCACTGACTCTCCTTCCTCGCGTTCAGCTTTTTGGAGTTGAGATGCTACTCCCCAAAGCACACCCTCACGTATGTATTCTTTCAAGAACAATCTCTTGAGAGTGGGGTAGTGAGTGCGCTCTTCAACCCTTAAGGTTCGATACCAATCTCCGGCCTTCCCACTCAAGGTTAAGCCTAAGGCTTTACACTTATGCAACTCATTGTGCTCTTCCAAGGAATCACACACGTGTTCGAAGACTTCAATGTGCTTCCTAACATCCTCGTTACCACTGAAGTTTTGAGTGAGCTTAGCCACTTGTACTGCCTTGCTTCTAGGTTCTCTCTCAGGCATGCCCCGTATGTTTTCTGCAATAGATCGTCTGATCGTCTGAGCAAACGCTGCGAGATCACCTAGGTGAGCAGGCATAGCTGGTGGAGGCACTTCTGGGATAGCCTGGCTGATAGGAGTTGGCATTGGTCTGGGTATGTTAGCAAATGACGTAGGATATGATATGTGACTAGGCCTAGCTCCTCTTGGATAAGGGTTGTGATAAGGCGGTCGTGGAGCATACGCCATTGCCATACTAAGAGGCATAGGAGCTATGTGGTCCTAAGCACACCGAACACCATAGGTCACGAGCCTCATAATTTTGACGTTATGTTGGTCCTAAGCACACCGAACACCATTGTTGCTCTCTCCTTGGGTACATATGGCTATTCTGAGGAGCTCGATTACCCCTAAAGTATTCTTGGAGAGCCTTAGTAAGGTCGGTCTCACAGACATTTCAGATATCTTGGGCTCCTTGGCAATAGGTTTCATCGTCATTGGCTCGTGCCCAGATACTTGCGAACTAACGGATTTTGTTTCCGAAGACACCTTTTTACCTGCAATCATCAAGTTGTCTTCTAACTGGATTGCATTGGCAGTGACTGCTTCCCACGTTGTAAGACCTCTAATGCCTAGGCCATTGTAAATGTCCTCGTGGCGCAATCCTCGGATGAATCTATCGAGCAGTTGGTTATTATTGAAGCGCTCATCGGGAGTGCAGTGAGAATTTAGATGCTTCAATCGACTTATAAAGTCTCTCACTGACTCCCCTTCCTCGCGTTCAGCTTTTTGGAGTTGAGATGCTACCCCCCACCAAAGCACACCCTCGCGTATGTATTCTTTCAAGAACAATCTCTTGAGAGTGGGGTAGTGAGTGCGCTTTTCAACCCTTAAGGTTCGATACCAATCTCCGGCCTTCCCACTCAAGGTTAAGCCTAAGGCTTTACACTTATGCAGCTCATTGTGCTCTTCCAAGGAATCACACACGTGTTCAAAGACTTCAATGTGCTTCCTAACATCCTCGTCACCACTGAAGTTTTGAGTGAGCTTAGCCACTTGTATAGCCTTGCTTCTAGGTTCTCTCTCAGGCATACCCCGCATGTTTTCCGCAATAGATCGTCCAATCGTCTGAGCAAACGCTGCGAGATCACCTAGGTGAGCAGGCATAGCTAGTGGAACACCATATTAGGGAATATGGGAATTTCCCACAAGTTTGGGACACGTGGTCAAAAGTTTGGATTAACCATAACTTGAACACCACTAATCCAAAATGAGCGCTTTATAGCTCTTTAGATTCCATTTTTCAAGCGCTTTCCAACGATAGGTCATATGATAGGGTTTTGAGAAACTTACAAACATGTTATCCATGTCCCCTTTTTTAAGTATTCAAAAATGGGAATTGGGAAATTCCCAAATTCACTAATATGGTGTTGTGGAGGCACTTCTGGGATAGCCTGGCTGATAGGAGTTGGCGTTGGTCTGAGTATGTTGGCAAATGACATAGGATATGATATGTGACTAGGCCTAGCTCCTCTTGGATAAGGGTTGTGATAAGGCGGTCGTGGAGCATACGCCATTGGCATACTAAGAGGCGTAGGAGCTACATGAGCATGAGTAGTGATAGGTACATATGGTTGATAGGCACTAGCACGCACTGTTGTAGGTACTGTTCCACTAGGTAGCGGCGTCGTACTAACTACAGCGGTAAGAGGTGCGCTTTCTGTCATGCTCATCATTGGGGTAGGCATTGTGGATTCCTTAATGGAAAGTAAAGTTGAGCCAAGGTTGGAAAGCTAAAGTTACTGCTCGTGGGCTCAATCTGCATTGAGACTCCAGGCGAAACAACATACGAAGGGTCTATGGGACTCACCGAGGGAGTCTCCAATTGTGATAGGGTTGGTTGTTTGGCCTTGCCCGTATCCAAAAACCTCATAGGGCCAGTGGAAACTAGGTTCACTCCCCTATTTTGCCTCTCAATTTGGATAATTCTATGAATAACCTCACATATCATTTGCTGTTGCTCCTCTAGATTAGTGGCGCTAGATGTAGATCGTAGGACTTCTAACCAACCTACATGGTATGTGTAGCCCGTGTATAGGTCAGTTAGAGTCTTTGTGTGTAGATCATATTCCCAATTTTCATTGAGAAATATCCCATCTAGACTTGGTGTACCAAATGGTTCTCTTGAAGTGGACGCAATGTCACTTCTTATGGATTGGCTTCTAGGAACCTCTACTTTAGGAAGAGCATCGGAATGTGGTAGCTCAGCAGGGCCCTCATTAAACGAAGTGGGTAGAATATCCACATGGACACTCTTTGGGAGGGTAGGGTCTACATAAGATGTGAATGGCGAATCCACTACCCCTCCTTCTTCATTTACTTCGCTTGTCGCATGTTCCGAGCGTGTAGCTCTACTAAAGGTCTCTATTACCAAGTATGTATGTATCTTTTCATACCATGCTCTGGGAGCCTACTTAAGCCTACATAAAGCTTTCTTCAATCTACATACTTTTGATTCTTGACTTTTCTGAACAAAACCACAAGGCTGAGATACATAGACCTCCTCAAGAAAATCTCCATTCAAGAAAGCAATTTTGATATCCAATTGACATACATTTTAACCTTTATGTGCTGCAAATATGCAATGATAGTCTACATGGTAGTTATACGACATGTGGGTGTAAAGGTTTCACCATAGTCAATGCCTTTCTCTTGTGTATAACCCTTTGCAACAAGCCTAGCTTTGTATCGCTCAACACTGCTATCCACTCTACATTTGAGCTTGTAAACCCATTTCATACTAATGGCCTTCTTGCCAAGAGGCAAGTTTACCAAATCTCATGTATCATTTTTTAGTATCAAATCATACTAAGATTGCATAGCACTCATCCAATTTTAAGATTCCTTTTCTTCTTCAAATGAGACAGGTTCCTCTTCATCACATAAACTCGCAATAAGAGCATAACCTACATCAACATGAGATGCATAATGAGAGCTTGCACGTGTTCTTTTAGGCAAAGGAGTGGCCAATTTGCTATCATGTAGTGTTTGCACCAACCATTTTGGCATACTTTTTGACTCCTCAATTTTCATTTTTTCCTCATCAACTACATCATTCACATTTTCCTCTCATTAATAGGCTGACCTATGGGTTGAAAAACATGTTGATTTGTAACCTGTGGTGTGGGCTCATTTTCAGCATTCCTTAGATTACCCAAATGCTCTATATCAATGTGTCATGTATTGAACAATGGAAGAAAAGTGTCGAATTGTTTTGGGCTACCACACCTCCCAAGAAGGAACTCTAAGCATTCACCTTTGGAAGAAGCAATAGATCACAACCATAGGGAACTTACCAATGCTTTAAGCTAGTGTCCCTTGAGGTCTCCAAGCTCACTTCAAAAAGCTCTAATCTTCCAAGCTTCACCTCCACATTGTCACCATAGAGTCACTCACACCACCACACAAGGCAATCTCTCTCTCTCTCTCTCTCTCTCTCACTCCTCTACACAAGCATACAAGCATAGAGAAGGCACATGTACTAGAGTACACTCTCACACTCTCTCTAAAGACAAGGCAAGATCTCTCTTAGCATAAAGGGGGATTGTGTCCATTCATTATGAGAAAATACCTTATATACAATTGGCCCTTATTCACACTTGGAAGCCCAAAAACTTACTAACTAAGGCCTTAGGTGGCCAATATCTCATAATGTTACAACTTTTATAGTGCCTTTGCATGACACTTATTAATGTTCTCAAATGGAGGAACATAATTGTTAATCCTAACTGGGATTAACATCCCCCCTACCTAGTGTAGGTTTTGTCCTTAGAACCGATCACCACTGAGGCCTAAAGATCGGTCGTCGAACTCATGACAGTGGAAGTTGCCGTGTGACTGAAGCTTTTTCAGGGTTCTTTTGAATGCAGAGTGTGATCTCCAAAACCCGGTGTCTACCATATCTTCAAATGTTACATGCATGTAAGCTAGTAGACACTTGAGGCGATGGTAGTATAACATCATGCCTCTATCAGTGGGGCCTTGGTTCATGTCAAATAGTAGTTAATCTGCTTCAAATCCATCATATCTCTCTTTGGGTTGGTAAATAAGTATAACGATCAACTTCAAAAATTGGGCACTGGCCACAACAGTAGGATCCGAGATGCTATGCCATGCACGTATCCATGTTAGTAATTGCTCTCTTTGTTGTCCTATATTTGAAAAGGTTGCTAGCACAAATAAAGGAAAGTTGTAGCATATATATGAATCCCGTTGCTTTGCATCATGGAATTCCAGTGGCATCAATCTTCGTTTCAGTGGCATATACAATGGATCCACTCTCTGTGTGAGCGAAGCACACATGTATTGGTGACTATACTCTGGGATTGTCAAGTACTCTTATCGCCATGCTGGCTACTATATACCAAAATCTTCAATTTTGGGGTTTGCATCATCTGTGACAATTGTTATATAGACTCCTCGTGTATGTACTGGATGTGCCTTTCTCCATCTGTGGGTAGCTGATCATAAATGTCACAATTCAGATTTCAAGTAAATATGCCAAATGAGGATTAGCCAGCTTCGTATGCCTTGCCACATTTCCCATAAGGTGACTTCTCCAACTATACGGGCAATAATTCCACCAACTCCAACATTGGTGCTCAGAGAGGATATGGTACATAAGGCTGTTTTGTAGAGGTTAAGCTTCTAGTAGGATTCGCTTGTTGGTAGGTTCAAATGGTGTGATTTGCATCAACACCTTGAACAGTAACTTTGGCTTCAACAATGGATTTCTTGCTTTGATTAATCCTTCATATTTTGAGCAGATAAAGACTCAAGCACAATATCATCAGTAAAAGGCTGAATATTATCTTGTGGTAGAGTGTGACATACCTCTTGAGTTGGCCATGGTGGAGACGGGTGGGGTGTTGGCAACTCCTTGAGGGCGAGAGTGTTAGTGGGAGATTCTAAAAGGAAGAGAAGGAAGACGAGAGAATATACAATTTGCCTGAGATTTTTCAGCAAGAGGAACACTAGGGTATGGATTTAGTAATTTACTTGCTACAGAGGAAAACACAAGATAAGTTGGAAGATTAGATGAACTTGTGGTTTCCTCTTGACCCTCTCTAGAACTAGGGGTGGCCGGGTGGGTTTGTTGAGCTTCATATACTCTTGGAGTTCTATGACTTCCTCAGGAGATATGTCAGGATATTCAATGTGTATTTTATCAAAGTTATAGACTACTGTTGTCATCATGGCTTCTAGATGTTTATGTATATAATGATAAATTTTTAGAATGCCATAAGGAGGATAGAGAGTAGATTCATATAGATTTAAGTGATGATACGTATTATACACCTCTAGCCACCCATGACTTATTATTCGTTGTTGATAACTTTGAGCTATAACCTCGTAATTGGCCAGTGAATCAGGAATATCATCTGGTACAAACAAGTTAAGTTTATCGACACTGTTGTGTCCAACATGTCCAAATTTTGCAGCACCCGCCGACACCAACTATGTAGGTTGAGTACAATAGGGTGTAATGGATAGAAGAAGATATCTTTTGGGTTGGTTAGTACTATGTCCCCCCAAAAAATACCCATGATAATGAGGGTCAGCATCACATTCTATATTTTGCCTAGCGTTAAATCTCCTAGGCTTAAGTCTTCAGATATATTTACTTCACATTGAAGTAAAGAGAGTGTTAGTGTAGACAAAAAGAGAGTAAGAGTTTGAGGAAGGACCCGAGCAGTCACCGGCAACGAACTTATCTCCAAGGCTTAAGTCTTCAGATGTATTTTACCTAGAGTTAAATCTCCTAGGCTTAAGTCTTCAGATATATTTACTTCATATTGAAGTAAAGAGAGTGTTAGTGTAGACAAAAAGAGAGTAAGAGTTTGAGGAAGGGCCCGAGGAGTCACTGGCAACGAACTTATCTCCAAGGCTTGCTCAAGAAGTAGGCGCAACTCGTCTGTAGGCTCCTGTCTTTCACTTTGTTCTCGAACAGCTAGCTGGGGTGCTCTAGTTCCTAAATCCTTGCATCTTTAGTTGTTAGAAGATCTGAAATTGTTGTTTCTCTAACCATTCTGGTTGCATCTAATTCCTCAAATATTCATGTGGCATCTTCTTGTGCCCTTCTGTGCTGATGCTTCCAACTCGTGAGACTCTTCAATCTTCTTAAGCCTTTTAGAATAGAAAGCTGTGCTACATGACTTAGCACCTTAGTAAGTAAGTAGGGGATGCACACCTTTGATTGGTGCGCCTTCAGGTAGTTTTCCATCTCCCTATGAATATACCAGGTCCAATCATCTTCCTTTTCTTCATGCACCTTGGCAATTCTGTTAAGAGGAACCCCGTTGTAAAATGGTCAATGGGTTTTACCTGCATAATGAGAGACATGGCTCTGCAAGCTTTCTCTGTCACCTCATCCCTGATATTTTCATATTCAGCCCCGTTGGAATTGTATGAGCTTTTCTTCAGCATTGCATCCAAAGGCATCTTTTCAAAGGTGTGAGTGTGGATCTTTATTGGTGGTGGTAACTGTAAGGCTTCCCGGATCAAGTCCTCTGAGAGTAAGACCTGTTCAATGGTTCCATCTGCTTTAGTTACTTTTCCTCTCTTAGTGCTTTGTCATAGGACTTTAGATACTCCGCTCACAATTTTGTATTGATAGTGCAGGGGAGACACTTTGCCATTCTTCCCAGCCCTACCTTCTCTAGCTTGTCCTTGACTTTTGAATCTTCCAAGATCTGTAAACATTTCGGGCTATTGTACTGCATAGCTATCTTTCCATGGGTAGTTTGGACTTCCTTGCTAATGATTGAGCCATGGAACAATTGTGCATATTGTCCTAAATCGCTCAGTTTTGGACCACGTGATGGTCTCTTCTTCTTGTCTATAAGTGATCTTGTAGCACTAGCTTGTTTGACGGCCGGAGTCTCCTTGACTTTCGATTTTGAGGTTGCGAAGGTCGACATCTATGCAATGATAAGAGAGTCAGTCATACTGACTGGTGACAGCATGTGGTCATTGCCTCTCTTTTTTTCCTTTTTTTTTCCCTTTTTTCATATGTAAGTGAGTATGTGTGTGTGTTATGTTGGATGAAAAGGGTGTTAGTGGGGTGAGAAATAACAAGGTACATGTATACAGGCAAGAAGGTGCAAACCGTGAGAGTGCAAGATTTTGCCCATGAGATAGCAGGGTTTTACACCATGAGATGGTTCAATGGTGAGATGGCTTAAATTGTGAGACAATTAGTGCGTGAGATGGTTCAGCCCATGAGATGGCTTAAACCGTGAGGTAACAGGGTTTTACATCGTGAGCCCGTGAGATGGCTTAAACCGTAAGATAGTAGGGTTCTAATCTCATGAAATTGCAGGTTCTGGATCCATGAGTTAGCAGGTTTTTCGACTCATGAAAATGCAGGTTCTAGACTTGTGAGTTAGTAGGTTTTTGACCCGTGAAATTGTAGGTTCTAGACCTATGAGTTAGCAGGTTTTTTGACCCATGAAATTATAGGTTCTAGACCCATGAGTTTGCTTGTTTTTTTACTTAAAAAACTTGTGATTTGTCAGCATATTGAGAGTCAAATTGTGTTCTGTGAAATATCAAGTTGTGAGTGATTATTTTATGTATTGTGTATACGATACATGAACATACACATGGATGCAGCAGCCATAGTTTTCACCGTTTGCAAGAATCAATCATGACATGCAATTTGCAATTCTCAAAAGAAAGAAAGAAACAAAAAGAAGAAAACAAAGGTAAGGCACAAGCTCCCACCTCAAATCAAAGTTGCAGGATATGCGGGCAGGTGAGCACTTGGAAATCGAGAGTGATGAACGACAATACAGGAGCAATGCAACTTGAAGAATTTGCAAAAGCAAAATGCTCAAAAGAGGAAATATTTTGATTTTATTATGCGGCCGTTGGCCTTGGCAACTGTCTTAATGAAGTATAACATGTGGCATTCCATGATTGACAAGGGGAAGGTGACCATTTCATGCCGTGAAGTAGTAGGGCAGTTCATGACATGAACCATTTAGGACCAGTTCATGGCGTGAATTGTTTTGGATTCACTGTATGCAAGGTTGATATCCTATGCTCCTTTCATGCTCAAACACTCAATCATGCAGTCAAAAATTGGTTGAATACACATGAAATGAAGGATCATGTTTCATGGCATGAAGATCAAACATTTTTACCTTGTATCCATTTTTGAGTAATGGATACCTTTTGTACTTCTTTTTTGTCTATTGCCATGGAAACCAAGGTGGTACTTTGGCACTTGTGGGTATTTGTTGTTGCAATCGTTTTAGCTCCATGTGAGAGTGTCTGATCTTTCCCTCCATCCAACTCAATAGTGCCTCTACTGAATCTTGTTGATTGGGTTCTGTCTCCTTCACATTTGGTTGCACTTTTTCTCTTCTTTTCTCCTTAACTTTGTCTAGATCTTTTATTTTGGTGGTGCAGTTGGTAGTAGTGCTACCTTTGTTTCACTATGTGTTGAATCAAATTCTTCCTCCAAACCAATTTTTGTACTTTCCTAGCTTTTGCTTTAGCTGGAAATTGGTCTTGGTTGCTCTTATTGTCCCTCCCTGTGTTTCTAAAAGTATTTATAGTACTGAAATTTGGGTAGGACTTTGGCACCCATATTGTCATATTGCCATGGTAATAGTCTTGTGAAGCTAGCAAATCCCTTCAAACCCATTACTTTTGAGTGCCTTGCGGATGGTGTCTTTGTTTGGAATACTACTGGCTAACATTGGAGGGCCATCTATGTCCCTTGTCTGTAGCTCAAACTTTTTGCCCTGATTCCCCAATTACTCCTTTTGCATCATAGTATTTCTAGGCTTAGAGTTGGTTCTTAGGCACCCACTGCTGAATTACTCGTGACTTTGGTTGTTTTTTGTGTAGGGACTGTGATGTTGATGCTTTCTCTGGTACGTTAGCTACTTTATTTGGCATTGGTGTTTCCATACCATCAATCATAGCCTGCTTTCCCTTATTTATTGGGCTCCATAATGGTATGGTAATGATATCCTTGCCCTCATCAAGTTGTGTAGCCCTTTTTTCCCATTGGATATTACGATTACTGGTGCAAATCCAAGATCCTCCAAGGATCATTTCTTCCTCCATAGATCCTACAAGCATAACAACTTATTAGGCTTTCCACATTCTATAACAATTACATGTACATGAAGCTGATCCGCAATCTTTTGCAATCTTAGCTGGTAAATTCCAAGGAGCCCAAAACTATCGTTGTAAGTGTCTTGACCATACAAACCTAGAAATAATCTAGATTCCAAAAAATAAAGATATTTCCTGCAAGCAAAAACAAAAAAAAATCAAAAATATTTTTTATTGACATAAAACACAAAAGCTACATAAAAAGATAGTTTTCATACCGTAATACACCTGTGCTCTCAGGGATTATTTCTAATGGAAATATTAACACTTAGAAATGCCATAGCTTTGGTAGTTGACAAGTGCACACTTCGTACTTGTGCATTGGTGGCCTCAAGGTGAGGTTTGTCTAGAGCTTCTCATGTTTCATAAGAGATCAAATTATGACGATCTCGATTAATGTAATGCTTGTTGCATAACTTTTGGGGGACTTTCACATCGAGCGGTGCTGGCTCAATGTCCAAGTCATCTTCATCAAGGACGATTAGTGAAGCCATGTTCACATGCACTACTCTCTCCTAGAGTCTCTGTTTGGCCTTGGCCTCCTTGGCCTCTCTTACCTTGGCTTCTTCCTGACCTTGCTTGATTTTTTTCTTGGCTAGCTCTTTCTGTTGTTTTAGTAGATGCTCTTGCATGAGCATCTCTTGGGTCAGTTGTCCGTAATACGTTTTAAGCTTGCTTCCATTGATGTGACCCTCCATTTGCACACCTCCATTTGCACACCCTCAATAGTTTCAATTCTGACTGACCCTTGAGGTGTGATTTTGGACATTCGAAAAGGTCCTATTCCTCTGTACTTGAGTTTTTTTTTAAAATGCTTCTGACACCATACATGAGGACGAGGTCTCCCCGTTTTCAATTCTTTTTATTTCAGGTTATGGTCAAACCAACGCTTCCTTCACAATTTCTTACCATAAGCCCATGTGATGTAATTAATCGGGTTTCATCAAGTTTCTTTAAGTCAACCAACCTTTCGGCTAATACATTTTCAGTTAATCTCTCTTGCGCTGCAATTCACAGGCTTGGGACTAAGTACTCCATAGTCATTACTGCCTCAATTCCATAAGCTAGACGGAAGGGAGTATACCCCATCACTACCTTATACGATGTTTGATATGACCATAAAGCTGCAGTCAACTTGTGTTCCGAATCTGTGAGACTAGGTTCTAATATTTTTGTCAAGATAGTACACAAAATCTTATTTGTACTCTCCGCTTGACCATTTGCCTGTGGATAATAAGGGGACAAGTTCCGATGGACTACAAGGAATCCAGAAAGTAAGTGATTAATCACCTCATGAATGAAATGTGAACCACGATTCACTGACTAATTCCAATGGGCACCTGAATCTCGAAATGATTTGTTCATATAAGAACTTAGCTGTTATTCGTGCATCAGCTCGCTTAGAGGCCCTCGCCTTTGCCCATTTCGTGAAATACTCTGTGGCCACGATCACATATTGGGCTTGTGATGGGTGCACCACTGGACTAATAGGTCCAACAAAATTTATTCCCCATTTCTCGAAAGGCTGTCTTACAATCATAGGGGTAAGCGACATCCTCTCTCTTTATTCCGGAACAACAAATCTTTGACACTCCTCGCATCTTTTTACAAACTGCATGGCATCCCCAAATAACGTAGGCCACCATAGTCCTGCTTGAAGCACCTTGTGAGCTGTAATTTCTCCAGCAAAGTGTCCTCTAGCTATCCCTGAGTGTGCTTCATCTAATATTGTGACAAATTCATCTTCCCGCGCACACATCTCCTTACTTAGCTTGTATAGTTCTCCAGCAGTTAATTGATAAGGTGAAACCAACTTAATAAGCCGATGCATTTTATTTATGCTCAAAGGTCATTCTTGCGAAAAACCATAAGCTAGATAGTCCGATATTTCTTCACTCCATTTAGGCACCATGTCTAATTTGAATAAACAAGCATCTGGGAGATCATCATCCACACCAGTTGCTAGTTCCCCATTTAGAATTCTCGACATATGATTGGCCAACACATGTTGTGTTCCCTTTCTCACCATGACCGTGAAGTCGAATTCCAATAGTAATAACACGTGTGATTCTTTCCGTGGTGCACGACTTATTCACCAAGTATAATAAAGCCTGATGGTCCACAAAGAATACAAATTTGTTGGCCAATAGGTAATGTTGATACTTCTTGACAGCATAAACCATGGCTAAAACCTTTCGTTCTGTGTGGTGGTGTAATTTACCTCTGCATCATTCAGTTGGCGACTAGCAAAGCAGACTGGGTAGTCCAATTTGAACTCACTAGGTTGTCCCAACACACGCATCCTATTGTGAAGTTTGACGCATCATTGTGCACATGGAATATAAGATCCCAGTTGGGTGGTCTCAGAATTGGTGCACTAGTTAGTGCTTACTTTAATTTATTATATGCTTCTTGGCATTCTTCAGTCCATTTAAAGACAATGAGTAGCCTATATAATGGCCTGGCAATTTTAGCATCATAAAATACTATGAAGCGACAATAATATCCAACGTGGCCCATAAACCTTTATAATTAGTGGGTGGAGGCAATTCCAAGATCAGTTTGACTTTGCTTTCGTCTATGGAGATACCATTCTTAGAGACAATGTGTCCCAAGATCACATTGTATTTGACCCAAAATTGGCATTTCAAAGGGTTTAAGGATATACGATACAATTGACATCACTCAAACACCTTTCTCAAGCAAGCCAAATGTCTGACCATCGTGAGTGTGCACACAGATCATCAATGAATACCTCCAACCACTTTTGCA
This sequence comes from Cibotium barometz, assembly GCF_041138505.1. Taxonomy (NCBI): domain Eukaryota; kingdom Viridiplantae; phylum Streptophyta; class Polypodiopsida; order Cyatheales; family Cibotiaceae; genus Cibotium; species Cibotium barometz. Next base: position 34,529,359 of record NC_141051.1, read on the forward strand.
AGTAGTCTTTGAAGGCTGTGCACATTAATCATGGGAACATTGCTGGGGCACTGGTGAGACTAAAAGGCATAACTTTGTAAGCAAATGTCTCCCACATTGTATTGAAGGCCGTTTTATGCTGGTCTTCAGGTGCTATAGACACCTAATTATAACTTGAAAATCTGTCTAAGAAGCTATAAGCTTCTTCACTAGCTACCCTTTCCAAAACATGTTGAGTATAAGGTAGTGGGTAATGGTCCTTCCTAGTAGCTGCATTGACCTTTTTGAGATCGACACAGACCCTAAGTTTCCCTTTCTTCTTTGGCACTATCATGATTGGTGATAGCCATTGAGTGTGCTCAATTTTGTAGATGAAATCCGCACTAATGAGTTTATTAATTTCCTCTTTTACAATTGCTGCATATTTTGGATTCATTTGGTATGGTTTTTGTCTAGTTGGTCTTGATCCTTCCATGATTGAGATCGTGTGTTGTACCACTTCAGGTGGTACACCCTTCATCTCTTTGTAGTTCCCAGCAAAACAATCTTTAAATTCCTTGAGGAGAGCAATAAGTTCCTTTTTTTTAGCTGGAGTCAAGTCCTTAGCGATATAGGCAGGTTTGGTTTTCTCCCCTGGCTCTGCAATATCAATTTCCTTGACCTCAGTTGGGCCATCGTATGATGTGGATAAACCATCTTCTTTAACTCTTTTGACCATCAATTGGACCACTTTTCGTTTGTCAATTGTGTATGTCTTGAAATGATCTAACACTGAGAGTAGGTCTGGTTTATCCTCATCCTCTTTTTTTGTTTGAGCCATCACTTTCTTAGTCTCACACTCGTCTTCTGCCAAAGCCTTGTTTCGTTTTCGGCACCATGCTTTTGTAAGCTGAGGCGCTTCCGGTTCTTGAAGGGGGTAACCTCCTCCTTGTGTTTTCCTTCAAGGGATATCTTGCTTAACTCCTCACCCCAACTCTTAGAAAACTCATTGTGCACCTTAGTAGCTTTGAGGTATCTCAGTCACTGGGCATTCGTGGGTTTTCTTCATAGCAGGGCATTTTGTCGAGCTATACATCGTTTTTTCTTTCGCCATCTTCTAAGGTGTTGGGCACTGGTGTGGCCTTGTGATTTAGCCCCTTTTATGCTGGAGGCTTCTGCCTCCCATTCCTCTGCACATTGACCATATAGACAGAGGTAGTGGAAACATTCCCAGATTCAACGTATTGGGATCCTTGGGTTTGCATAACATCTATGGTGGCCAGCACATGCATCTAGTTTTCACTGAAATCTGGAGGGGGTAGCGATGCATACATTTCAACTTCTTATTTCTCCTTTGAAAATTACACAGTGGGCTAGCATACTTGCACAAATGTGGTTCGCTCGGTTGTGACCGAATCATTACCAAAAATAGTTACCCTTCCATGGGGTGTGCTTTCCACATTCGCAAATCTATCTTTAGAATTTGTGAGTCCCTTTGAACATTCACATGGTCTAATGCCCAATTGTGCCAATTTGGATTCCCTCATAAAGGGTCTCCCCAAGATTATGTCATATGAGTTTGGTTGGCGCATAAAGTCCATTACAACAAATGTACGATGGTAGCAGGTACAAAGAGTTTAAGTCATACATTCTTCAAAAGCCCCATGGATCTTAAAGATGTTCCATCTGCCATTTTAACGATAAGATCCGCTCTTTCTAGATCGAGTTTTCCCCAATTCTTTCAACATTGTTTTGTGATGATGTTGACTTCCGCTCCACCACCAGGATGGCCAATGCTTGGTATCCATCATTATGATGAACTGGGATTGTAGCATTAGTGCGTCACTTTCATAATACCGCCCCAATTGATTGACCAGTATCTTGATGAAATTAGGTATTCTTTCCCATGCGTGTTTTAAGTTTCTTTCTGCTAGAGGTGGTTGGATCTTCTCTGCCCCAGTGGTCATTGGCTTTAGTCCTCCCTCTGCCCATTCTTTTATGTTTGCCCACAATGTTGGTGAATTGCATAGTAGTTGTCCTAATGGCATTTGTACGGGAGTAGACAGTATAGTTGCGAGACTGCCTATATCTCTAGGTTCTCTAGCAAGTGAGGGTTCCTGAATGGACACATCTTGCTCAACCTCCTCAAAATTCTTGCTATAAGGTCACTTTGGGTCCCTCTCTGAGACTCTTTTGAAATTGGAGTAGGCACTTCCAATTCTCTTTTTCTTATCGGTTCATTTCTTGGATACATTGTATCCTTGGCCTGGTTAGCCCTTAATTTGGCTTCATGAAGTCATTGGCACTCTTCTTCTAGGGCCCTAGATTCTTCAAGATTTTTTATCTCTTCTTTAGAATTTGGGTATTCACCAATCCCCTTAAATGTTGCAGGTTTTTCTCTTTATGCCTCTTGGGAAAGTTGGTTTGATTTAGGCACTTGATTCCTCTCTTCCCTTGATTGGCTGGATCCCGGTGTCGATAGTATCTTCTTTAGATCCATCCTAAATTGTGACCCTCGTGTCACCTTTACCCACTTTTTTCACTCTCTTCTCGTGCTAGTTTTAGAAGTCATGGCATCTACTGGGTTCTTCCCTTTGTTCCCTAGTTGGGCTTGGGGTCGTGTTAGAACATTCAATGGCGTGATGTTTCTAGGCTGCACACTTATGGTCCTGATAGTGGCCTGGATAGAAGTGGAAGCAAAACCACTTGCACGATATGGGTAGTCTTTGATCAAATGATCAATCCCACATTTAGTACAAGTAAGCACTGGCATGTCATTAGGCGGTGCCGCCCCATTGGCTGAGTTTGATGTGCATGAACCACATTCTTGTTAGGACATTCTGCTATTCGATGAGGTCCACCACAACCAAAACATTGTAGTGCCTCATATTTGAGTTTATGTCCTTACCTTTCTACTATACCGTGGTTTGGAACACTGGTACTGGCGTGTTATTTTGTAAGACATAAAATTATGGTGCAATCTCCGTAGCTTCCTCGTAGTACTCACTATTAACTTCTACCTCATGCACCATCTCACCCTCAGATGGCTCCTCAATCAGCACTTGGTGGATTTTAGCCTATGGTGGTTGTGGCAATAGAACAAGTGGTGCAATATCCGAAACATCCCTCTAGGTAAATAGGATGGGTTTAGCTGTCCTGTAGTCGTAGTGATTTGCACTGGTGGTGCTGGTAAGGCCAGTGGTGCTCTGGGTGCCGACAATTGTGCCATGGTTTGGAATCTCGAATACCTGCACATGGAAGTGTCATGGTTCCCTAATTTTACACAATCAGCACAATAGAGTAATGGCCTTACTCTTAATTGAGGGCATTCAGTGGTAGTGTGATTCATCCTGCACACAAAACACCATACCAAATCTCTACGAGGGTAGAGATGAGCATGCCCATGCCCTAATGCTTCTCTTCCATCCTTAACCTTCAATTTGTCCAGTATGGAAATACTGAGTTCATCCACATTCATGTTCCTAACTTGCTTACTCCGAGTTCCTGTGTATTGGTGACTCGAAACTCACAAAGTTGTTGTTGTTGTTGAAGCTGCCTTGACATCTTCAGGTTGTGGCAATTCAAGCATATTGTCCTCATATTTGATTGCCAAATTACATCATGCATCCAGAGTAGTTGGTTGGGCTAATACTAGATAATCATGCATTTTGTGATCTCAGACTCCTCTCTGTAAAAGTAGGGCAATAATTGATCACCAGTTAGGCTCTCCCATAGTTTACATCTTGAATTCAAGTGCATTAGTTGGGATACATAGTCTCGCATAGACTCATTTTCTTTCTGTTTGATATCATGCAGTTGTGCCACACAGGGCTTCATCTGTCACCACTTTGGGGGGCAAAGCTTGGCACTAACACATTCTTGACCTGAGTGAAATTGATCTTATCTTCTAGCTTGAGGGTTGGAAACCATTGATGAGCCTTTCCTTCTAGGGTTAGTGAGAAGGCATGAATCATGGTTACATCACTTACTAGCCCTCAGGTTTTGCATGTGGACTCAAAGATCTCAATATGTTGGATTGGGTTCCCATCCCCTAAGAACTTTTGTATGAGCTTTGAAATAATGTGTGGCTTAATTTGGGATGGTCTAGATTCTAGAGCAGTGCCTAGTTCCCTAGCCATTCCTCAGCCCATTTTTGCATCCATATTTAGCAAATCTGTCCTTGTGCCGCATTAATATCTACATTTGGATCCACCATTGGTCTTTGAGGAGCTACTCTCCCCCTACCTAGACCTCATCCTGGGAGTTCCAGTGTTAGACGGCCTAGAACTTGAAGGTTGGGATGATAATTCTTGCCTTACACCTAGTCCAGCGCTGGTTGTTGACAAGCATGTACCCATAGATTGTGCTTCTCATCATTGTTGGTTTGGAGACTAAAAAATCCACGGGCTATATCAATGATACCACTAGATCGTGTAGAGAAGGCGGTTTTTCCTCCTCTCAAAACCTAGAGAATCGTAGCCCTTCTTCCATGGATTCTTTGCTACTTGTATCAATGGTTGTCAGATTCCTTAAAACACTCAATTGAGTGCTCATTCATTTAGTGGCCTGAACCAACACTCTTTTGATAGGAAGATCTTGGATGGTTCGATGTACTATTGTTGGGAGTAAGGTCATCTCCAATGAGTTTTCCAGACCTCAATTGCATGTGAATATGATTTTATAGGCTAATCTGCTACCCTAAATGAATTTTGGTAAGGTTCTGTCGATCTAAATTTTTTGGTCGTGAGTGCAAATAGTAGTTCATGCCATGAGATGTAAGGAAATCGTTCATGTCCTGAAACCCTAAATGGTTCACGTCGTGAACTAGTTTCTGCACTCTCATGTGCTCGAGGGTTACTTCGGATTTTCAGGTTCTTGTTGCCTTGATCTAAGTTGATTAGTGTCAAATTGCTCAATTAAGACACTTCCCTAACCTTAATCTAACAATACCAGGTTCCTGAACTAGATCCGTTTATGTCATGAAACTGCAAAAAATAGTTCACGTCGTGAAAAGGTATGCGGTTCATGTCGTGAGATCTAATTGGTTCACGTCGTGAAGTATTCTCTACTAGTTCATAGGATAAAATTCTATAGGACCTGTTGTGTCAGAGATGTTGGGATAAGGCAACCTATTTTTCGCAAGAAAATCCCATGTTTTTTGGCACTGTTGCGAAAGCAGCTCACGCTGTTAGATAGTAAGAAATAGTTCACGTCGTGAATCGTTTTCCTGCACTTCCACGTGTTAAGTTCCCACGTCGACAAAGAGGAGTTTGGGTGTAAATTACCTATCTAGATGCTCCAAAATGGTTGTGCTAGGTCCTAAGGAGTGTAATGCAAGTTCAAAACACAACCAATGGATCCTTATTTTTATGATTTTTGTGGGATTTTTTTGAAAAAACAAAAAACAGAGTATCACCATGCTTGTTCACATTCACAAATTTGGTGATATAAACATCAAAATTAAAAGGAAAAAATAGTGTAGCTTTCCTCTAGGGTCACCCCAGTACTCACCCACACAACAAAAACAACCAATTTCTCACAAACCTTTACTTTCACTCAAACCTTATCCATTCATTCCTTACACAATGCACTACTAGAATGTAAAGGCAATGATAAACCTTGTATAAAGGGAGCTGAAACTCAAGGAGGATGGAAGAAACAAGGGTGTTTCCCCGGCAGCAGCACCAAAAATGTTAAGGCTACCACACCTCTCCCAAGAAGGAACTCTAAGCATTCACCTTTGGAAGAAGCAATAGATCACAACCATCATAGGGAACTTACCAATGCTTCGAGCTCGTGTCCCTTGAGGTCTCCAAGCTCACTTCAAGAAGCTCCAATCCTCCAAGCTTCACCTACAAGCTGTCACTGTAGAGTTGCTCACACCACCACACAAGGCAATCTCTCTCTCACTCCTCTACACAAGCATACAAGCATAGAGAAGGCACATGTACTTAAGTACACTCTCACACTCTCTCTTCTCAAGACAAGGCAAGAGCTCTCATAGCACAAAGGGGGATTGTGTCCATTCATTATACCTTATATATAAGAAAATACCTTATATATAATTGGCCCTTATCACACTTGGGCACCCAAAACTTACTAACTAAGACCTTGGGTGGCCAATATCTCCCTTTGCATGATACTTATTAATGTCCTCAAATGGAGGAACATAATTGTTAATCCTAAATGGAATTAACACGAATAAGTCATGCGAACATACATTTTGTTGTTTTTTACATGAAAGCAAGGGCTGAATTGCATCTTCCACAAATACAACATATCTACTCAAAAGAATCCACTTGGTAGCAGGATGATAGAGATGATTATGGGAAGATGCTGCATTTGTAAATAAAAGAAAATACAAACACTAGTCATAATAAACCCAATGAAAGAAGCAACCCATTTATAAGGTATACAAGGATCAACAAAGTGCACTAAACACGGTTGAAATATTATCTACAGGAGAATATATAATGAAATAAGATAGGGAATACTTCAAGGAAGGGAACCCATGGGTACAGCCTCAGTTACTTTTATAGGCCCTAATTCAAGTAACCACTTTTGATCCAACTTGATCTTATGATCCCACTCTGGGAGTCCAGACACCAATTACCAAATTAACTAAAAAGATGTCATATTTATCCACACGAATAGGTAACATGAAAGATTATGTGGAGAAATACAAGTGGAAAGCCAATGACTTATGTGTATGTTTAGCTTAAAACACTCAATTCAAAAACCTCCATCTTGCAGATTTATTGGATATTAGTGGTAGCTTTCTTGATAGAATATTCCTTTGAAAGGTGGAAGAGAAATGATCTAGTGGTAGTTAGAGGTGGATACATTTTGCCATAGAGCTAAAAGGATAGGCTTGAAGGGTAGAACTCCTTTGAAAGATGGAAGAGGGATCATCTAGTGGCAAGACAAAGGTGGATACTAATAAGTGGAAAGCCAATGACTTATGTGTATTCAAAAACCTCCATCTTGCAGATTTATTGGATGTTAGTGGTAGCTTTCTTGATAGAATATTCCTTTGAAAGGTGGAAGAGAAATGATCTAGTGGAAGTCAGAGGTGGATACATTTTGCCATAGAGCTAAAAGAAGGGTAGAATTCCTTTGAAAGATGAAAGAGGGATCATCTAGTGGCAAGTCAAAGGTGGATACTCTTGTCACAGAGCTACAGGGATAAGCTTAAATAATGGCAGGGTGAACATCTTGAATGGAGAGGATGTTAAATAATACACTTATGCTTACTTCTATTCACCAAGAAGCCGCAAGGAGGTGAACACGTGCTACATGCCTCACCCTAGGAGATGGATCCATAAAATGTTTATAGAAAAGAGGGAAAAGAACCTGCATTGTGTCTTCAAGACCTCTATCTTCATAATAATAAGAAATGCACCAAGAGTTCAAGTTTTGTTACTATGCATACTGTTAAATACTAGATCTAGCTTTTGTAGCCTACGTGTTGCATATAGTTGATCATGACTCTTATATAAATTCCTCTTTGCCCTAAATAATGAAGGGCCAAACTCAAATTGGATAGCTTTCTACTTCCATCATGTATGGTTCTTACCTAGTCACATATGTTTTGTGACTTTGAGACGATGGTGTGGATACAAAGTTTTGGCCTCCCTACAAAGCATTCAAGATAACTCAATATTCTTTAGAGTGCAATAATTACACTAGCAAGTCTCGCATGCAAACCATTTTCTATAAGTAAATTTAAATGCAACCCCTATACATAAAAACATCCACATAAATGTTAAAAGTACGAGTCACCATCAGTCTTGTTGGGTTAAGGACATAGTCTTTTCCTTATTTGCACATCATAATCAAGAAAAATTGGATTAAACAAAGTTGCACCACATTGAGTCGCTAATGGTCTTTTCAACCAATAGCATAGTCTTGTTCTACATTAGTCTCATAAAAAATTAAAGTTGCCTAAGATTTTTTGTTTGTGAAGGCATAGTCTTTGAGTCTTGCATAACATATATTCTTTTTATTAAAAAAAAAAAGAGCTTCTACACCCACACACACCCCCCCATGCATAATCCTTCTAGGATAGAAGTTTCAACAATAAAAACCATCGATGTATTAGGGGGACTTTGGTGGGGACATCTCTTGCTGCCCAAAGTACGACCAATCACTTGGATTACCCTACCGCATACATTTCTTACACCACATGTTGTTTCTTTAAATTTTATTAAAACAAAAAAAGAGCTTCTACACACACACACACACACACACACACACACACCCCATGCATAATCCTTCTAGGATAGAAGTTTCAACAATAAAAACCATCGATGTTTTAGGGGGACTTTAGTAGGGACATCTCCTACCCAAACTATGACCAATCACTTGGATTACCCTACCACATACATTTCTAACACCACATGGACGTCGACAAAGCCAAAATCTACAACCGTCGTTTATTGGCTCTCGTCACCCAGGTGGCCACAAACCACTCGGTCGTCGCTGTTGGGGCAGGTCTCGGTTGAGCTGGAGTAGTACAAGGCCTCCACCACTAGCTGGAGCAACTCAGCTCATTCCATTATGGCTCATTCATTTAGACCTCTCTCTCTCTCTCTCTCTCTCTCTCTCTCTCTCAATGTAGAGATTTTTTTTCACACCTCTTTTGCTTTCTTTGCCTTCCCTTATAACTCTTTTTTGGTTTCCTAAGACATGCAGCTTGACCAAGATTTATTTCTTCTTGTTCCTTTTTCTCTTCTTGTTCCTTTTTCTCTTCTTGCTAATCTGAGCTTGTGTCACCACTACCCACTCCATTTCCTCTTGCTTTGGGTCTTCGACCTTCTCTATCTTTGTTACAAGTAGAAATAGAGAAATAGATGACCTTTGCTAATGATCTAAGGGTTGTAAGCTGCATGTGAAAATGTTTCCCTCATTGCACAATCCCAAAATGGTACCCAACTCCACACTCCCTACATAAGGATTGAAATTACTCTTACTTCATCTTATTTGCACATTTGGCCACTCTGTGGTTATCACCATAGCTAAATCACTCCATTGATTTCCATGGGGTGTCTACAAATAAAAGGATGTACTTGTTTCCTTCATTCTCGTGTAATATAAGATATTGTTGCCTCATTCACCCTGCTTCCCTTATATTCTTTAGCTATGCTTGTTACTTGTGAGGTATTCTATTGTGGATAAAATATTGGCCAAGGTGTTTGTGCTCTTGGTGGATGTGGTTCATTAGCTTATGGCACGAGCACTTGAAATTACACTATCAAACTTTGTAATCCTTGGAATGACCAATATCAAGTTGAAATCACACTATCAAACTTTGTAATTTTTGGAATGGCAAATCAAATTGACATATGCGTTCTAAAATTTCATGTAATTCTATAACACATTAGCAACCTAGATTTGACCTCAAACCCGATAAACTATAGGGTTGAAATCTTTTCAAACCAAGAAATCTTGTGGACATTAAACTTGAGCTTTTATGTTCTAGAAGAACCAATCATGGATACACCAATGGTTACATGAACATTTTGAATCTTTTATGGAATGAGCTAGAGGGGGGCATTAAATTTGAGTTGTTGTGTTTTAGAAGAACCAATCATGGTTACAAAAATGGTTTCATGAATGCTCTAAATCTTTAATGAAATGAGTTGGAGGGGGGAGAATTCTATTTGAACTTGGGAGCTCTCATCACTTTAGATCTTTTGCACAACAAGTTTATTGATAGTCTAGCAAGGACATTGTTATAAAATATTCTTAACAAATCTTCAAAAAAGGGTCCATTTATTCTTGGCCTTGTTGTTGTGATGAAGCTTAGATTTCTCATATCTCACGGAAACAAGATGAGTGGCAAAGTCATCAATATGACTCTAGAAGTCTTGGATTTGGAAGAAGACTTCGGCTTATCCATTCCATGTCTCGAAGTGTTTCTACTTGCTTCCATATGTTCTTGTCCAATATGATGTTTTCCTATTTCAAAGTGTCTTACAATAACTTGTTAAGCCCTTTTTCTTAAACTAATCAATTTACCACTTTGAATGCATCTTTCTACATTGGTAACCCGGGATTGTGTAAATTGATAAGCCATGCAACCCTCTTTCCACCAAAAGTTTTCAATTGGCCAACCCCTTCTTTGAACTTGAATGTCACCTAGTTTGCTTTAATGTAATCTAAAAATAGTCTAGATTGCTTCATTTATATAGCCAATTCACAAATGTTCACATTTTGGTTCTTAAGCTTTAAAAGTGGAAAAGTCAAACTTCACATTACATCTCTCTCCTATTTTTAAGTGTCTTACAACAACTTGTTTAAGCAATCAACATTCTTAACATCATGGGCCACACCTCTTCGTTTTAACGTCTACCTTCTCAGTAACATGTGCTATACTCCACCATGTTGTGTAGGACTTTTTCGATTTGATTTTTTCTTTTTGCCTAATCCACATATGTTTTGGATTTATTCTCTCATGTTATATGCTTTTTATGATAGGGTTATGTCATCATGTTATATGTTTTTTATGATAGGGTTATGTCATCATTGGCATTGGAGGCAAAGACATTCATGTGCTACCATTTACTCGACTCATAATTTTTTCATAATAATAATAATAATGTATATAATGAAGTTTTGGATCCTCGATTTTTCTTTAGATTAGTTTTGGGTTTCCATTAAGCAAAAGAATGTTTTTCATGTATTTCAAGGGTTTTTAGGGTAAATTATTTTCCAAAATAATTTTGTAGCTCCCAAAATTAATCTGATACATAATCTAGGAATCATGACATTTTCATGAAAGTTGTATGAACTTATATTTGGTTTGGATACTTCTATTCAAGGTGCTATGGATTCAATATTGAAATGGTGCTATGGATTCTATATTGAAATTGTGCTTTGATTCTATATACTGCTACAAACTTAAATATAAGTATACATTTTTCAACTGTGATTCTACATATTGCTATGTACTTGATATCAAGGTTCTACGTGTTCTCCCAAACAAGGAAGGGCACAATCCTTGGTCTTGTAATTTTTTTGGAGAGAAAGTGGCAACTCTCCACATAAAATGTGGTTACACACACACACACACACACGTATATTTACTTATATATTATCAATAGCATAATATACACGTATATTATATTATTATACAATAATGTAAGATTCAAGTTAAGTTTAAGCTTTGCTTCAATGTTGCTATATACATGAAACCAATATTACATGTTTACACTCTGATTCTATGTGCTTAGAACTTTCATATTTCATATATATGTGCTCTAATCATGTATACTTGAAATCATGTTGAGATAGAGGAGAGAGAGAGGGCAATCTCATATACCAAGCTAGATATACACTATCGCGTGCACGTACTTGGAAGAAAAAAGATGAATCCAGAGGATTAGTAGAAATATAAATAAACTCTCCCCTGCCCAAACTCTTGGGCTGACACTATTTCCTGTCCAATTGCTCGCCTAGGGAGAAGGAAATAAAAAAAGTGTTAGCTACGTGAGTAAAATTGCTGGCGGGCTTGCCTGACTGCCTGCCTATAGTTTCTATTCTTTTACAAGAGAACTATAGTAGTATCTATCTATCTATTCTATTAAGCACATGTTCTGCCTTCTATGTGTGACTCTCTAACATCTCCTCTAAATTTAACCATCTTCTCTCCTCCTGTAGCCACGTGGCAGCAGTGTACAAGGGGAAAACTATGCACGGGCGGGGCGAGTGCCGCAGCAGAAGTAGTTAGTTTTTGTGTGCAGGAGATCGATATATATTCGAACACACACACATACCCACGTAGCCGCATCGAACTTAGGTCCTCTCGTCTCGCTGGAACCCAACCGTTCTACCAACTCATCTACGCGCCCGCGGCCCATAACTAGTTAGTAAGGTGTGAATTGAATCTCTCCCTCTCAGGCCCTCTCCCGCAGGGGGGGAGACAAACGCACAGATGCTCTTTATATAGAGAAGACTGAACTGTATCGCTCGTAGACTCGGAGGGACTGAACACTCAGGTACGCAACTCTGACGCGCCTCCAAAGAAACACAGGGAACGAAACAAAGCTTGTACATGTCTAGGGTTAGGGCAGCTCATTTTTGTACCACAAATTGGCATTTTCTATGGGCCAATGTATTAGGCATTACTTTTGATGCGAATTCGGCACCAGGAAGGGGGAGCATGCCATTTTTGCACACCATGTCTAGGGTCAGGGCAGCTCATGTATGTTCTGAGTTACATGGCAAGACATGTGATGCAACATGCCTGCACATCATCCCCAGGGTTAGAGAGAATCACGTTGATACAAGTGATGAAAATCTATCCTCAGATGCAAGTGATTCATATGACAAATGCCTGGTAAACAATGCCTCTGAGTCACACGGCAAGACGTGTGATGCAACATGCATGCACATCATGCCCAGGCTTAGGGCCACTCATGTAAGTAGAAGTGATAAAAATCTATCCTTAAATGCATGTAATTCAGCTGACAAATGCCAGGTAAACAATGCCCTTGAGTCACATGACAAGACATGTGATGCAACATGCCTGCACATCATGCCTAGGGCCAATGTCGGTTCAAGTGAAAAAATTCTATCCGTAAATGCAAGCGATTCAAATGACAAATGCCAGGTAAACAATGCCCTTGCATTAGAGCAGCAGGGGGTACAGGATGAAAATATCATGTCCAATGGCCATTCCGCAGAAAGCAAAACAGCCATAGCTGTGTACGAAGTTCTGGAGGCAATCGGATGGTCAGCAGCAGACACTGAGAAGAAGCTTCAAACTGTGGTAGGAAGGATAACCCCGAACCTCGTACTTGAGGTGGTAAGGCTTCTCAGAAATGCTAAAGTGGCTCTAAACTTCTTGAATTGGGCCAGTGATCAGGAAGGTTATGAGCCTAGAGCTGAGGCTTTCACCCACATAATTGCCAGATTGGGAAGAGAGCGAGACTTTTCGACTGCATGGCGTCTACTTGACGAGATGAAGAGACATGAATTGAAGGTAGATTATGCCTTTTCTATCTTTATTCACAGGTTAAAAAGAGCAAAGAAGGTGCATGGACTCGTTAAAGCAATGTGTGGCATGGCATTCTTGAATGTGACACCCACTGTTCCCTTGTATTCCTCTGCTCTGGAGTTTCTTCTGAAGGGTGACCATGGCGATGAAGCTGAACACCTTTACAAACAGATGTTGCAAGAAGGTCTTGTACCGGACAAAAAACTTTATGAACTGCTCATTGTGGGCTTCAGCAAAGCAGGGAAGCTTGATAAATCATTGTTACTCTTCAAGGGTATGCAATGTCAAGGGTATGTGCCCCATTTATCAGTTTATACTGCACTTATCTGTTGGTTGTCGACAGCTGAGAAGTTGGATACTGGTCATCAGCTCTATATGGAAATGATTAGTAATGGTCACTTGCCTAAAGTGTTTGGGAGTCACGAAGTGGCCTGTGCTTTGCATGGGGAAGACACTATGGAGCAGGTAGATAAATTTTTGGAAGTTGTGCAGATGACGGCTACCAGATGGAGGATACAATCTCACAACAATCTTCTTCAGTACCTCCTCGATGTTGGCAAGTGTGATGAAGCAATGGCAGTTTTCAACAGAACACCAGTTGACAAAGATGCTAATGCAGGTTCTGAAAAGCAGCTAAAAGATTGCTGCTGCAATCTGGATTCTTATAGAATTTATATCTTTGGCATGTGCAAGCAGGGGCGTTTGGTTTATGCTCTGGAAGTGTTCAGGGAGATGTTGGTGAGAGGCCCTAAGCCCACTAGTGATATCTCTAGCTTCCTGTTGCTTAGTCTGAGCAGTGCAAAGATGATTGATGAAGCTTTAGAATTGTGTAAACATATAACAAAGACGAAGGAAGCTGTCAGCATTGACGCACAGCAGTATTTCTTTAGTGCACTTCGTGCTTCTGGGCGTCTAAGCCTAGCTTGTAAAGTGTTTCTATCCATGAGGAGAAAAGGATGTATTGATCAAGACTCTGACTTTGTATCACTGGTTGGTTTTGAAAATAAGGACGAGCTATACTCTTCCGGGGTGTAAAGCTACTGGTGTAAGTTTGCTGCTATTTATTTGTGTTTCACAGAACTCTGTATGCCCAGAATGACCTTGCAATTGACATTTTTTTTGAACCCAAAAGGCCATAACAAGCTGGATTTATTTCTGAGGTTAGGCCAGAAAGTGCCATGGACTGGTGCACTATATTATAGTAATAGGGGGTGTTTTCACTGGGGCTCCAAATGAGTGGCGTGCTCATAATCAGGGGTCTCCAAGTGGGAGGATATTCCTAGGAGATCAGGGCCTGTCAAGTACTTGCCCGACAATGAGACGTTGGGCTCAGGTGCTATGGGACATTGGGGTTTGATGTAGCTCTGTAATCAGTCGTTTGATGGATGAGTCTAGCCTTAGGCAGGGGGGAGCTTCAGACAGAAGCTATGTTGGGTGGTAGCCAGCAACCCTAATTGAGTTGGGTGTGGATTTCATTTTGGAGTGTTGCAGTGATTGCTGGAATCGTATAGGAATCATGGATGGGAGGCTCTGTTTCAACATTTGACCATGGACTGTTTAAGGTCAGAGATGTGGTCGCGGCAGGGGTTGATATCTTACAACGTCTGGTGGACAGTTGACAGAAAAATTGAGCCGTAAAGCAGGCCTTGAGTATGATGCTTTTACATCCACTGCAGCCTGCAGCATGGCTGATGATGAAACACAGGTTAGGGTTTGTGCAATCAGTGCTAGGGGTTTGGCCTAGTCATGGAGAGGACTTGCACTGGACATCTGACCACAAGGGCGTGGCGTTCTAAGTATTACTCTTGATTCTGGACATGGCATAAACTGTATGTATAGTGCTCAGAATTAAATTCTTCGCCTCTTGGTGCCCTGTGTCAATTGTGTCAGCAGATGTATGGATGTCCCATGTCACCCAATGTATAGATAGATGTTTGAATCAGCAGCGCATGGACAGCTGGGATGCAGATTGGGAGTCTGATTTGCAGGACTTGTATTGGCAGTCGAAGGTGGATTGCACCCCAATGTAAAGATCTAAAATATTGATGATTGAGTTTTGGTGGGCATCCAATGTTGAAAATAGCAAGTGATGTTAGGTGTAAGGGGGAGTGCTATGTGACCTTCAAATGATGTGTGAGTTGTATTACTCATAGACTAGGTTCAAAGGCTCAAAGGAAGCCCAAATGTGAAGGTGTATGTGGATTGTCTATCCTGCAAAATATGCAAGGGTTTTTTAGTTCATTGAGGGATGTGAAGGTGATGAGCTAGATATTTGAAATGTTATAGTATAAGAAGCAGTTGGTTACGTCGTTAGTTGCAGTGTAAAAACTTTTTTAGTGTGTAGCAAGACGACACATAAAGTTGGTTCACAATACAGGAAATGTAGGCTTGTGGACATATTGGTGGCGGATGGCGATCTCCCAATGAGAGACACCTAGATTCCTTCTTCGGACAAAGCATTATTTGTGTGGATACATCACCATGTGTACTGGTTCCAATTAATCGAATACACGCTATAGCTCTATGCAAAACGGTTGGAGGAAAACTCACCTGCCATAGCCGGCATGCACGAGACAGCCACACGCGACTCTAGGGTAGATATCGTGGACGCCCTGAAAGCTTTTAGGAAGATGCACTTTTAAAAGGCATTCCTAAGGTGGAAAGGGCAAATGCGTGCCACCCTAGACCCTGACCAGCAACAACAACCACACTTGTCGTGCACGAGACGATGCCTATTGTATAGGTATATAGTACCATAATTGATATTGTGTGTCTCGTTTTATTTTTAGTCTATCGTATTGAAAGAGTATTCGAATGATTGGGTGGTGGAGAAATTGTGTGTGTGATTAGGTATGTATTCTCGAGCACTCGTCTAACGCATGGGTGCAGTCTGAGAGAGAGGAGATGGGATTGTACCTTGAGGATTGGATCAACGAGTTACAGGGCAAGGAGACATGAACATCTTGCCCATGGTGGATAGAGTGCCCTGAGGAAGAGTTTCCTCTTAGTGAGGCTGAGCAGTTTTAGATGTGTGACAAGGAGACATGGACATCTTGCCCATGGTGGGGATAGACTACCCTAAGGGAGAGTTTCCTCTTAGTGAGGCTGAGTAGTTTTAGATGTGTATGGTAGCATATTATATGAACTTTGAAGTTGGTATAGGGAATTTATAGTTGCTATATGGGCTGGATGCGCAAGAGCAAAGAAGGGCAAGAAGGGAGTTTATAGTTGCTATATGGTTTGGATGCAAGAGCAAAGAAGGGCAAGAAGCCGGCCACCGAGAAGCAACCCAGGGAAAAGGGCAAGAAATTATCCCCGTAGACGCGTCTTTATCATCCGCAAACCATGATAGAAATGCCCAAAAAGAGGACACGGCTAGAGTGGGAAGGGAAAGATAATGATGATGATGCTGAGGAAGGGAAGGGAAAGATAATGATGATGATGCTGAGGAGAGTGCCCCTCTTGATGTTGAGGATGATGAGAGTGTTAGTCGACGGGAGTCCCATGCAGGTGGTGATGAATAGATGATCCCGAGTGGCGAGAGCGAAGAGCAAGGGATAGAGAGTCCAAAGGAAGATGACATAAACCTATTGGGATTTAGTAAATGTACTCAACATCTTTGTATTTTAGCATAAGTTTATTATTTTTGAACATTGGGAATAACATGTGATTTTCTTGTCAAAATGAAGACTTCAATTCAGAAGTGGCGGACCATCTCCACTTGGGTCTCAACTCCATCATTGATCACCTCTATCTCACGCTTTTGGGAAAGCAAAAACACATGTATATCTCTCCCCTATGCCAATCACTCTCTCCATTCGTCATAGTTATATAGTTTGTAAAGAACTTATATATTGTGGTATTCCATGAATCTTCCACTATTGCAACAATTCATGGGATCATTGACAAGGTTGGGAACCATGGATGCTTATGATAGCCTTGGAGGCCTGCGTGCTTGGTGTGTGCATAGAGATATGGGGCATTATTATAGGCCATCTAGAATGTTTTTTATGTCAAGTTAGGAGTGGTTATTCGCGAGTAGGTGGTTATAGTGGAGGGGGACCCCTCGATCTTCTCACTATCCTTCTCTTGTAAAAGAGAAGTTGCTTTTGGCTTTAAGAGTGGGGATCGTGTGGAAAGTCCTGAGAAGCTATCATCCGAAAGGGGCACTATCCACCTTGCTTGTCTAAGCAATATTGTAGGTCTCAACAATGTTCTAATATCACATGTTGCCTTTTTTGTTTAATCTTTAAGCATTCTTCTGCTAGAGCAATCTTGTGTTATTGCCTCTTTTGTTTTACAGCTCTTGCACTAATCCTTTGTTTTAGCTTCACATAAGAGCGATAAGCTCTCTTCTTCTTTTGATTGCTTACAGCATGTTTTCCCTTTATTGCACCATTGGGTGCCGGGTTTAGGTTTACCTCTATGCATAGGCTAAAGCAAGCTCTATGCGTAGGCTTTATACATAAGGCTCTATGCATAGGATCTATGCATAAGACTCTATGCGTAGGCTTTATGCGTAGGCTCTATGAAAAGAGCTCTATGCTTTAGCTCGATGCGTAGGCTCTATGCATAGAGCTTTATGCATAAGACTCTATGCGTAGGCTTTATGCATAAGGCTCTATATGTAGGCTCTATGCATAGAGCTTTGTATATATAAGGATCTATGCATAAGGCCTTTATGGTTGTACAAAGCTCTATGCATAGAGCTTTGTACATATAAGGATCTATGCATAAGGCCTTTATGGTTGATGCTTCAAGCAATTTACTTTTATGCATGTATGTATAGGCAATGTCGATCGACCCATCACAAGACCTAGATGTGGCAAATCTTTTATCTATTATAAACAAACAATATGGGCAGCAAGCTTGGTCTCAGTTTACTCATACACAAGTATGGTTCCATCAAACCTTTTCACATACACAAAGTTAACCTTTTATGTGTTTTGTAAGTCTTATTGTTTAATCTTATATGCAGGTGGGCTTACAATTGGACTAGTTGACGCCATGGGAGCAATCTACCCCACTTGGCCAATCAGGGCAAATCACACCTTTGATAGGCACAAGTCTGAGTGGCGTGGGGACCGAGTGTCATGATATGGTTGTGATGAGCCTACACCACCTTCCTTGACTAGACCCACCCCTGCTCCCTCACGCTCGTCTTCACCAAACGACGACATAGTAGGGAGTCTAGGGGGGCTAGTAGACGTGCTAGCGGGGGGGAGCATGCTGCTTTTGCTTTGGCAAAAGTAGCACTAGGTCTCCTGATACGCCTCCCCAGTAGGGGATCTCTTCATCTACTCATTATGAGCCAGCCCTCAGGGGACCCATTCCACCATTCGATCCATGCACTCCTATATACAACGTGGATGTCGATGGTGTCCCCGTGATGGATGCATGAGGGAAGCAAGTCATGAAACACATGCATGTACTTGCAAACCTGGAGTTCATGAACTCCTTCAAAAAAAAGTGGAAATCATAAGATGAGCTTTCAAAGCAATACGTCATTGATGTGCTTAAGTTGAAGTTCCCTGTTCCACATTCAGGTCTCGGAGGAGTGGATGAAGAGACGAATCACACTTTTTCGCTCTAATAGGAGAGAAAATATCAAGAGAGCAGCAAAGAATAGTTTAGAGAAGCCTAGCATTTGCACGCACGAGGAGTGGAGGCACACACGCAGCTTCGTGAGAATGTACCCACGTGCTTTTCAACAACAAGCGGCGGGTGCTTCCCAACTACGGAAGCGAGGGGCTTCACACTTCGGCTCAAGAGGAAAGTCCTTCTTCATTGCTCGTTTCGTATAATAAGTACCTATTTTAGTAATCATTTATTCTCCTCTTTCATTTTATTTTATACTATATTGTTTTCTTTCACTAAATGTATATTTTCTTAATTGTTTTTTGTAGAGGGAGGTTGTTGGGCGTGACCCAACAAAGGAGGAGTACGACTGTGGATATAGCTTGATGGCATGTATGTAGGATGAAGGGGAAGAGGAAGAGGAGGATCCTGTTTATGAGCATGAAGTGGTGGAAGTGAAGAGGAGGATGAAGACAATGATTATGATTACTCAGAATTCGATGAGGATTCCAATTAGCCACCTCTTCATTGATATATTTTTTGTATATATGGCCAAAGGCCCAACACTTCGTGAAATAAAATAAATTTTAGGCTCAATTGTATTCTTCACAATCTATGTGTTTCTCAAGTTTATGTTTGTGTCATAAAACTGTGACTCTGTTTTGATTTTTTTTAAAGAGCTGGGGCAGACTGGGGAGTCCTGTGCTGCAGACTCCCCAGTCTGCCCTCGCTTTTTTTACTGCATAGTACTTTTTCTATATTGAGCAACACAAATAGTAGCAAAATATTGCTGCTGAACAGCAGTATTTCGCTGCGATTTTCATCACCCAATAGTGAACCTGCTGGCAGCAAAAATAGCAGCATTTTTGGTAGTGAGAATAGCCTAACATCTTCCTGCCCTTCTAGTTATAAAAGAGCTACTATTTTCGTCCTACAACCTCATTCTGTCGTAGAACAAAAAAAAACGTGTGTATGGTGTATGTATATGTTTGTGCATATATGTATGTATGTATGTATATTATGTTTATATATGTATGTATATATGTTATTATATGTGTATGGTGTATGTATATTATGTGTACATATGTATGTATAGCTTTATTTTTTTATTTTTTCCATATTGTGTGTAAGCTTCCATAGCTTATGTTCAAGCTTTCAATAGTTTGTTTCAATTGGTTCATTGAAGCTCCCATTAAAGTAAGCTGCACAACTTTACAAGCTTTCCATAGCTTTTCTCTCCTATAGATTTTAGTTCAAGGTAGTGTTGAGCTCAATTGGACTATAATGTGCTCTACAACAGTCGACTACTATAATCCAATCGTGCAGTAGCAAGGTAGCTTAAACAACAGGCGATAGCATTTAAAGATAGCTTGGTTTTTTAGTAGCAAGAAAGTGGCTCAGATCCTTATTGTAGTTCGTTATCATCTTTCAAAATAGCTCCAATAGTTACCACCACTTCATCATAGTTTGACACGTGTGGCAGACAAAATCGTAACCGATTGCAATTTTCCAATCTCTCAACAATCCAATTGCCCAATTGAGCAATTATCAATCTGAGCAATGGGAATAGTTCAATTGTCTGGCTTTTATAATTACTATCGGTGACTTCTTTATTTGTTTGCATTAATCATTCATTCTATAGTTCAATAATTTGTTGCAAGTTTTTCTAATCATTCAATTACATTGGTTCACTAATCTCTAGCTTCTCTAACGGTTACATAGGGCGATTGCTCTGATTTTCTAATTGTGCCTTCTTCAATCATATGATCGTACTTTTCCAATTGTTTAATTCAATTTTTCAATCGTCCAATTGGTGACCTTCAATCATTCGATTGATGATTTTCCAATCATCAACTCAATGATTTTTCGATCATCTGATCACACTGATTTTTTAATCATTTGATTTGTGATTTTTTCTAATCACCCGATCGTACCTTTTCGATCATCCAATTTTTAATCAGTAATCCAAGGGTTCAATGCAGCAATTCCTCCCACAGTCCAATCATATGATTCTTCATCTTAATCCTCCAATCAGAGCCTCCAATCAGTAATCCAATTGAGATTTTTCAATTGCTTTCCACATTGAGTTGAATATTAGCTAACTTCAGTTTAAGCTTTATTTTAGCATCCTTTCTCCTAAAATTCTTAGGTAATCAAGTATGGCAAACAACTTTGCAAATGATTTTTTTGGTATTCTTTCCCCAAAGAGGATAAATAAGATGGTTCGAATTACTCTCTATGGATTTTTACTCTCTATGGATAAATAAGATGGTTCGAATAACTCTCTATGGATTTTTATGGTCAGAAATGTCCATGTTACAAAGGGCTTATGGGGGCATGTCAGTGATGATGATGAACCCCACCTTGCTTTAATTGCTCTTGCTACTCCTCAAAGGGGTTAGGGCCAATAGATCCAATAATGTTTCCATCAATTCTGTCGACATAAGAGTTCTAAGAAAGAGGACTCAGTTAATGTCATTGTTTATCAATACTCCTCACTTATGGCTATTTGCAATTATAAACCTAACATGTCTCAATGCAACTAGTTGTTCACCGACAATTGGTTTCTTGATAGTGGTGCTTTTAACATAACCTCTCGAATGTTGAAATATACAAGTGAATAGGGTGTGTGCGGGAACAAGCCCTTGGCTAGAGGCTGTAAAAGAGAATGTGTAAATGTGAAAGAACCTGTGAAAAGGTGAGAAGAATCTATTGGGAGAGAATAAAGGGTAGCATGAGAAGATTTAGGAAGTGTGGAGATATTCTGGGAGAGGTGGAGAGAATCAAGCAAAAGAGGTGGAGTGAATCAAGGAGAAATCAGTGGGATTAGATGCTTGGATGTAAACTCTATAAATTGAGGCATTGGCCTAATGAGAATTTGCTGGTTTTTGATTATCCATGCCTACATTAAGCTATTAGTTAATTACTCACTAATCACGTCTTAATTATCATCTAATCTCTTTGTTAATGATGTTGATTCTAGCATTTGATCCACCATAGCTCATCACATTGCTGTAATTTCAACATGGTATGAGAGCCAAGCCTAGAATCCATCAATTTGTGAGCCCATTATCGTGCTAATTACTTTGTTAATTAGGATTAGTAGAAAATTAATATTTTCACCTCTTTTTCAACTAACCTCTACACCCCCAGCCAGTGGAGGAGCTCCCTCTCCTTGTAGGCTCAACCATTGCCCAAACCTTTTTAGGTACTCATTCTAGACTCAAGGGCCTACACACAGCCCAAAGCAATTGACAAATCTCAGCGCAGAACGCCGACGGCAGCATGATTTGCAGGCACATTTTTTTTGGAGAAAATTAGTGATTTCTACTTCATCAAATCAAATGGGTCTAATTCCTCTTAGCCCCGGGGGTTTTTTAAGCATGCTCTACAAGCTGGTGAAGTTAGAAATTGATTTGATCAAGTCTACAGTGAGATCCAAGCTCTTCATGAAATCTACAGGTGACTTTGGTAAAACAAAGATTAAGCATTCAATGTTTGGTCAAATCTTGTGTTTCTTGGCTTAATCCTCTACTAGACTAATTGCTATTGATGGCCTTGAAAGGATTTGAGCTCATTTGAACTCTAAGGCCTCAGATCTGGGCTCCCCGCATACTCTGTTTTTTGCACACAAAACAGAGGATTAATTTGCTAATCAATGATTAATCAGTGCTAATCACTATATTTTGGTGCAATTGAGGTTCAAATTAACCATTAGGTATCTGATATAGATCCCTATAACTTCAGATTGCAATTCAGAGTTGGTTTGATACTCCAACCATTCCGTACAAATTGGTTACCCTTGATTTAATGTAATTTTTGGTAAAATTATGCTGATAAATTTGTGGTAATCATCATTTTATATTTAACCCTTGGTTAATGCCTGCAAATCACACTCAAATTCAAGATTATTCACAGCCAGAGTTGCATTTGGGAATGTGCATAAGAATGAATGCTATATGCATTATGTATTGGGCACATTACATCAGTGTAAAAATGGGATTAGACACTGCCCTTGTCTAGAATAAGGCAAGAGGTAAGCTCCCGCATAGATTTGGGTTTGCATTGCATAATGACACAAGATAAACATCAAAAGCCCAAAAGAACTGTCAACAAAACATTTAAACATGTTGCTCACATGGAGCAAGAGCTGATGGACAAGCTCATGGCCCCAGCCATGAAAGAAGAAGAACATCTCTTTCCAAGAGGAAGATCCACATTAAGAAGAAAAGCTGAAGGAAGACATGGACACGAGAAGAGAAGCTGCCACAACAAGAAGACTGAAAGAAGAGGAAGACATGGATGCGTGGAGAGAAGCTACCACCACGACAAGAAGACTGAAGACAAGAGAAGATGTGAGGCTCCAAAGAGTGAGGAGCCATGTGAAAATCTCAGAGAGAGAGAGAGAGAGAGAGAGAGAGAGAGAGAGAGAGAGAGAGAGAGAGAGAGAGAGAGAGAGAGAGACCCCACAACCCAATGTAACCTGCCCAAAAAAGTAAAACCACCTCTGAGCCACCGATGATGTAGGCCACGTGGTAGATGTATGTGTGAGCACTTTAGTCAAGGTCGCAGGCACTTGTAGTAGCCTTGGACACAGAGAGAGAGAGAGTGTCAAGGACTATGAGTTTAGGGACTTGAGGCACTGGTCGCGGACTATCAAGTAAGAGAGAAACTTGGTATATAGGGTCTAGGTGTGCTAAGTTCACTTGAGGGGAGGTGTGCTAGGCACTGGTCGTGGACTATCAAGTAAGAGGGAAACTTGGTATAGGGTCCAGGTGTGCTAGGAGTATTCACTTGAGGGGAGGTGTTGAAATGTACAAGTGAATAGGGTGTGTGCGGGAACAAGCCCTTGGCTAGAGGCTGTAAAAGAGAATGTGTAAATGTGAAAGAACCTGTGAAAAGGTGAGAAGAATCTACTGGGAGAGAATAAAGGGTAGCATGAGAAGATTTAGGAAGTGTGGAGATATTCTGGGAGAGGTGGAGAGAATCAAGCAAAAGAGGTGGAGAGAATCAAGCAAAAGAGGTGGAGTGAATCAAGGAGAAATCAGTGGGATTAGATGCTTGGATGTAAACTCTATAAATTGAGGCATTGGCCTAATGAGAATTTGCTGGTTTTTGATTATCCATGCCTACATTAAGCTATTAGTTAATTACTCACTAATCACGTCTTAATTATCATCTAATCTCTTTGTTAATGATGTTGATTCTAGCATTTGATCCACCATAGCTCACTAATTACTCACTAATCACATCTTAATTATCATCTAATCTCTTTGTTAATGATGTTGATTCTAGCATTTGATCCACCATAGCTCATCACATTGCTGTAATTTTAACATCAAAGAAGTTTGTTCAAACATATGGAGAATGCTCAAAGTGGTCACCTTGTGACTTGTGTCAATAATTCCTCTTACCTTGCTAAAGGTATTAGTGAGATTATTCTCACTACTGTTAGTGGGTGAGGATATTTGTCTTGACACTATTCTTTTTGTTCCAAGTATTCACAAAAAATTTCTTTCTATATCCACTCTAGCAAGGGGGGTATTAATGTTGAATTAAATGCATTGTCCATTGTGGCAGAGAACATGACAAACAAACTATGCTTACTAGATCTTTGACCACAAGTGGTTTGTATAAATTGGACATGTATTGTCTGGTAGACACTTCTAATGCAATGAAAGATAACTAGTTGTGGCATTAGCTATACTTCTATATAGGTGGTTTGAAACTTTTGTAACAACATGGTATGTTAGAGGATCTTCCTCACCATGATCCACTACCAAGATATGTTTATGAAGGATGCATCCTTGGTAAACTTGCTCGCTAACCTTTCCCTGAGAATGCAACAAATAGAGCTAAATTAATCACAAATTACAGCTCATACATAATGATGTGTGTGGTCTAATGCGGCCTACTTCTTTGGGAGGAAATTTATATTTTATAACATTCATTGATGATGTGTGTGGTCTAATGCGGCCTACTTATTTGGGAGGAAATTTATATTTTATAACATTCATTGATGATTATAGCTCATACATAGTGATGTGTGTTGTCTAATGCGGACTACTTCTTTGGGAGGAAAGTTATATAACACTCATTGATGATTATAGCAAATTCAATTGATCTCACCCTATGAAAGCTAAATCATATGTATTTTCTCACTTTCAATAGTTTATTACTATGGTTGAAAATAAAAGTGGCTTAAAAATTCAAACTCTCCGTTCAAATAGGGGAGAAATATATGTCCAATGCATTCAAAGATTGTTTGGCACAAAAAGGCATTAAGCATCAATGTATAACCCCTTCCTTATACACCACAACAAAATGATGATGCTAATGAGAGATGCAATAGGACTCTTATGGTACTAGCAAAGAGGATGAGCAAGCACGAGTCCACTATAATTTTTTTGCAGTTGAAGTCTAGGATGGGTTTAAGCATCCCATTATGGTTCATCCACATCCATCGGTTGTGGATATAGATGTGGCTAGCGAATTTCTAAAGGTTGGTGACTACAACCATTATGGTTCATTCACATCCATCGGTTGTTGAGGATGTGACTAGTGAATTTCTAACGGCTGGTGACTACAACCAGTGTTCAGCATCATGTGGCTTCCCATACTGATGAGTTTAGGCATCCCGTTATGGTTCATCCACATCCATCGGTTGTTGAGGATGTTGCTAGTGAATTTCTAAAGGCTGGTGACTACAACCATTATTCAGCATGTGGCTTCCCATTTGCTAGTGCTGGGTCATTCAAGGTCTTCTCTTTTCCTTTCCATCACATGTGCCATTTTCTCTACTTTGCTCATGTAGCATCAGAGATTGGTACGTGTGGTAGAGAGATAGTGCAATGATCCCATCTCTAAAAGGGCTAAAATTATGATAGGTATTGCAACATCAACGACCCTTGGTATGTTGTATAATTTTATGTATCTTGTATACCATAGCAAGTTTGTAGTGAAATCATATAAGTTCCGTTATGTTCACATAAAGATGGGAGTACTTTGAACAATGATGGGCAAGAGGCAACCCATTTACCATTGTGTACTACGTCGTAATCCTAACTGGGTTTTGTTACCCCATTGTTCTTTCATTACTAATTTTCTCATGTAGGTGAAGGAGGATCTATTGGTCAACACCAAAGAGACAAAGGACTAGTGATCTGAGACCAATCATGATCACTCAGTGTATATGCAGTTCAGCTAATGTGAGGGATACCACATTAGTTATGTGACTGAAGGTATGGATCTTGAATCTCTTAATTTCATATTTTCATCTTGCTTTGAGAATCGTGGTTGAAGTTACACATGCTCACCACCTAAACTCTTGTGTTAAACAGACATGCAGGCTCGAATAAAAGGAAAAAAAGAAAGTAGGTGGTAAAGACATCCCTACAATATAATGACGATGGATTGGAAATTGAAAGGAAAGGAGGTCATTGAGACTAGAACAATGAAGGAGAAAGTATCCTTTGGAGTTGATGGAGATGGACATAATTGGCTAGCTCAACAAGATAGCCAATGAATGTCAAGATGACTATGGAGAAACCAAGTAGGTTGATGCACAGGAAAGGCAAGCTAATGATACACAAGCACAAAACCTTAATGAGGCAGGGCAGATTGCTGATGCACAGGTAGGGCAAGCTGATGATGCAAAGGTAAGGCATGATGATGATGTATAGGTTGATATGTTAAGGATGAATATAACCTAGTGAAGCACATGCTAGTGAAGACTTGGTTGGCATTTACTAGCTAGTGTTATGCCTTTAGAGGGTGTAAAAACCAAATTATTGGTACTTGTTCTTTTAAGAAGATACAAGACTTATAGGGGTAGAAGTCACCACAAGGTTGAGCATCCAAAGTGGTTCAATATCATTCAAGGAAAACCAAATGAAATTATTGTGGCTCGGAAGGATACATAATGCTTTTTCTATGTTTAAATTTGTTCAAACTTATTTTATAGACCACTTGCAGCACTATAACATGGTCGACATAATCTAACATGCATTTTCCAATATGTACAGGCAAAGACATTTCTAGTTGTCCAACTTGTGTCAAGCTTGTTAAATTTGCAGCAATGTGATGAGCTATGGTGGATCAAATGCTAGAATCAACATCATTAAAAAAGAGATTAGATAATAATTAAGACGTGATTAGTGAGCAATTAATTGATAACTTAATGTAGGCATGGATAATTAAAAACCAACAAATTCTCATTAGGCCAATGCCTCAATTTATAGGGTTTACATCCAAGCATCTAATCCCACTGATTTCTCCTTGATTCACTCCATCTCTTCCAAAAATATCTCCACACCTCCTAAATCTCCTCATGCTACTTCTCACCTTTTCACAACTTCTCTCACATTTACAGATTCTCTTTTACAACCTCTTGCTAAGGGCTTGTTCCCGCACACACCCTATTCACTAGTATATTTCAACACCTCCCCTCAAGTGAATAGTCCTAGCACACTTGGACCCTATACCAAGTTTCCCTCTTACTTGGTAGTCCGCGACGACCAGTGCCTCAAGTCCCTAAACTCATAGTCCTTGACACACACTCTCTCTATGTGTCCAAGGCTACTACAAGTGCCCGTGACTTTGACTAAAGTGCTCACACATACATCTACCACATGGCCTACATCATCGATGACTCAGAGGTGGTTTTACTCTGTTGGGGCAGGTTACATTGGGTTGTGGGGTTTCTCTCTCTCTCTCTCTCTCTCTCTCTCTCTCTCTCAGAAAAGATGATCTAACTCTACTTCCTTAGGAGCCTCCAGGAAGTTTGCTGATGTCGTTTCTCCACTGGGTTTGCTGTAGCAGTCTCTTGCCATGTGTCCTGGCTTTCCATAGTTGTGGCAAGTGAAGGTCCTTCCTCTCCTACTCTGCCTCTTCCTCGTCCTCGTCCTCGAGAGAATCCTCCTCGGGTGAAGAATGCTTTTTCCTTTCCAGTCGTTGAGTCCAGCCATTTCTTCTCTTTGACTCTGGTCTCTTGCTCTAGTAGAGCTCCTTCTATCTCGTGCAGCTTCAATTCAGGTACATTCTTTAATGTTGCTATAATGTTTTCATATTCACCTTTGTCCACACTCTTCAGACGCACTGCTAGTGCCTCATCATCTTCTACCTTTTTGCCAATGGCTGACAGTTATTGCTTAATGCTTTTATATTTGTTCAAGTGTGTGATTAAAGGTTCACTTTCCCTCTCATATCCAGTTTGTAGAATTGCATTAACAGATTTATCTTTGAATTTTTTACTTGAGTGCCAAATAATTTATTTTCATCCCATGCGTCTTGCCCATTATATCCAATTTATTTTCATCCCATGCGTCTTGCCCAGTGTATCCCTGTGTGATGAATGATTTCATCATTTAAACTGAGTGAGATAAGTCCTAATGCTTTCTCATTCCTGCTCTCCCACTCATTTTTCCCTCTCACCTCTGGGCATTCATCTCTTCCCTCAACTAGCCCCCACAGATTTTTCCTCATGAGCAGATACATGGTTTTTGTCTGCCATGTGTAAAAGTGCTCCCCATTAAATTTGTCTACCCTTTTACAGCTCAATCTGGTGTTTAGGTGATGATTACAATAGATTTATCAGCATAAATTCACCAGAAATTACATTACACCAAGGGTAACAAATTTGTACGGAATGGTTGGAGTATCAAACCATCTCCGAATTGCAATTTGAAGTTATAGGGATTTGTATCAGATACCCAATGGTTAATTTGAACCCTCAATTGTACCAAAAAATAGTGATTAGTGCTGATTAATCATTAATTAGCAAATTAATCCTCTATTTTGTGTGCAAAAAATAGAGTATGCGGGGAGTCCAAATTTGGGGGCTTAGAGTTCAAATGAGCTCAAATCCTTTCAAGGCCATCAATAGAAATTAGTCTAGTAGAGGATTAAGCCAAGAAGCACAAGATTTGACCAAACATTGAATGCTTAATCTCTGTTTTACCAGTCACCTGCATATTTGATGAAGAGCTTGGATCTCACTGTAGACTTGATCAAATCAAAAACTGTCTTCACCAGCTTGTAGAGCACCCTCAAAAACCCCTACGGCCAATAAGAGGAATTAGAGCCATTGTACCTGGTGTAGGCAAGATCTCAATTTTCTTCAGAAAAACTGGTGCTGGTAAAAACGCGATTTTCTACTGCTTGCGTCGGTGGTTTGCTGGTTTTTCTTGATGGGTTGAAGCACAAGGGTTGTGGCTATGTGTGGCTAAAGTGGTTTGGGCCAATTTTATGTATGAAGGGAGAGAGAGCTCCTCCACCAGCTGGGGTACAGAGGCTAATTGAAAAAGAGGTTAAAAAACTTAATTATCTACTACTCCTCATTAGCTAGGTGATTAGCAAGATAATGGTCTCATAAATTTGATGGATTCTAGGCTAGGCTCTGATACCATGTTAAATTTGCAGCAATGTGACGAGCTATGGTGGATCAAATGCTAGAATCAACATCATTAGAAAAGAGATTAGATGATAATTAAGACGTGATTAGTGAGCAATTAACTGATAGCTTAATGTAGGCATGGATAATCAAAAACCAGCAAATTCTCATTAGGCCAATGCCTTAATTTATAGGGTTTATATCCAAGCATCTAATCCCATTGATTTCTCCTTGATTCACTCCACCTCTTTTGCTTGATTCTC
Organism: Cibotium barometz; assembly: GCF_041138505.1. Classification (NCBI taxonomy): domain Eukaryota; kingdom Viridiplantae; phylum Streptophyta; class Polypodiopsida; order Cyatheales; family Cibotiaceae; genus Cibotium; species Cibotium barometz. Next base: position 34,558,547 of record NC_141051.1, read on the forward strand.
TCCACCTCTTCCCAGAATATCTCCACACCTCCTAAATCTCCTCATGATACCCTTTATTCTCTCCAGTAGATACTTCTCACCTTTTCACAGCTTCTCTCACATTTACAGATTCTCTTTTACAGCCTCTTGCTAAGGGCTTGTTCCCGCACACACCCTATTCACTTGTATATTTCAACAAAGCTGAGTACGACCAAGCACCATTTCAATTTAGAGATATGCTTGGGGTGCCTAAAGATTATTAAAATAAACCAATTTTCTTAAAGAGCATGTCCAGCATTTGGAGATACTACATAGAGTACAATCATGACAACATGCTCCTCATTTGATGACATGGTATAAGTGCCTTGAGAATGACCAAGATGTATGTCTTTATCTCAAGACATTTTTACAAGGGTTTTGATAGTATTGTAAACTGAATAAGATGAACAATCCTAAGGATGTGGTCTCTTTGCCTATAGCCCATTATGTTTTCGTCTACTTTTCCACCTTGGGGTATAAGTTCCAATCCTGTATTGAAGAAATATGGCCACATTTTGGTGTATGCAAAATGTAATATCTCTATTGCACATGAGCTACTACGCTTGTATAACTCTTGAACTATGTACCTACATAATTTTTTGTCATATATGAATGATCAAAAGTTTATATTTATGTCTCTGTTGTATATTGGTCTATGATATAGCATAATAGATATTTAATTATCTTTTCATGTTGTTTGTCTATGTTATATAGCACAACATTACATGTGGATTATTTTTTTCACAACATTATATAGCACTGAAATGTCACATAGAACAGCAAAATATGTGATATATAGCACAATCTATGTGCTATATAGCATTGAATTAATTAAAAATCTACTAAGAAAAGGTCCATGTTTCTCCTTCTCAAAGTGGAGTTAGGTTTTTTGTTATTGAATTCATTGAAAATCTAAACCCATTTCATTGATCTATTTCTTATTTAGTTTATGATGTTTTTAATATTTTTGAAGCTCATTTTAATATTTCTTATTTAGTTTATGATGTTTTTAATATTTTTGAAGCTCATTTTTCTATTACTTATGATTTGTTTGCACTTTTCTTCCAATTTTCTAAAATGCTTGTTTATTTAGGTTTTGGTGGCTTCCACCATCTATAAATCTCCTCAAGTTAAGTCAATTAGCACCATATACTTCCTTTAAAAAAAACAAAATAAAATCTTGTAGCTTTAGTAATTGAGATCTCATTGAGACAATATTGTATATTTACATTTCTAAACTCTTTCTTATTTCTTAGTGTTGGTATAAATGTGATTCAAGGATTTGTGTTGTTTCTTCTCTATTCTCCAAATCTCCTCAAGGTAAGCCCTATACTTTATTTGTACTATATATTAGTATTTCTTATATTGCTTTAAGAAGCAAAAGCAAGAGTACAAAGAAGAAGAAGAAGATATGTGTCATTTTCCTTCTTCTTCTTCGCATGAACATGAAGGAGAAGACAAACAAGATCTACCTCCTTCTTCTTCACATGAATGTGAAGAAGAAGACGAAGAATATATGCCTTTCTCCTTCCTCTTCTTGGTGGTAAACCACTCTCCAAATCCACCTCTTCATCCAAAGGATAAGAAAATTACTAGTGATTATTGACCAAAGGGCAAAGAAGGGTGGAAAACCACTCTGAAAATCCACCTCTTCATGAAAAAAATGGTTTTCTGATTTCTTTGGCCTCTTGTGAATCCATATGGATGGATGGAGTCAACAAGGGATGGGTGATTGAGCTCCATAGAAGGTTTGCTAAACCATAGCAAACCTTGTGAGTCCATATGTATGGATGGAGTCAACAAGGGATGGGTGATTGAGCTCCATGGCAGGTTTGCTAAACCAGTGAACATCATGTCATAGATGTATAATGGACGGTGTGGAGGGCTCCTAATTTTGTATTCTCTCTCTTTCAATTACTAATAGCAGAAGCGCAGGTTGGGAGAAAAAAAGCCAAAATTTCACTTTATTTTTTTAATTAGTTCTTCACCTTTCCCTCCACAATTCGGCGATGGATTCAGTCGATTTGTTTTCTCGCCACGCTGAAATTTTCCTCCTCAAATGCATGCTGCGCTGAATTACAGTTGTGGAGAACCTCTTTTTATTTTTATTTTTATTTTATTTTTAAAAGGTATTTACCCAAAATCTTACTATTATAATCTTATTATTATTATTATTATTATTAATTGCTATTATGCAATTGGTAGCCTTTTTCCTCCTTTTGCTACTGCGCACTGTGCCGTCCGGATCGTGAGTTGGAGAAGCTTTTATAGGCTTACTAAAGCTTAATTAAAAGCTTAGTTTTTTTTAAACGCTTAAACATAAAAGGGCTTCATAAGCTTATAATAACCCTTATCAGTTTATACAAGCCTTACACACACACACACACACACACACACACACACACACACACACACATATAACTCAAAAGCTTTTAAGATATCAAAGAAGAAAGGGAGTTCACCTATTGGAGAAAATTCAAAATTTTCAAGATTACAAAATTTTTTTAGAAAGTTCTTCATATTCTTTTGGAAGTTGCACAACTAATATTTTGGGTGTTATTTTTTTGCAAAATTTTTATTTTTTTTTTTCAAAGCGGTTTTGAACAAGCTCTTTTCTAAAGTTGGCAACATCAAAGCATTACTAGATATTTCTTATTCACAATAATACATTTGAAAAGGTCAGCTTTCATTTACAAACTTAACTTCAATACAAACATTAATTCCCTTCATGCTCCTCCATAAGCATGGCATAAAATCTTAACCATATCCTTACCTCTTATTTCAAGGTTTTTTGGATTCAAACATTTTCAACATCAACTCCAAATTGAGCTTGAAAGCCTTGCAAAACATTAGATTTTCTATATAATAAAACCGCTCCTATTAAGAAGAGGCATATAGCCTATAATAAAACCCCCAGGAATGAGGATGCAATTGAAGCCTATTATAGGCATATAACCTATAATAAAACCTCTAGGAATGAGGATGCAACTGAAGCCCAAAAAGCCCATGATGCACATAATGCGTGTGGCCATTGGGGGTATTTTGCTAGAAAAATAGGGCATATGGTTTCCGATTTTGATTGTGATTCTTGGTTGGAAGGAGACTTAAAGACCATCTTTCTACGTGTTTTACCAATAAATACATACGTCTCTCATAATGTCTCTCTTTACGTGAGTAAATTTGTGACTAAGACCTCATTCTTGAATTTAGGATTTTATGATGGTACTATTGCTAACATTACTTAACATGATTGCTAACACTAAGTAGCAAAGGAAGACACACCAACACCAAGGTTCATAAAAGGACAAGAGCTATGGCATCCACCACAACAATGAATGGACGGTTGCCCATAAGGTATTGCTTTTGCATTCCTACTTCAAGAGCATGTCGTGAGACAAGTTTTTTAAGATTCCCTATGAAGGCACTTCATGAATGTATTATAAAAATATGAGGCCACGAATGAGCCCAAACTATGTCATGGCACCCATAATGGACATACTTTTAAGCCAAAACTATGTCATGGTGCCCACAATGGACACACTTTAAGTGTGAGAACATCAATGGTTTTGTACATATAGCAATTTATCTCATAATAAAAAGGATCCTCTCATTCATACAATGGAGCCTTGATCTTAGCCCTCTTGCTAATTCACTTTCTTAGCCCTTGCTATACTCTTGTACTTATTTATAGACATTTTGTTGGGCAAAATAGGCCTAGATAATGGGGATGAGCACATGATATCTATTGGTAGCTTGCTGACAAGAGATTCAAGCAAGAAAGGTAGCAAAAAAACGACAAGTCCATATATAGAGGCCATTATGAATATTTTGTTGGAGAAATAGGCAAAGCCATGGGGATGTTGTGTAGCATATGAAACACATGAAGCGTTTGAGAAGATTGAATATCGTTCATGGATTGTCGTGGGATGTAATCGAAGGGTTTGTCACATGAAGGCGGTCACCCAAGACCTTGACCCCTCTCCCACAGCTGAATGTGGGTGTGCTCCTAGCACTATTGGTGTGATGAATAAGGAAGTGGCTCTAGATTGATTTCGAGTAAGGTGGAGACTGATGGCTAAGTATGTGTGCTAGACTAGACATACATGGCCACTTACATTAGGTACTAGAGTGTGTGAGCATCTAAGACTAGTGAGATGAATAAGGAAGCGGCTCTAGATTGATTTTGGGTAAGGTGGAGTCTGATGGCTAAGTATGTGTGCTAGACTAGACATACATGGCCACTTACATTAGGTACTAGAGTGTGTGAGCATCTAGGACTGGTGAGACACCTAGTAGAAGCAGTTCCTTAGATATAGTGGGATTTCATGATTGTGGTGGATGTGAGATATATGTGGGCCTCCCCCGTGCAGTGGTCCCATCAAGATCTAGGAGTGAATGCACATGTTTCAATAGCGATGTGGAGCATTTGGAAATATGGATTTCCTACCAAGGTATATGCACTTAATATATGCTTATTAGTGCACAAGGCAAGTAGATGGTGCATCACATTGATGCTTGCGATGAAGGCAAATTTTAAAACTTTGAAGACTATCTTTATCTACAGATTCTCAAGACAAGGCCCTAGTATGTGGAGTGCGGAAACAAATCTCTACACAACAAGAACTTCATCAGCAAGAAGAACTTCACCGACTCAAAGGCAAATAAGTCTTGTGGATTTTGTTTGTAAAGATAATCATATCGAGGAGAATTGTTTCTTTGAAAAAAAGGCACAAAAGATGTACCTTGTAACTCAAGAAGAGGTCTCTTAGGAGACCAACTATGTTGAAGCAGATTAGGCTTTTTGAGTAGCGTAAGGTTTATGCCCCTACCATGTTAAAACCTCATCTTACTAAATGTAACTACCTAATCCTGAAGCTTTGTAATCATCATTAGAATTTCTCACATGACTCTCTAGCATTGTTATCATAACGAGTAAGATCTACGGGCATGGCATTGTAAACATAACCAGTAAGTCTAATGAGCTCTATAAGTGTCATCATAGCTAGGGGAGATGTAGCATTGTCATGAATATTGGTTGAGGGGGGATTTGTTGGGAAATACACCCAATATTCATAATAAAGAAGAGAACTTAGAAACTATACGGGATTATATATGAAAACCCTGAAATCATAATATGAGAACTAGGAGAAGGCCCTAGGTGGAGTGTGAAAATAAATGTCTACATGATAGAGTAGAGACCTTAGGAAACTATAAGAGATTATATCTTACGCATGAAAACCCTGAACTCATGATGTGAGCACTAGGAGAAGCTCAATAATGCATAAATGAAGTGGTGTTTCCTCATTGGGTCAAAGAAAAATAGTTTGCACAATCTACTCATAATCTTAAATTTGGATTCTTTGATTAATGTTTCAAAGAATCAATCGGTTTAGACAGCAACATGATGGAAGATACCATTAGTATGAACTCTCATAATCTCACAAAGCAATGTTTCCTCATTGGGTTAAAGAAAAACACTTTTCAAAATCTGCTCATAATCTCAAATTTGGATTCTTCTGATCAATGTTGCAAAGAAGCAATCTATTTAGTAGAGACAAAAATATGATGGAACATACCATTAATATGAACTCTTCCTTGTCTAAACCAAGGAAAGTAAGGAGAAAAGAGACAATGATCTCTGAGATGTCTATTGTAGGATTTTATAATGCCTTGCTTGAAAACTTAGAAAGTCACTACAAGAAAGGGAATGAGCTAGATTATCAACAACCCTTATAATCCCTTTCTCTTTGTAGACCTAATGTGTTATCCATATTATAGGCACCACCATCCCAATCCACATTCCATGTACCCTAATTAAGTCTTTCTATATTACAACCGTTGCAAGGTGTTCAGTCATGACATCTCACAATGTATGTAGTTAAATACAACAAGTGAACAAAAATGACCTTAAAACCAAGGAGGCCCAATACACATTTAGTCTCCTTGACTCAAATGAAAACAAAAACAAGGATACACTTGACCATACTCTAAATCTTCTAATATTTGATGTAGGGTTTAAAGAATTTGGAAATATAAACACAATTCAAGCCTTGCTTTATCCATTATGTAAACATTATCTCATGACCCTTGAACTATGGAACTTATTTGACCCTTGAACTATGGAAATTATTTGGTTAACCTACACTATAAGCTCATCTTGAGATTTTATTATGTAGGACATGAATATGACATGTTTTGAACATACAACCTACATGTAAACTAACCCTCTTAGCTACAAATTCTTTGTGATTGAGGTTGTGTTAAAAGCATACAGTTTTGGGATGGGAATGAATTATTGCTACCAATGAAAAACCATGCTTTATATGGAATATACAATTACCTTGAATCTCCACAATAGGGAGATGGTGATACCATTTTATGATAGAAAGGTTTCAACATTAAAAGATTTGTATGATGCTATGCTTAAAAGGCAACAAGTCTCCTCCTAGAAAACTCCTCAACTTGAGAGCTTGGCTTCTCTATTAGAAACCCTTTTTGACAAAGTCTCTATCCCTTTAACTCCATCATAAATGTACGGTTTTTCCAAAATTGGTTTAAAAACCCCCTCCTATAAATATAATTCTATAAAAATTTTAAATTAATATACCCCTCCGGATGAACTCATGTGCTACACTTACATATTTTTAGGTGAAGCCCCTAGATACCATGCTGTCGACATGAATAACACAGATTGAACCTTACTTTAGGGGTAACCCTCCACAACCTTCAACATTAATAGACCCTTTTCCCAAGAAAATAGCCTCTCTAATGACTACCATTAATAATAAAGACCTAACCTATGCTACATCAATAGACCCTCTACCCGAGAAAATAGCCTCTCTCCAATGGACTGCCATTAATAATAAAGACCTACCCTCTATATTGGCAGTACCTCATGATGATGACGCTTCTACTTCTAGAGCCCCTACCTAACCAAAGGATTCAAGGACTTCTATCCTCACAAAAACCTCGTCATTAAATCCCTCTTGTAAAGCCTAATTCATCAAACAGTAACATTGAAGGTCATTCACTACAACTAACGAAGGTAAATCCATCCAAGTGACCTTGCCATTAGCACAACCACTCTTATGAAGAACTAAGCCCCATCATCAATGGTGCCCAAAAAAAATAATTGCCACTGCTTCATTGTAAGCAAATGATGCTAGGAAAGGTACCAAACTTTCAATTTGACAAAAGAAGGAGCCAATGTCAAGATATCTTCATGGTATCAAAAGGAGGGTAGAAATGTAGTTACTAGTAGCTCAAGGCTACTATGAGGGTGGAAATCCAATTTGGTTACCTCACTAACCAAGGCAAAAATCAAGGAAATGCTCACAACGTAAGTCTCAACATCCTAGAAATTAGAGTACTTTTGTCAAACCTCGCTAACCAAGGCCACACTCAAGGTAACACTCACAACGTAAATCTCAAAATCCTAGAAAGTAGAGTACAGTTAACCTCTTTCGTAGAGCAGAAACCCAAAAGAGTCCAACAAAATATTTTTTCAACTCGTTAGTTATGGGTTCCCAAAAACTTATTGCAAGCACAGAGTTTCTATCAAGGTAATGAAAATGTGTGGATCACAAAGAAGTCAACAAGATCCCCTCCACTTGCGCAAAGGATGCTATCTTGACAAAACAAAGGTAACATAGGTCCATTAAAAATGGGTGCCTACATGCCTAGTCACTGCACTAGGGCATTATGGTGGTAATTCTAGCATCTAGGTTCCCAAAGCCATCATCAAGAAACAACACAAGCTTGCCACCAAATCTAGTGCCAAGTAGAAGCACACCCACGTCTCACATGATGTGGCAACCAAAGCAACAACAAGTAGAGCACAAGAACTTGCTCCCAAAAATGGAGGAGCCACAAGGACTTGCTCGCATGCTAAACAACAATGTTATGCAACAAGTCATCTCATCAGATGCATCAACATTTGTAGAGCTATAAGGCAGAGCTTGAGCATAAACACTTATCACTACCATAACAGAGTCATTTGAATGCTTAATGGCATGATAGAACCACTTGACAACTCACTTTGGGAGTTATTGCCAAAATTCCTTGAAGCTTACAACAGATACAGAAACCTTGAAACACTTAAACATAGGCTAGAGGCATGAATATCACTTGAATGTATTGTAACTAACCAAAAAAATGGCTTACTACTATATAGTAGAGTAAACACAATACTCACTTACTAGTGGAAAAATTACAAGTTATAAGCTCCATAGCCTCGTCATTGGCATCCTTCCAAGTACATCCTTGGATAGGGGGCTAGGGTGGGTGAAATCTTCAATGGTATGACACAATGCATTCCCCTTGAAAAGGTTCAAGCACAATAGGTTGTCCTTAGTGACACCGATTCAAACCTTAACCAATAACAAAGCCCTTCAATAATAATCTCTTCAACATAAAATTCCACCATTATGTCAAGAAGGTGAAGAACTTTTCTATTATTCTCACAAGTCAAAAGAATTTATTCATGCCTCTCCAATTATATTGACTTCAACAACAGCCTTGTTTCATTCTCTCTTTTTACAATACGTGATTAGGATACTCCTTGAGTTTCTTTCAAAGTTTTATGGGTTTCTTTTCCTTGGGAAAAGAGGTTTATTGTGGGAGATCACTAGCTATCTCTACAAGGCAGGTAGCCTCAAAGTTCTCGTCCAAACCACTTTCAATGTAGGTTTGTTGTGGGAGATCACCGGCCCTCTTTGAGGCAGGTAGCCTCAAAGCTCTCATCCAAACCATTTTTAATCATTATGACATCGCTGTCCTTTTTTTTTGCAAAAACCTTACATCATGCAAGCGAACCCCAAAAAGACACAAAAAATGTGATAACATTTTTAACTTCACAGTGTAGGGTATACCTTCTTCACCTAATCGGAGCTCTAAGACAATAAAAAAGAGCAGCTCAAGGAAGTGATAATGAGAGGGTAAGGGCTAAGAGAACACCTTTGGTACCAATTTTGGAGTGGAGATAAAGGTAGTGACACACACATGCAGAGATATATCCCAGAATAGATAGAAGCACAACACTCAAAATAGATTGATGAGAATGAGCAAAGTACAAGTGAAGTGTCACAATAAGCTCACTTATACACACTCATAAGAGTGTGTACATATGCTTGAGGTAAAAAACATCAATAGGAGGGAAAAAGTACCCTGGTCCATTATTATGTCCACATATCACTAGCATATAAATCGATACAAAAGCTCTTGTCGGCTTTTGAGGTGGATCCAAGGGAGTTTTACCTTCTTAACAGGGTAGCATTCTGTTAAGTGTTGGTGGGTGGGACCGAAGGCTCGATGGGTTAAAGGAAGTGTGTTTGATGAGCTATAATCGAGTAATTGTCATTTTTAACAATTAGTTTGAATCGCGTTTGCATCAAACGTTTCATGGTCTCTAGTGCTTCTTGACACACAGGAGGTCAAAAACTGATTTCTAGTCCATTTAGTCTACTCAAGCTACAAAAAATAATTATGTTTGAAATTGAGTTTTTTTTCTTTTGAATCCCCTTTTGCAAGGCTCACGTCTCTAGGTTCATGTGTGTAGACTTACTCCTCTAGGTTCGTGCATGTAGACTCACAAATCTAGGCATTGTTAACCACTTTGTAGAATAACATGGTTTTGCTCGCCTGACCTACATGCGTTGCCATCTTACCCGCTCGAACGGACACCTAAAAATAGTGCTAGAATATATAAAGTGGCCTTAATAAAAGCTTAATGTTCAAATAAGGAAAGTCCAAGGACTTTGTGTATGTACTTGCTTAAAGACTGGTAATAGAGTGGCTGGTCCATTTTTAAGTTTGACTGGCCTAGTATGAAATCTAGTCACTTGTATATAAGTGAGTTTTGACATGAAGTAATACACATTCAATCCTTTGCAATATAATATGTGATTTTTGACATGAAGTAATACACATTCGATCCCTTGCAATAGAATACTTGTGAGCTCTTCTCTTTTCTATTCTTGCTTGCATGTATGCTATTGGATTCTTGCATGCTAGACGGTTGTTTTCTTAAATATGATTACTTGTAGGTTGCCTTTTATGAGAGAGAACCACTATGAAGAACATTCTCTTTTTGCCTCCATCTAGGCATAGAGAGTTTGCCTTCATCCCCTTAGCAAAGGAGCATTCTAGCATGACAATGGAGTGAGGGTGCAAGGGATGAGCTAGTGCACCCATATTAGGCAGTTGCATATTGCGACTTAAAGGCAAGACCCAATGGCACATGATTCGGCAAGGCTAAGGTAATATATTCACTTGAACATATTTGGCACCATCAAGATAGGGATTAGCCTAGGAGCTTAGCTCCGTTCTTCCATCCATTTCATATTTTCCAGTGTTGACTAGAAGGTTACACTCCGAAAAGGCATATGGTTATGGAGCTTTAAAAGTGTTTAATGTTTTGTTTTTTATTTTGTATTTAAGTTTGTTGAATATTAGGACATTCTATGTTCATATCTTGGAAGGGGAAACCATGGTTTCTTGGTGATTCACATGCTTTTGAACCCCATAAGGGTTGGGTTTCATTACATTAAATGAAGAAATAGCTTGGCAATTATGGTAAGGAGTGGAAAGCATAAGTATTGAGCTCCATTAGGTGTGGATTAGAGCGGGATAGTTGATTTTTATTCATGCATTTCATATTTTTCCATGCATTGTTGAAATTGATAGTTTAGAGCATGCAAAATCAATCTAAAAAATAAGCCAAAAAAAAAAATCAATTGCACAATCATCGTTAATTAAGATTAGGAATATCAATCACCCCCACCATCAAACATAAACAATCTCAAAAAACTCCAAAAACCAAGCCTAACCAACTCTCGTGTTAGGAGAGATGAGCTCACAGTCTCATGAAAAAAGACATGATTCAACAACTCATGTGAGTGTGGAGACATGAGCTATGAGCTTGGACATGTAAAACCATGAGTCTAGACATGAGAGCCCTGAGTCTAGACACGAGAGTCAATAGACGTGAGTCTAGAGGTAGGTATACCTAATATTGTACCAAACAATTATAACTACCTTGAAGACTTGTGAGAACATACTTACTCTAGTGCTCGAAAAAAACCCGGGTTTAGTGTAATCTCGCCTTTAAATTTTAAAAAATACCTGCAAATTTATAGTTTGAAGGTAGTAATACTTGCAAAATTTGAGGGAATATAGTACAAACACCTTCAAAAATAAAAAAAACTCTTCATTGATAATTTCTTAATTTTATATATAAAGGTTTTCCAATTTTTGAGAAAATAGTTTTTTTCGAGCACTGACTTACTCATGTCCTTTAAGGATTTTCCTAATCATACAATTTGTGCTAGCTAGAATTTCCAAGGAAATTTCTTGTCCTGTGTAATTATGGGGACATAAAGTACAATAATTGTCCAATAATTGCACACCAACCTTGTCATAGTAGGCATATTTCATAAAAGTTCTCCCTAGGTAGATTTGTTTCATAAAAATAAAATCTATGAACCTAGCTCATACAAAAAAAGTGTGAGCCTATAAATGTGCGTCTATAGGTGTGAGTATACATCCGTGAGTCTAGAGACATAAACTTCGAGATGTGAGCCTACAAGTATGCGTCCACCAGGCGTGGCATGAGTCTAGCTCACCAGACCTATGCGAGCCTATACATGAGCCTACATACATGAGTCCCGAGGCATGAGCCCATAGACATGAGCCTACATCATGAGGTACATATTTGGGTCAAGTTTGAAAGCTCGATAACTTTCACATGTAGAAGTTACGATCATATTAAATGGCTTGGAATGTTTAATATGGTTTCTTTGTAATTTAAACTTTTTAGTTTTGAAGTTTGAAAAACCTTTAAAAAACATCTAGCTCTAAAAGTCTTAAGCATACACACACACACACACACAAATTGCTTGCATTCTTATGTTTATAGACACATGGGACACGCATGTTGATTCACACATGCACTCATTCACATATACACAAATTTGCATTTCAAGATAATTAATTTGGCCATACTTACTTAGTTCGACATTTTTTTAAAATATGGTTAGTTGCTTATTCATGCATAAAGACACATCCCCACACACATGGCTACATTTACACATGCACTTTTACACACATGTACAAATTTTCTTTTCAAGATAATTAATATGTCCTTACTTAGGTTTACAATCGGTTTCAAAATTGTACTTAAATTCAATCTTTTTTATTAAAGCAACGTGTTATTACAAACACACACACACACACTAACCTTCAAAATTATAATGAGGTTGTTCACACATATTTTCACACACACACACACACACACACACACATTCACTAAATTGTAAACCAAGTAAATAAGTCTACCTATATTAAGCATGGTTGTCATTCACTAAATTGTAAACCAAGTAAATAAGTCTACCTATATTAAGCATGGTTGTCATTCAGTCGTGCCTTAGTGCTTGTCTCACTTTTTTCATTTATAATACCTAGTCTCACATAAACCTATTAACTATGTTTATACTCTCCTTTGTTTTTTTTAATAAGAAATTAAATAATGATATACATTAAAATAAATTCTGAAGAAGCATTTTCGACGATCGTTCATGGTTTTTAGCGCTTCTGACATCTGTGAGACCTTCACAAGCGAAAGCATTCATGGCACTTAGATAATAATGCATTTAATTAGCATTATCTCAGGTTAATTAAACTCGCTAATCATCTCACTATATACTATTTAAATGGACTGTGTGCGTGTCATTTTCATTCTTGCGTTGGCCCATGCCTGCCGGTTATGTATATGCGTGATTACTGCAGTACATAAGCTAGTTTTTCTCACTAATCTAATGGCGGGAGTACATAAACTAGTTTTTCTTACTAATCTAATGGCGGGAGCCCTTATCGTGACGTAGGTACTGAAGCACTACAATTTCTGAAGGTGGAATTTGTAATATTATTTTTCATATGGAAGAGCTCGGTTCTCTATTTTTTGGGCTTATAGTTTTATATTTAATACCTTTGTTAATTTGTTTCTAATGCTTAACGATTCCATGTTACTAACCATGTCTTATTCTTAATAGTTATTACTAAAGGTTACTAGTTAATTTAAAGATAAGCACATTTTTTAATTTTTTTAAAAAGGTATTTTTTCTCTACATGCCATTATATTTAGCTCAAACTTTGTTAATAAAGTTTTTACTATTGTTCAACTAACACAAATGCTAACCTTTTCGTATTTTAATGCTAATGTTCATGGTTCTATTTTTTTTACATTTGCTAACATGCTTTTAAAAAAAATCCCATTGTTTAACTAACCCTTTGCTAGCCATTGTTCAACTAACCCTAATTGCTAACCATGTATACACTCTCTTACTTATTCGTTAATCAGGTTTATTTTGATTTCCATGTACACATTTTCACACACAAAAGACACACACACCCTCACACTTATAATTCACACAAACACTCATAACCACCATGGTATGACACATTGAACACACACACACTCACACATACACAATATGATACACCTTACACACACACACTCTTACACACACGCTCTTACACATACATATTTAGTCATCTTTCTGCTACACATACACACACATATATACTTATTCACACATTCACACTGTTACACATACACACACATATAAACTTATTCACACATTCACATGCATATTTTCACACTCACACACACACACACACACACACACACACACACACACACACACACACACAAATACACTCATTCATTTCTTACTAACATAAAATTATTATTTTTCTCTATACATGTTTACTAATTATGTTTTTTCTCTATACATGTTTACTAATTATGTTTTACTCACACTTGCACACATATAACACAAACTATTTAATACATTACTCATTTAAACACTCACATTGATGTAGTCATTCTTGAGTTATTACCTTGTAGAAATACTCACACTTACTCAATTACACACTCACACACACTCTTTCTCTCTCTCTCTCTCTCTCTCTCTCTCTCTCTCTCTCTCACACACACACACACACACACACACACACACACACACACACACACACACATTGTATTATCTCAATTGTCTTCTTTCTATTGCCTTACATCGGAAGCTATGCTTCTTTCATAGGATGTTATGCTTCTTACATTTTGTAAAAACATTGTTTACACGTATGTGCTCAAGGACATTATTGGACTAAGAAATATGTATCAATTGAAACAGAGCTTTATATATTTCTTTTGTTGATAGGCATAAAGGCTTCCTTTACTATTAAAATGTGATCCCCTATAACATGAGGGAAGAGGTGGTGACACCTATCTTCCCAACAACTAAACAATTCATTGTTCTAACTTGAGTTGTTTGTTGGATGGTGGTGGGTATAATCTCTTCCACTCATATATACGTACGTACATACATATATACGTACGTATGTATGTACATACATACATACATACATACGTACGTATATACATACCTACCTACCTACATACCTACATATATATATATATATGTGTGTGTGTGTATATATATATATATATGTATGTATATATGTGTGTATGTATATATGTACGTATGTATGTATATATGTGTGTTTGTATGTATGTATGTATGTATGTATGTGTGTACACACACACACACACACACACACACACACACACACACATGCATACATGTATATAAATACCAAAAAACTACAAATAGCATGTGCTAACATGTTTTGAGCTGAATTTGAAAAGCTCTATAACTTTTGCATTTGAAATTGTCAAAGTACGGTTTGGGATGTTGTATATGGTTCAAACTTTAAAGTTTTGAAGTTTAAAAAACCTAAATAATTTTTTTTAATATAAAACCTTTGAAATATTATAAAGCCCTACTTAATCATATAAAACTCTACTTAATATAAAGTTTGATGAGTTTGTTATCAAGAAGAAAGTACATAAGCCTCATAGAGAATAGACAATGCTAGAGAGACTTTATCTTGAAAGTGAAGTTCATATTAATGAAAGGTTGGAGAGTATATATAAGCACCAAGTAAACAAAAAGACAATGTTGGAGAGACTTTATCTTTTTTTAAAAAAAATATGCAAAGATATTGTTATATTAGTATCAAAAATAGATACATCACCCAAAGGTTAAACCTTCAGCTTAAGAAGCTTTCTAAAAATTGTCTTAGCTACTTCCTTTCTAAAGAGACTTTATCTTGAAAGTGATGTTCATGTTAATGAAGGGTTCAAGGAATTAAACTAAGCTTTATGAAAATTTCAAGGAATTAATTAGCCTTTATTAAATGGTCATCCATATTAATGACTTTTACTTCATTCTTTACATTAATGCCACTTTCTCTCTCTCTCTCTCTCTCTCTCTCTCTCTCTCTCTCTCTCTCACACACACACACACACACACACACACACACACACACACACACACACACAAACATATTCAAATATAGTTGGAAAATATATATGTATTCTAGTTGGATTTCTCCTTCTACACTTTTGCACTTACTAAAGTTTGGTCATCCTTTTCAATGCATATTCCATTTTCAACTGAATGAATATAACAAATTTTGAATTTAATTAAGCTACCTTTCTTTTATATCCTAGTTCGTCACAATAAAGTTTGGTCATCCTTTTCAATGCATATTCCATTTTACGCACATTACCTTTTTTGTCCCTATGCACACTATCATAATAGACACTCCCTTTAAACTTTCGTCCTTTGTTCAACTATATTTGTGTACATTCATCTCTCTCTCTCTCTCTCTCTCTCTCTCTCTCTCTCTCTCTCTCTCTCTCTCTATACATTTTTCCTCCCATATCACATGGAATAAATAAGCCAATATGTATAAAAATATAGTTTTTTCTTATAATCTCACTTGAAAGTTCACGGTGGGTCTTTTGAGAAACCCATCTTTGTCATACTTATATTTATGTTAGATAATATATAAATTATGATATAAATTATGTATGAGACATCATATTATTATTGCTATTTAATATATCTTGTGTAGGATATAATATAACTTCAAGCTATTGAAACAAATGCCTAATTTCCATGCAAATTATATACCCTACTAATGCTACCTACGCTACCCTTCATTCTTGCCATCATGAATATACTCCTCTCTACACTCAATGCTTCAATGCAGGTTTACTCTTTTCTGTACTAAACTTGTTACACATGCAAATGCAAAACATACATCCAAATTTAAATCACATGCAAATGCCAAACATACATCCAAAATTAAATCACAACCCCTTTTTCACCTTGTCAAATATTAAGAAACATGTACATGTTACTTCTTTTCTTTTCATGACTTAGAAGAGTAATGAATATAGTAATTGACATTGTTATGTAGAAGGCTATAGCATCACACAGTCTAAAGTTGGTTTTGTGAATTAGTGTTTAGTAACTTATGCAAAATTAATCATTTATACCAAAGAAATTTTAACACATAAGGGTTTCATAAATATTAGAAAACCTTATCATGAAGCTTTATAGTTTCTAAAAGGGGAAGAGGTTAAAAGGTCATGATTTGATTGAGTTTGAAAGCTAAAGAGGACATGAAAGTTTATTTAAAAAAATGAGAATGGCACATAGCCTAGGTAAAAGCTCTTGTTACTTTTAAAGAATTTCTATTTTCACATTAAAAACACATAGCGAAAGGCTTTGAATTTTTGTTTGTAAAGGTGTCATGAGCTACAAACATGTGTATGCAGCCACTTAAATGTTTTATTTTTCCTCACCAAGATCATTTGTTGAGTTTACCCATCACACTAAACTATATATAGAATTGGGTGCAAATTTGATGGTCTTAAAAATTAAGCTCCATGAAAAGCCTCTCATGTACATGCTGATGATGGAAATTGAACCTAAGAAGAAAGGTATGTAGAAATGTAACTTTTCTTTTGAGAAAGATTTATGGGTACGACAACCAAGTCAAGCAAGATGCCATTAGTCCTTGCAATGACCACCGCTATAGCAAAGGGGGGGCAAATCCACGACCTCCCACTAGGACTTTGGGCTCCTTAACAACTTTGGCAACATGGTGGGGAGCTTATAATTATTTTTATTGCTAACATTACTATTGATAAAAGTGTGTAATGCTAAATGGACATCTATGAACGCTCTTACCTATGGAATTGAAGTTGTCAAAAGTAAACTAAAGTGAGGTGTATCCATTTAATTACGCAAAGTAGTTATGTTCACAAAATTTCTACCTTTTTAGGATTTGTCCTTAGGGAACCACATTAAAAGGAGTAAAATGCAAATAAAATGATTATAGCATACATTAAGCTTTAAACCGAGTGAAAACATAAAATAGAATAGCAAATATGTTGTACTACAAGATCATATGTAAGTGTGGCTATCCTTAATGTGTTTCTATTTATCCTTTAAAATGACAATTTATTTATTTTTTGGTTTCACATTAAATATTGATCAATCTCATTAAAGAACTTTGAACTTCAAATTTCTAGAGGTGCTAAAATATTTTATCCATTTCAACTCACCATCATTGTGTATTCAACTCACCATCATTGTGTATTTTTCATTGATGCGTTTGTTGTGTTAGTAGAAACTTTGTCAACTATTTAATGCCATTGAGGCACATGTACAATCTGCATATGATTAAGTGACTCATCCACTCAATGGTTCCAAAAAACAAGGCAATTAGTGTAAAATATTCTTTATTAATGTCATCGATTAGGAGTAAATGGTTTTCAAAGGGTTACCCTTGCTAGATCCACATGTGATGTATTCATTAATTGTGTGAAGACCATAAATACTATTGTAATGCCATCATTTTAGTGTAAGTTTCTATGCTATAATATAAAGAGAATCTTTCCCTTTTAATGGGCCCTAGGACATTGATATGGAAATAGAGGGAACATGGTAAGCCCAGTTCAAGAAAAAAGTTGGTGGGGAGTTGAAAAAGTCATGTAAAACTATATCCTTAAAGAAAGCGTACCACATGGAGAAAAACCTAATGGAGCTACAACAATATGCATAATAAAGACAAAGTAGTCATGGTGGTGGAAACACATATGTATAGCAAAAAGTAGAATCTTTTTTGTGTGGGAGTGCTCTTTCCAATTGGTAAGTGCAAGGAGATGAGTTGTGCTAAGTTGAGAGAAGAATATGTGCACGACAACCATGAGAAGTTGGCCAAAGAGGAGAAAGATGTGCTGGGAGAGGCAAATGAGGTGGAAGGGTGGGAGAGAGGGGAACATGCAAGGTGGAGAAAGGCATGGATAAAAAGAAACTAATGATAGAGACCCACAACGTCTAAAACAATATGGCCGTCTTAGTTTTAAAGGGAATGGGTGGTTTCCCAAATTGATATACTCCAATAGTTTCAAACTTAGAGAACATATGGTTGAGGGAATGTCTAAATTATATACTCCAATAGTATCCTTAGTGGTGAAGGAAATACAAGGACTCACACATGCTTGTTGTAAGAGACATGAAGTATAACCACATGGCATGTCAATTGGATGAAATTGGGTTGCACTTAAACTCTTCCATCTTATGTGGCAAGCATTGGATTGGATGACGATTTCACTTCAATCTCAGAAACAACAAAAATGATATAGTCTACAGGAATGCTATTAGACCTCCATTGAGACCTCCATTGAGAATGTTTCAAGACGTGACAATGTAGATTATATGGTGTGGCAATAGGATGGGAATGGACTACAATGAGTTAGGCATCTTGGATGTGGGAAAGCATTGCATTAGATTGCATTATGGAGAGCTAAACATGTACACAAAGAAGTGCGTCTTTCTTAGTTAGCGTTGCTTGTGTGTAATCTGTCAAATAAGATCAGCCCTTTGTTGACAAGAACCAAGGATCCAATGGTGGTATGAGTAGTTAGCATTAACGTACATGTGAGAAGTCTATATGTGGAGCTTATGCAAAGCTACATTTACTAGTGTAGCTTTGCATAAGCTCCACTTAAATTTTGGAGTATTAACTTTTGAGCAAATCTTTGCCAACAACGCACCCCAAATCGCCCCTCACTCACGACACATACACACACCCATTTCCCCACACGGAACACACCAAAAAGGCACAAATGCTACTGTCCACCCCGCTCCCGCGCTCCCGCTCCCCCTCCCCCCAGTGTAGCTTTGCATAAGCTCCACTTAAAATTTGGAGTATTAACTTTTGGGCATAACTTTGCCCAACAACGCACCCCAAATTGCCCCTCACAACACATACACACACACACACACACCCATTTCCGACGGAACACACCAAAACGGCACAAATGCCCTCGCCCTCGCCCTCGCCCTCGCCCTCAGCCCAACACGCACACATATTATACACTCACATAACCCCAAAACCACCCCCAACACCCACGCGCGCCCTACACCTACTTCAAGTACCCATACACACGTTGCAAAGTTCAGACCTATGGAAAAGTAGCCAAAAAGAATATGGTTCTTTCCACGTGGGTCCGTGCAGCGGACGCCAAGCCGGCCAAAAGATAGTTTAAAAGAAGTGCGTCTGACATACCCACCACTCACACCTGTGCATTTGCCTCCCCCTCCTACTGCTGTAGAGTACATCGCCATAGCCGTAGCCATAGCCATAGCCATAGCCGTTACCAGGTACATAAAGCAGAGAACGTAAGGAAGGACGTTTGGGCATCGCGATCGACTGGCTTCAATCACTTCTCTTCTGCACCGTTGTGCTGCATCGCCATAGCTGTCATCTTGCCCTCCTGCGCAGACAGGGGATTTTCTTCTTTGGCTACATATTTTTGCTTCGTTGTTGAAGACTTCACCTTACAAAGAGGTCTCCATCGCCACATCCCATTACCTTTGCCCCGCTGCATAGAGAGGGTTTTCTAACTGTGTGTGTCAAGATGGAAGGGGAAGGCGAAGGCGCCTCGCTTCTGAAGTCGTTGGTGAAGACGGTAAACGAAATTACCTTAATCGGGGGCTTCCGGCGAAGCCACAAGAGGGAAAGCCTGAACCTGGTCCGCAGAGTGAAGCTGATGCTGCCATTGTTCGAAGAAGTGAGAGAATCGCAAGCACCCCTACCGGAGGCCGCGTTTCCCATCTTCGATACCCTCGAGAAGGCCTTGCATTCTGCCAAGCAGCTGCTTCAGTTCTGCCGTGATGGTAGCAAGCTATACCTGGTACATTTCCGATCTTTATTTCTTCTGTTGTGCTGTGCGCCTTTCTGTATGCTTTTCACTGCACTGGATGTCAGTAAGGTATACCGAATCATGCATTCACCTTGTGTCCGACATGCAAACCATGGTTGCATTTGAATGTTTGTGCATGTCGAATGCTTGTTTCTCCTTCACCATGCCTGCGTTCAAATGAACTTTTGTAGGTTGTGGCTACCCTCGCTTGCCTTCATCTCAACCATATCCCATGGGTCATAGGTTACTGCGCATTATAGCACAAGATCTTTCTCTGCATACTTACTTAAATGCAAAGAAGTTTTTGCAAACTTTGTCTAAAACTCTGCATTCTTTTGAAGCTGAATTCCTCATCCTAGACATTTTTACCGCGGTCAGGTTCTGGAGAGCGAAGCCATTGCAAACAGATTCTATGCGTTGACTGAAGACATGGATAAAGCCTTCGATGGCATGCCTTGGGAGCTTCTGGATGTCTCTGATGAGGTTCGAGAGCAGGTAACCAACTAGTTCTTAGTAATGAACGTTTGAAGTTCTTCATTCAGTCCCAAAACTTGAACAAATATGGGTTACCATGTATTCAAAAAGGGGTATTCATCACAGTCATTATATTTCTGAGCTCATCGCCCCTATTTTATGCTTACAGTTTCTTGCACACTATGTTTTGCTTTTTTTGGCACATGCAGGTTGAGCTTGTTCATGCTCAGATCAAAAGAGCGAAAGGAAGAGTTGACACTCAAGACATAGAACTGTTTGTGGATGTCACGTTAGTGATGTCCCAGAAGGATGACAGGATTTTTGATACAGCTTTATTGCAGAGATTGGCTGACAAGCTTCAGCTTAAAACTCTTGCAGAACTGAAAGCTGAGGCCCGTGCTTTGCAGAGGTTAATCAAGGAGAGGGGCCCAGAAGTTGATGAGACTCTTGAGCAGATGTCTGTTCTATTGAGGAGGTTGAAGGGTCTTACGGATCTAGAAAATACAGAGGCGGAGGCACTTGATCTTGAGAAGCTCTCATTGTCTGCTTTAGCATCTGTTGAAAGGCCAGGCTCTCCGGTCGTGCCTAATGATTTTCGCTGTCCAATCTCCTTAGAACTGATGAAGGATCCAGTCATTGTCGCTACCGGACAGGTCTGCCCTTTATGCTGTTTTGAATCTGGCTTTTAGTAGTCAGTTGCTTGAGGCATTTTTGTCCAAGTGTTTGTATTTCTCCTCTCCTATTACGTTTGCTTTGTGAGCTATTTTATGGGTTCCTTGCAGACTTACGAGAGAGCTAGCATTCAAAGATGGCTGGAAGGACACAAAACTTGTCCCAAGACTCGGCAAGTTCTTCCACACACAGTTTTGACACCCAATTATGTGCTTCGAAGTCTCATAGCACAGTGGTGTGAGGTTAATGGAATTGAAATTCCCAAAAGAACTTGTCTGAGTGGAGGTGGCCAGCCTAGCGGTGCAGATGTGTCTTCAAAAGATGGGGGCACTGTGGATGTGCTTATTCAACATCTGTGTAGTGGACAAGTAGATTTGCAGAGAGCTGCAGCTGGAGAGCTGAGGTCGCTTGCTAAACAGAACAATGAGAACAGAGTATGCATTGCAGAAGCTGGTGCTATTCCACATTTAGTGAGTCTTCTTTCTACTCAAGATTCCAGAACACAGGAGCATGCGGTTACTGCTCTTCTTAACTTATCGATCCATGAAGGCAACAAGGGAGCTATAGTTCAAGCTGGTGCTATCCCCCTCATTGTTGAAGTTTTGAAATATGGAAGCATGGAAGCAAGGGAAAATGCAGCTGCAACGCTCTTCAGTCTCTCTGTGGTGGATGAAAACAAAATGACAATTGGAGCTTCAGGAGCCATTCCTGCACTAGTGGACTTGCTCAGAGATGGGAATCCTAGAGGGAGGAAAGATGCTGCTACCGCTTTGTTTAACCTGTCGATTTATCAAGGGAACAAACCAAGGGCTGTCAGAGCTGGAGTAGTTGAGCCATTAATGAGGTTGCTAGTTGATCCTAGTGCAGGAATGATGGATGAGGCATTAGCAATCCTTGCGATTCTTGCCACTCATCAGGAAGGGAGAGTTGCCATTGGTAATGCCTGTGCGGTGCCTGCCCTGGTGGATTTAATAAAAAGTAGCTCGTCTCGCAATAAAGAGAATGCCGCTGCAGTTCTTCTAGCATTGAGCATTAGTGATCCAAGTCATTTAGCTACAGCACGGCAGCTTGGAGCTGAGGGACCTATTGTTGAGCTTATGCAGTCTGGAACAGCAAGGGCTAGGCGAAAAGCAACTAGCCTTTTAGAGCTCTTGAACAAGCAGGAGGCGAATACATTTTGCCCTTGATGTGTGTTTGGTTGGCTTTGAGTTGAGAGGCCTCTCATTGAGCGAGCTCAGTCTGGAACTGCTGTGTAAAAGGCAACTAGCCTTTTAGAGCACTCAAACAAGCTGGAGGCGAATACAAGTGCTCTAAAAGGCGACTAGCCTTTTAGAGCACTCAAACAAGCTGGAGGCGAATACAAGTGGCCATCGATGAGTGTGTTTGGTTACCTTTGAGCTCTTTGTTTCACATTTTTAAAAAGAACAGTAACTTTGGAGATTGTGTTGCTTCTCGTGATGGATGGTTCAAAGGAACCACCTTAGGCATGTGATTTGTATAGTATATGATTTTACATGATATTTTTTGCGGCTCGTGTCAGGATGCGAGCAGCAGCTGTGAAGGCCAGTGTTCTTCTGAACCAAGGCTTATATTAATAGATAGCTTGTGTAGTGGCACTTGCCAACACCTAAAAAAGTCTTTGGCCAATGGTGGTGAATCTGTTCATGACAGCATGTTTTCTTTTATTTCTGTGGTATAGCACACTCAAGGTCCTTTTGCATAAACCCTTGTTGGGTCTCCTTGTACTGATCCTCTTTTCTCTGGGTGGGGGTTCTAACGGGGAGTAGCTACAAGAGGCTCCAAAAATTTTGTTGTAAAGATATAATAGAACTGCCTCATGTTGCTTGCGGGTTAGCTGGAATATCAAGTGATTTTTGAAGGGAAAATGAGTCTAATATATGAGTAAACAGCTTTTGTTTTTGGTCAGTGTGGCTGCAACCATAGAGTTGAGCTTAAATGGATCAAAAGCAATCTTTCTGGATGCTCCAAATGGATGGGAAAGTGAGAGGCTAGCCCACCTATTTATAGGTAAGAGGGGTTGGTTGATCGGACAAGATGAACTAGCCGACTGGACAAGGTGAAGCTGGCCGACTGGGAAAAATGCATCCAGCATGGGAAAAATCCTAGGAAAAATTTGCAAAAAGGGGTGGCTAGCCCACAATCAAGGGCCATGAAAAGGGATACCAAATATGAGTAGAAATTGGGGATGAATGTGCTTAACACCTCCTCTCAGCACCAGATGCTGAACATACTCTAAGAAGCTGAAGATGAGGAGCCAAGGAAGCCCGAGAAACTGGCTTGGTGAACAAATCTGCTGCATTCTCTGTTGAAGGACAATACTCCAAACGCAATGTGCTTAACACCTCCTCTTAGCACCAGATGCTGAACATACTCTGAGAAGCTGAAGATGAGGAGCCAAGGAAGCACGAGAAACCGGCTTGGTGAACAAATTTGTTGCATTCTCTGTTGAAGGACAATACTCCAAACGCAAATCTCCCGCAAGAACCTGTTCACGAACATAGTGATACTGTATCTCAATGTGTTTCATACGAGCATGAAACACAGGGTTCTTGGTGATGCCTCGCTTTGTGCTTGTCCAAGTTGCCATCAGCTCCGAACTTCAATTTGAAGATTCAACGCACACCAATCACCTTATGCTGCAGTGGCCTAGGCACCAAATTCTAAGTGCCATTCTGTTCAATAGCATCCAACTCTGCCCGCATAGCACGACGCCAAGGCTCATGTGAAAGAGCCTCGTCCACAGAAGTGGGATCAGAAGGACCATGAATGATAGAGGACATAAGAGCATAGTTAACAAACATGTTGTCCTCATGAATTTGTTTCCTTGAAACTCTGGAAGATCGCCTGAGAGAACTAGGCGGAGGAGTAGAAGGAAGCTCACGTAACCCAGAATCATGAACTGTCTGAAAATACCATTTAGGCACAGATATGCTCGAACTCGCTGGAGGAGGAGCAGAGTCATCATCATCTGACTGAGAATCCATAGCTGGAGGTGTAATAGAAGCTGAGGGAGGAGGAGGAGGAGGAGGAGGCGGAGAAGGAGAAGCTCACCACCCCCCTTCGAAGATGTAAGAGTCTCGTCAAACACCACATCACGGCTCACAACAACTTTGTCGGCCTGCTGATCATATAGACGATATGCCTTGGACAAAGTGCTATATCCGAGAAAATTCATGCCTTGAAACTTCGAGTCCAACTTGGAGCGATGCTCCTTAGGCACATGTACATACGCCGAACAACCAAATGCCCAGAAATAAACAACAGAGGGCTTCTCACCATGGAAAGCCTCATATGGAGTTTTATGTGGAAGAGCAGTAGTAGGAGACCTGTTGTGAATGTAGAAAGCAATAGAAGCCGCCTCAACCCATAAACGTTGAGGTAATGAAGAATGCTCAAGCATAGCACGGGCCATCTCCATAATGGTCCTATTCTTCCTCTCTGCAACTCCATTCTGTGATTAGGTATCTGCTGTAGTAAGCTGTCTTTGAATGCCATGAGCCTTGCAATATTGCTGAAACTCATCATGGGATGTAAACTCACCCCCTCTGTTGGTCCTGAGAGCCTTGATCGAGGAACCGGTCTCTTTTTCCACCTCAACTCTCCAATCACAAAAGTGTTGAAAAGCCTCATCCTTGGACTTAAGAAAGAAGACCCAAGTATATCTGGGGAAGTCATCCACCATCACAAGCATGTACAACGCCTTACTCAAAGATGCGGTACTCATAGAACCACATAAGTCTGCATGAACAAGAGCAAGTGATGTCGAAGATCTGTGTGTCGCCTCCTTCGAAAAGGCGGCTCGGTGTTGCTTCCCTTGTAAACAAGAGGAACAAACAGAAGATGGAGCTTTGATGGTCGGTAAACCCTCAACCAACCCATTCTTCGAAGCTCACTATAGAAGCTGATAGCTCAAATGGCCAAACTGAGCATGATGCTAAAGAGCAAAAGAAGAACCAGAAGAAAGCAAAGCGGTCATACCAGTCTCCTTATCACGAATGGTAATCTCATAACGAGAGAAGATCTCCTCTGCATCTTGAACTGTAAGAGCATTCACTGACAAAAGGTTAAATGCCAAATTTGGAATGTACAGAACGTTAGAGAAGTACCTCTTGTCCTCGGAGAAGCAGAAGATGGGGATGGTAATCTCATAACGAGAGAAGATCCCCTCTGCACCCTCAACTGTAAGAGCATTCACATTGACAAAAGGTTAAATGCCAAATTTGGAATGTACAGAACGTTAGAGAAGTACCTCTTGTCCTCGGAGAAGCAGAAGATGGGTATGGTGCCATGTCCATGCACTGGCACGGAAGAAGAATCACCCAAAGTGATCTCGCCTGTCTTGGCAGTGAAGTCCTTGAACCAATCTCGATGGGGTGTCATGTGAGCAGTAGCACCGCTATCCACAATCCACGATCGCGACTGAGAGGTCACAAGAGCAAGTATACGAACAGTACCTGCTAATAGAAGAATACCATCATCCTTCTTGGTCTGAGATACCGTTGTAGAGGAAGAGTTCTTTGCTTCTTCATCCCGCTTCTTCTTGTGACATTGGGGTGATTTATGACCCTTCTTACCACAATAATGACACTCAATGTCCTTGTTTTTAGAAGATTTGCTATTGTCTTTGTCTTTATCCTTGGAGTTCTTGTTAGAACCCCCTTTCCCTTTCTTTTGTTGATTCTTCCCTTTATCTGGTGCAGCCAAAGCTCCATCAGAACCACCAGAGGTGCCAATCCGCTCCTAAAAGCGAGACTCAATCTGCATAATGGAGGGGAGAACTTTCTCCCAAGTAACTGGAACAGGATGAGGAGAAGAAACAAGAGATTGAAAATAAGCATCAAACCTCTCTGGAAGCTTGGAGAGAAGCCGAATAGCCATATCCTCTGTAGAGATATCCTTGCCACAAATAGCAAGCTCGTCTCGGAGATCTTTCATCTTTGAGATGAAAGCAAATAAAGATGGAAAGGCAGAGACTGACAAGTTCATAAGTTGCTTTTCCAAAGCCAAAAATCCATCCCAGAGACTTAATCTTGTAAAGATCTGCAAATGCCTTCCAAACTTCATGTGCAGCGTCTGCTGTACACACATGAGAGAGAATAAAATCTTGACAATTTAACATCAAAAAGGAGAAAACACGACGATCATTTGCTTGCCAAATATCAATATGTACCTGAGGCACACCACTAGAAGCAAGGGTGGGAGGGGTGGCATTGGCAGGTGTAACAAGCCAAACCCAGAGATCCACGCCACGCAAGGCTGATTTCACCTTCACCTTCCACAAAGTGTAGTTGGAACCATCCAACTTTGTAGACTCAGAGAACATATGAAGTGTAGTCGGGGCAGCCAATCACAAGAGCTTGGGCTCAATCTCAGAAAAATGCACAATCTCGGAAGGAGTGTCCACTACAGGTACCAAGGTTGCCACCAAAGCTAGAAGCACCACAAGACCCCCTCTGCAATAGGGAATGTCCACTGAAGAGGAAAACGCAGCCAAAAAGGGGTTGTAGACCTGAAAATACAGGCCGACTGGTTCCAGACTCCAAGTAAGGAAAAACGCTGATGAAAAAAGTACCTTCACGTTGTAAGCGATGAAGCCAAAGTGAAGGAAAAGCGATCAGCAGAAAGCAGGCAACTGTCTAGAAAACGCAGCATCCAGAGGGTTGCAAATATGAGAAAAACGCAGAGGTGAAGGGGTTGTAGATAGGGCACAATCTGGGGCAGCAGAGAGAATCACTAAACCGGGAGCAATGATACCATGAATGAGTGCATAGAGCAGAAGCAAACAAGCACTAGAGTGTGCTGAGCAGAGAGTGCAAGAGAGAGAATAGATATGGAGCAACTATGCTCAATATACTGAAATGATACAGTCCCAAGCAAGAGACAGGATGAGTCTCATAAGTGAGGGAGCAAAAGGAAAGACTAGAAAAGTGAGAGGATAGCCCACCTATTTATGGTTAAGAGGGGCTAGCCGACTGGACAAGGTGAAGCTGGCCGACCGGGAAAAAATGCATCCAGCATGGGAAAAATCCCAGAAAAAATATACGAAAAAGGCGCAGCCAACCCACAATCAAGGGCCATGAAAAGGGACCAAAAGGGACACCAAATATGAGCAGAAACTAGGGATGAATGTGATAACACTTTCCATTTTCTATGTAACTTGTAGAAGGTTGGGCGGTTGCCAATGTAGTTGCCAGCCCTCATGCATGTACACACTTTTCCGACCCCTGTGTCCTATTGCTTGGTTCTCCTCCCATGCATGTGGCCAACTTTTTAGGCCATGCAAGTATGGCACTTCACTTTTAGGAAACCTACCTATTTCTTATCGTTTGTAGTGGCGCCCTTTTAAGACACGTACCTATTCCTTTTAAGGTCCTTTTGCAAGGCAAGCCTAGTGGGTCTGATTCCCCCTTTCATGTAGGATCTATGAGTATTTCCCCTTTGCACCTTCAGCATGGATTTGGAGAACAAACCTCATTAAGATGAGGTAGAGCCCCCTTTGCAATATCTCTGTGTGTTCTGATTATTGCTATGTCTATGTGCAAGAGAGTGAGAGAGAATAGTGGGAATAGGGAAGGGAGAGGGAATGACTGAGTCAATGCGACAAATCTTACACCATCAAGGCAAGGAGAGATCTTGTAGTAAGGCTCTAGGCATCCGAGACTGCTTTGGGCAAGGGGAGTGTCACCTTAGCAGGTATACTTCCTAGGGTGCAACCCACTGGTCTCCTTTCCCACCCTCTGTGAGCACCCAAGGGTAGTATGCCTTGGCGAGATGGGCTGTACGGACCATCTACAATGTTACAATGGAAATTCCTTGGATTATTTTACATCAAAATTGAACAAATACTAACCTATCTTTGGTGACGTGCATGTGTAAGTTGGGGCCAGTAATTCATGGAAAATAAAGAGACTTAAGCAAGATATAAAAGTTGTGGATATTTCTGTTATCTATATGTATATTAATGGAAATAAAGGGATTTAAGCAAGATAAAAAAGTTGAGTGATGGATATATCTGTTATCGATAAATGTGTGTGTGTGTGTGTGTGTGTGTGTGTGAGCGAGAGAGAGAGTGGATTTTTTAAAGGTTTGGTTAAAGCATGGGAGGAGAGGAAGCTTTGTGCAAGTGTTCCTAGAAAGCCTACAGAGTATATAATAACAAACAAAAGCCTTTAAAATTTAAAGGTTCAAGTCTACAATCACGTGTTAATGCAGTTGTAAAGAAATTAGTCGAGAGTCCCAAGATAATGGGTTTGAGTCCTCCCTGTGCAAGCGATGGCACTTGCGTGTGTGTTGTTCTTCCAAATTTCTAGCCAGCTCAAAAAAAAAGGTCCAAGTCGTGTGATTTGTGGAGAAAAATGTTTTCTGGGAACACTTCTCCATGCACAATAGGCAATCACATACTAGGGCATGTAGCTTGGCCGGCTGTTATAAATAAATACTTAAATATAATTTTTATGCACATATATCATATGTAATGGGCGTTTCTCCCTCCTGAACAATGTTGGAAAAAAATACTTTCCCAAAAAGTGGAAAACCTTTATCTAAAAATTGTAAAATTATTTATAAAAGAAGATATTGAAATCTGAAGGTTTTTGTTCTATAACTTCTTAAAATCTGGAGGTAGTTGTACTTTAAAGTTTTAAATTTAAAGGTATTTTTCAAAATATGCAAGTGCAAAACGACACTAAACTGGGTTTTTTTAAAAATAGTGAGATTCTTGAATTCGCTCTCATGTGTACCTCTAAACAATGTAAAAAAAAACCCGGGTTTAGTGTAGTTTGCACCTCCATATTTTGAAAAATACCTTCGAATTTAAAACTTCAACTTATAAATACATCCAAATTTTGAGAAGTTTTAGAACAAAAACCTTCATATTTCAAGATTTTTCCTTTATAAACAATTTCTCAATTTTAAGATAAAAGTTTTCCACTTTTAGGGAAAATACTTTTTTTTCGAACAGTGCCTCTAAACTCGGGGGATTTTTTGGAACAGTGATCCGGAATTCCCTCTCTCGCATGTGTACCTCTCTCCGAATAGCATTTTATTTGAATAATGAATGGATATATATTCGCCCAATTCCCCCCCAAAAACCTTAAACAAATATTCCTACTTTAGTAATCCTGACAAAGGCCGCCAGTCTTGCAATGCCCTCCAATGGCAAACCTAGAAATAGCTTTCGTTGTGTAACGAGGACAAAAGAAGAAATGCAACTCTCTTTAGGGGATTCACCATTTAATTAAATTGCTTGATTGCAACCTTATTGGGGATTCACCATTTAAACCATTTAATTAAATTGCTTGATTGCAACCTTATTTGGGGATCCACCATTTAATTAAATTGCTTGATTGCAACCCTATTTGGGGATCCACCATTTAATTAAATTGCTTGATTGCAACCTTAGTGTGGTGGAACGCCCTCACACTTGCTTTGTAACTTGTCACTTTGCCAATGTTTGAATCTAGTAGGTGTTGTGCCACAAAAGGAGTAGAGCAAGGTGTTTACTCTCCTCTACTTGATGTGTTTCTTGCTTGCCTCTCTCTTGAGCTAGAAGGATAGGGACTGTGATGAACAAGATGAGGAAGAAGGAAAGCACATAACACTCTCAAGAGACACCCCAATCTCTACTCACATGCATTAGAGAAGAAAATACATGCACACACTAGCTTAGGAGCAAAAGAGCACAAGAAAACTCAATTGCATCAATGGGATGGTGTGTATTTTCATCATTTAGATTGCATTATATACATGGCCTCATAGTCTGCATACGATTGCCTCCTGAAGGATATCCACAGTGTCCACGGCTTCTCTTAACTGTATTTTAGGCTATGTCAATGCTCTAGTTAGAACAAAGACAACTAGCAAGTGATGTTAGAATATTTTGAGGCTAGAAATGGTGAAAATTAAAAAAAGTCACTAAAACAACTAGTGAGGGGGAAAGGACACAATCATTAAACAAGAGTAGTGCTCTCACTTCTTATGTTTTTTTTGCACTATATATTATTGCATTATCTTCATGTGATGTGTGTATTCTACTCATTTCCCACTCTTTACTCAATTAGAATAGTCATAATAGGGGATGGGAGCTCCTCCTAGTGTGACAAATGATATATGACCTTTGTCAAGATGTTAGCACCTCCAAGCTTGCTCCACGGTTTGGTGCATACATTTATAGTACTTTGAAGACATGCATGGCAAAGTTTTTGCACTCTTTTATTGTTTTTTAACAAATGCATAAATAAATTTTGGCAGTCTAGTGGATGATCATCTCCCTCTACTTTCAACTAGAAAAAAGCACTTCTAGGCTATGCTAGAAAACCAAACCCTGCTCTATCTAATACTTGGCATGGATTAGAGTTTTTTTGCAAAACAATCAAGAGTGTATCATGGAAAGTAGATTAAACTAGAGAATATACAACATAGCTTTCAAGAGGCCTACCAAGGATACTGTTGTAGCCCAAGATACTAGGAAGCATCTCGTAAGAGCAACCAACATCAGGGTACACTTTTGAAAATCGGTGTCTACACACAGTGATTCTTTTCATATGCATGTTTATATGTTGTGCCACCTGACATGGACAAATAGATATAATGCATGGGTGAGCTCCACTAGTTCTTCATGCTTTGTTTTGGTCTGTGTGATTGTGTCAATGTAGCTAAAGATAATTACAAGGCTTGTCATTAGAGGTGGTCAATGGAAGCATTGAGTTAGAGCATACATGTAATTTGTTATTCTTTCTTGACTCATCATCACTTTTGTGTTAAATTTTATGTAGATAGTGTGTGTTAGAAACATTTATTTTTTATTAGGAACATTAAGCAAATGTTCATGAGTTCAACACAACAATTAAAAGAATATTGATAAAAAATATGAGTTCAGATGATAG
Source organism: Cibotium barometz (assembly GCF_041138505.1). Lineage (NCBI taxonomy): Eukaryota > Viridiplantae > Streptophyta > Polypodiopsida > Cyatheales > Cibotiaceae > Cibotium > Cibotium barometz. The sequence goes on from NC_141051.1 coordinate 34,589,741, forward strand.
TGTGGATATATCACAACAATTGGAAGAATCCTAACAAAAAAATGGTAAAATCTGCACTCTAGTGGCCTAAATTCAAGTTAGGAATGAGGATGCAGCAAGAGATTATTTATAGTAAGACATTCACAGTAAACGATGCTCAAGGTAGTATTTGTGAGATAAAGCAAGATAATGCCTACCATTCTTCAAAATTAGAGTGTGTTAACCACTCCAATTGTCATGGTCTTGCTGTGATGGCTCACCCTAACCCTCCTTGAAACACATCCAAAAAGAGATTACCAGGTGAAACGAAAATGTCGTGAGGATCTTTCCAATGGCCGAGCTTGTAACCCTTGAGGTCTCCAAGCTCTACAATTCCTTGAGAAGCAATTCCACCGCATCTCCCGCAAGCGTTGTCACACCGCCGCGTTGCACTACAGGGTCCCTCCTCTCACCTCACTTCACTCACACACACTCACTGCATGCATTAGGGAGAGAGATTAGCAGGAGGATTAGCAAGAGCAAGACTCAATTGCACAATGGGAGAGTCTCTTGTATTATGAGAGAAATTCACTTATATACGTGGCCATAAGTGTTCACACTCACTTAAACTGTGGCCGGTCGGGCACTTTAGGCTCATAAGAGGCCTAATGCTATTACAATGACTACTCTCATAATATATCCATGTACATCACTTAGGACTTCATCCTATCTTGCTACCACTCGCTCTTGAAGCGGGAATCACCATAAATACTCTGTCACACCATTACGGGTGCCCGTCCAAGTTGTAGCTTTGGACACTATTGCTTCATATCTTGAATGTATGACCCTTTGGTATATCTACCATGACTCCTTGATGTAAGATAATGGCGGTAGCTCTTCTTAATCCTAGAATTGGATTAACATCCCTCCCTTCCTGATGGTGATCACGTCCTCGTGATCGCATTGAAGACCTTTGTGTCGGGAGAATGAACAAGCTTTGTCGATGGTGTTGATGTTGAGTGGCGTTCAATGGTCTTTGTTCCTCCGGAAGAAAGAAGAAAAGCTAGTTAATAATGAATGAAGAGGTTAGTGGTGTATTAGGAATTCCTAACGGGGTTGGGGGTGGGGTTTTGTTGCGAATGATTACATTTTTATATTTGTTTGAGCTCATTTTTTTTTTGTTGCTCACTTTGTTTTTGGCAATCATGGACAAGGTTACATGTGATTTTTGTTAGTGGGGACACTAAGAGATGTTAATAATGAGAGGGAAGAGAGAGAAGGACCCGGAGAAATGTAGACTTAATTATCAGAATGAGATAGTGATTCTCAGTTCCTCATTTGATTCATTGAAGCGACATTCATCATTTGAAGTAATTGGCTTTTGATGATGTCCCTTTGTGTGGCAGGATTCTTATCAAATGTTGTTGAGTAGGACCTGTTCTTGACTTTTTCTGTCTATGTGCTTTTTATGTTTTTATGTATATTTAAGTTGCCTTATGAAGCAGATTTACATGAAGTACAAGAATGGAGTCCAGGCGATGGGTTGTACCATTGACCAGGTTTTCGCCTACCATGGCCCCCCCATCTAGAGATGTACCTGGAAGTTGTCGATGGTGAGGCTGTGGTGCAAATGTTCTCCAGTGCATGAGTATGGATATGTACTCATGGAGTAGCTGCTACATTAATTCAGCCAAAAGAATAGTAAGCAATAAGCTTAATAAATATATAATGGCTATTGCATGATATTGCTTAATCCGGGATGAGGCTTAAAACCAAATTCTTATACATTATCTAACATGATTAGGTATGGTACATAAATCACTTACAATTGATAGCATAAAACATGCATAAAGACCCCAGAATTGACCGAATTCGACATCTCTAAAATCACTCAATTTGTGACCAAAATTAATCTTTTATGTCCTCTAAGTATTTTCCACTTATAAATATTAAATACAGATTCTAAAAATCAACAAGTCAATTGGACCCCAAAAATCTTAAGCCGTGAGATGGAACTCCGTAAATTGTAATTCTGTGAGATGGAATTCCATGAATTTGCAAGTTTTGATCCTTATGAAGTTGAAGGTTTTGACCTTGATAGTTTTTAAAACCAAAAAAATTGGTCAGCTAGGTCATGACTTGCGAGCAACAGGTTCTTGTGCACTCATTTCTCACTTCTAGAGGGGTGACAAGAGCATTGTTATTTTGTCCTTGATGCGCTCATAAGTCTCCGTTGCCGATGTGGGTATTGATTCTTGAATTTATTGCTTAAATGTTGTTGAGAGGCAATAGGGAAGACTACTAATTTTTTGCTTGAAACAGACAAGCTCTTGTGTTGAATGCACGAGAGTGGTTGAGTGATTTGCTTGTTGATTCTTGGGCCTCCATTCTTGTCGAACTTTAGGTGAAGTTGTTGGGGTTGAAGTCGGTGGTAAGGTTTTCTTCACATTATTCGATTTTGGCAACCATATGATGGAATTACCATCATAGTATCCTTGTTGTTGAAGCACAGGCATAGGCACCCATCTTTGATGAACATTGTAAACTGGTGGGCTGATGTGCTTGGTGGTGCTGATGCTTTCTTCTTTGTGCAAGCTTAGGGGACTTTGTGATGCGCTTGGGGACCCAAGATTTGGTATTTCTTTGGTAGTACCCTTGTGCTTGCAGCAGTGTTTTTAGTACCCACACTTGTTGCATTGGTGGAGTTCTTTGAGGAGCTTGCATAAGTTTTTGTGGACGTTGTTTTGGAGTACTTTTCTTTTTCCTTGGCCTATGAGTGCTGCGTTGAGGAAGAGGTTTTGATTGTCGAGGCACCCTCATAGTAGCCTCTTGAGCTACAAGTAGTTGCTTCTCCACCCATTTTGATACTATTAAGATATCGTGATTGTGGTAGTCTTGGTGGAGTTTTCTTTTGGGTTGGTGTGCAAGGTTTGGGGACCTCCTTGACTTTGGTTGGCATCGAGGCTGCAAGTTTGAGACTCATGGGCATTGTTGATGATGATGGAGTTAGAGTCTCTTATGGAGTGGCTGTCAATGACAAGGCCTTTGAGCATGTGGTTGTCTCCTTTGGTGAGGTTTGTGGATTAAGATGCATAGGCTCTGGGGTCTTTCCTTTGATTTCCTTGTTAGAGATAGTATAATATACAAGTGAATGGGTGTGTACGGGAATAAGCCCTTGTAGCAAGAGGCTGTAAAAGAGAATCTGTAAATGAGTGAGAAGCAGTGAAAAGGTGAGAGGTATCTACTGGGAGAGAATAAAGGGTAGCATGAGAAGATTTAGGATGTGTGGAGATATTCTGGGAAAAGTGAAGAGGTGGAGAGAATCAAGCAAAAGAGGTGGAGTGAATCAAGGAGAGATAATGTAAACTCTATGAATTGAGGCATTGGCCTACTGAGATTTTTTTTTGGTTTTTGAGTATCCATGCCTACATAAAGCTATCAATTAATTGCTCATTAATCTCATTTTAATCATCATCTAATCTCTTTGTTAATGATGTTGATTCTTGCATTTGATCCACCATAGCTCATCACTTTGCTTGTATTTTAACATGGTATCAGAGCCTAGCTTAGGGTCCATCCAATTTATGAGCTTATTATCTTACTAATCATCCTATTAATCAAGATTAAGAGATAATCAATTTTTAAGTCAATTTTCAACCATTCTCTGCACCCCTAGTTGGTGGAGGAGCGCCCTCTCCCTCCAACCTTAACAATAGGCTTCAAGCTTCTAGCCCCACCTAGCCAAGCTTCCCATGCACCGGCCCATCAAGTCAAATCATCAAACTGCCATCGGCTGCTCCAGATTTTTGCGAATTTGCAGGCACCTCCTTTCCGAAGAAAATCTTAGATCTACACTTACACAGAAGCAATTGGTCTAATTCCTCTTGGTCCCAGGGGTTTTCAAGGATCCTCTACATGCTGGTGGTGTCAAATTTGTGAAATTCCTCAAGGAGAAGTGGCATTAAGCTCCGCATCAAATCTGCAAGTGACTTTGGTAAAACAGATGTTAACCATTCAATGTTTGGTCAAATCTTTCGTTTCTTGGCTTGATCCTCTACTAAACTAACTCCTGTTGATGGCTTTGAAAGGAGTTGAGCTCATTTGAACTCTAAGGCCTAGATCTGGCCTCCCCGCACACTCTGTTTTTTGCACACAAAACATGGGATTATTTTGCTAATCAATGATTAATGAGCACTAATCACTATATTTTGGTGCAATTGAGGATTTAAATTTACCATTGGGTATCTGATACAGATCTCTATCACTTCATATTACAATTCAGAGATGGTTTGATACTCCAACCATTTAGTACATATTTGTTACCCTTGGCTTTATGTAATTTTTGGTGAGTTTATGCTAATAAATCTATTGTAATCATCACCTAAACACCAGATTGAGTTGTAAAAGGGTAGACACTACCCTTGAATCTTGAATTGGATCAAGAGGTAAGACCCCCTTCACATCATCATGAGCACGACACAAGAGATAGCTAAATTTAATGGGGAGTAGTTTTATACATGGCAAACAAAAACCATGTATTTTCTCATGAAGAAAAAATCTGTGGGGGCTAGTTGAGGGAAGAGAGAGGTGATTGGGAAAAATGAGTGGAAGAGCAGGAATGAGAAAGCATTAGGACTCATCGCACTCAGTTTAAATGATGAAATCATTCACTACATCATAGGGATACAATGGGAAAAAGATGCATGGGATAAACTTAATAAATTATTTGGCACTCAAGCAAAAAATTCAAAGATAAATCTGTTAATGCAATTCTACAAACTTGACATGAAGGAAAGTGAACCTTTAATCACACACTTGAACAAATACAAAAGCATTAAGTAACAACTGGCAGCTAGTGGTAAGAAGCTAGAGGATGATGAGGCACTAGCAGTGCTTCTGATGAATATGAAAACATTGTGGCAACCTTAAAGAATGTACCTGAATTGAAGCTGCATGAGAGATAGAAGGAGCTCTACTAGAGCAAGAGACCAAGGTCAAAGAGAAGAATTGGGTGGACTCAACAGCTGGAAAGGAAAAAGTATTCTTCGCCCGAGGAGGATTCTCACGAGGACGAGGACGAGGATGAGGATGAGGAGGAGGAAGAGGCAGAGGAGGAGGAAGGACCTTCACTTGCCACAACTGTGGGAATCTAGGACACATGGCAGAGACTTCTGTGGGAATCTAGGACACATGGCAAGAGACTGCTATAGCAAACCCAATGGAGAAGGAATGACATTGGCAAACTTCATGGAGACTCCTATAAGGAAGTGGAGTCAGATCATCTTTTTTTGAGAGAGAGAGAGAGAGAGAGAGAAACCCCACAACCCAATGTAACCTGCCCCAACAGAGTAAAACCACCTCTGAGCCACCGATGATGTAGGCCATGTGGTAGATGTATGTGTGAGCACTTTAGTCAAGGTCACGGGCACTTGTAGTAAGCCTTGGACACATAGAGAGAGAGAGAGAGAGTGTCAAGGACTATGAGTTAGGGACTTGAGGCACTGGTCGCGGGGCTACCAAGTAAGAGGGAAACTTGGTATAGGGTCCAGGTGTGCTAGGATTATTCACTTGAGGGGAGGTGTTAAAATATACAAGTGAATGGGTGTGTGTGGGAACAAGCCCTTAGCAAGAGACTGTAAAAGAGAATCTATGAATGAGTGAGCAGTGAAAAGGTGAGAGGTATCAAAGATAATCCTTTTAGAATGTGCCGTGAGTGTTGGTTGACCTAACAAATCCCATAGCTCGATCCAATGAGCTTATTCAGTAGAGGGTAAAATAGCAGCAACAACAGTAGAGCTGCTAGAACCTGCAATATTCTCAAAAGATCCTACATCCACGATGGAACCTGGACATACATCCATACCCTGCACAATGTTCCACACTTCTTTTGCAACCAAAACATGTTGTATCATGTATGCCCAAAGTGCGTAGTTTTGCTGTCTCCATCCAATTTGTCATCAGACAACATGCGAAATACATCATTGCTGTATCAGCCATGGCCATTGACTAAAACTAATGCAAAAGCTACCTATAATGAAGCAAAGACTGAACAGAAAACAACTCGTGCTATGTAGCACAGTCCACAATAGAATACGTATGCCTGTTTTGCAGAAAACTGCACTGTCAAAATTTCTGCACAAAATGACGAAAACACTTGTGCAGAACTTGAAATGCAAAAACGGAGCCCGAAACGACCTCAGATGCAATTTTTGAGAACGCAAAGCCCTAAGGGCAGATTTGCAGAGTATAGGGACCTGCAAGCGCTCGTCGTCGTGAAAGCTCACCTCAATCGGAGAACGTGAGTTGGAGGGTGCTAGCGGCGTAGCCCTGGGAGTCGATGCCTGCTCTGATACCAAATTGTTAGAATTAGGGTTGCAGAAAAGCATACAAAGCTTGGAAAAGAAGAAGCAAGAATGCACACAATACACAGTGTATTAGATTGTGTCAATGTATAAAGATAAGTTAGCCCTAGAATGATAGGCGTATATACAAGCCGGGGAAAAAAACCTCCTAAAGAGGGAAAAAGTGTCCCAACAATCCTAAGTGTGTTCACACACATCACTACCATATATATGGCAACATGCAAACGAAGACCTATGAGCGCATCAAGGACAAAATAACAATGCTCTTGTCACCCCTCTGGATGTGCGAAATAAGTGCATAAGAAGCGATTTCTTGCTTGCAAGTCATGACCTAACAAAAAACTATCGAGGTCAAAACCTGCAACTTCACGAGGTCAAAATCTGCAAATTCATGGAATTCCATCTCACGGAGTTCCATCTCACGGCTTAAAAACCTGCACTTTCACAATTTAAGCCTCAGCACACGGATTAAGCCATCTCACGCATTAACCTTTTCCAATAATCTTCAATAGCCATTATATATCGTTAGCTTATTTATTACTATTCTTTTGGCTAAATTAATGTAGCAGCTGCTCCATAAGTAACTACCCATACTCATGCACTGGAGAACACTTGCACCAAAGCCTCACCATCGACAACTTCCAGGTACATCTTTGGATGGGGGGACCATGGTGGGCGAAAGCCTGGTCAATGGTAAAACCCATCGCTTGGAATTTTCCTTCCAATTACAAACCTCTCCAAACGACGCCACCATCTTCACAAATCAATGATCTTCAATCCTTACTAAAGATATCTATATTCACCTCGCAAGTCGACGTAATTCTTTCAATCCTCACCAAGTGGCTACTTCAACATAGAGTAGTTCAATTAAAGACTATATGACTCAATTCTTGTACTTCATGTAAATCTGCTTCATAAGACAACTTAAATATACATAAAAACATAAAAAGCACATAGGCAGAAAAAGTCACAGGAACAAGTCCTGCTCAACAACATTTTATAAGAATCCTACCACACAAAGGGACATCATCAAAAGCCAATTAATTCAAAAGAAGAAAGTCGCTTCAATGAATCAAATGAGAAACTGAGAATCACTATCTCGTTTTGATGATGATTAACTCTACGTTCCTCCAGATTCTTCCCTCTCTTCTCACCCATTATTAATATCTCTTAGTGTCCCCACTAACAAAAATCACATGTAACCTTGTCGATGATTGCCAAAAACAAATTGAGCCCCAAAAAAAAAGAGGGGCTCAAACAAATATAAAAATGCAATCATTCGCAAAAAACCCCACCCCATTAGGATTCCCAATATACCACTAACCTCTTCATTCATTAACTAGCTTTTCTTATTTCTTCCAAAGGAACAAAGACCATTGAACGTCACTCAACATCAAAGCCATCAAAAAGCTTGTTCCTTCTCCCCACACAAAGGTCTTCAACGTGATCACAAGGATGCAATCACCATCGGGAAGGAGGGATGTTAATCCAATTCTAGGATTAACAAGAGATATCGCCATTATCTTACATCATCAAGGAGTCACGGGGGTAGATACACCAAAGGGTCATACATTCAAGATATGAAGCAATAGTGTCCAAAACTACAACTTGGATGGGCACTTGTACTACTGGTGTGACGGAGTATTTATGGTGATTCCCGCTTCAAGAGCAAGTGGTAGCAAGAGTAGTCATTGTAATAGCATTAGGCCTCTTATGAGCCTAAAGTGCCTAGCCAGCCACAGTTTAAGTGAGTGTGAACACTTATGGCCATGTATATAAGTGAATTTCTCTCATAATACAACATACTCTCCCATTGTGCAATTGATTCTTACTCTTGCTAATCTCTCTCCCTAATGCATGCTAGTGAGTGTGTGTCAGTGAGGTGAGAGGAGGGACGAGGACCCGTAGTGCAACACGATGGTGTGACAATGCTCGTGGGAGACGCTGTGGAATTTCTTCTCAAGGAGTTGTAGAGCTCGAAGACCTCAAGGGTTACGAGCTCGACCGTTGGAAAGATCCTCATGACAGTTGCGGTTCACCAGGTAATCTCTTTTTGGATGTGTTTCAAAAAGGAGGGTTAGGGTGAGCCATAACATACTCTCTACAGAGAAGAGTCATTTGAAACAGATTGTACGAACTATACGCTTGAGAAAGCACATGAGGAATTGGATAATTCCCTTACAAGATTAAAACTGTCTCTTACATAAAACCTCATTCGGAGGAATGCTCTTCTCTCATGATAAAGCCAGCATCACATCACCACTTGCACCGTTAATGGCTCAACCTGAGTTATACAAGGACATAACGAACTCCATAAAACAGGATTGTCATGATTTGCAAGTATCCAAATAGCCCTCATTAAGAATTATCAGAGGGCCAAGTGTGCCAATGTACGCATTGGATACTCTTGAAAAAGCTGAGATCCAAATAGAGGATGAAAGAGAATGGGAATATGAAACAAACACAAGATCTGAAGCTGAAACAATAACCGAAACACCCATGGTTCCTTTGGAAGCTTCTATCATGGTATGGTTGGATTTCCCTACAGGCAATGATGTTAAGCGCAAATGCGCATTGATTAGCCCTCAAGCTAGTCATAACATCGTGTGACAATAGACACTGGGACAACCTAAACTCATCCCTACAAGCAATAGTCTTGCAAGAGGAGCCAATGGACAAAACATTGAAGTTCCAGGTTACTTTAGATACACTACTCATTGGCGATATGGAATTTACATTCCATGTTACCCTAGATTCCCTTGAGTATGATGTCATCCTTTTGGTGGAACTTGGATAGGCTCATGCCTTGATTGCACTTTCTATCAAACGTAACATCACTCCACATATTCGTTCAGCTAAAACAACAAAACATTCTAGCTGGTTTGTATGCAAGTCGTAAGGAGGCAAAACTCTCTTACCTGCGTAAAGAGCTAGAATCGAAGATTATGCAGGAAGATGATGACATGAATGTTTTTCTTGCTGAGATTAAAGATCTCAAGGAACAGTTGATTTCTATAGGTGAGATTATTCCTGATCATTCTCTTGTGCAGAGTGTTCTTGATGCTTTACCTGAGTCATATCAGACTTTTGCTTCCATGTGGAGACTTGTTATTGAGGACAGAACTGATGCTGTCAAGTATGATACTTTAGTCAATAAGCTCTTGCAAGAAGCACAGTCCAGGTAAAATAGAGCTAGGCAGCGTGCAGTTGATCAGGCATTTGTTGCGACCTAGCAGAGAAGAAGTGGTAAGGCAACCCCTTCCACTGTTTCTTCTCCTATTAGTAGGTCTGCAACTTCTTCTCCTTCCCCACAGGTAGCAACAATAGGTCTGAGAAGGCTCTTGATAAAGGCAAGAAAAAAACAGGTACAACTATTGTAAGGCAACTCATCATGTCATTAAGAATTGCCCTAAGCTAAAGGCTAAAGAGGCAAAGAAGAAAGAGTCAAATGCAGCCACAATAGCGGATGCTTCTACAAATGCAGATTCTGCAAATGTTGTGCAGGATATAGAATGGGCATTTAGCGTGTATTGCCAGTATGACCCATCTGTACATGATGACCCATCTGTACATGATGCATGTTTGGCAATTTCTGTTGACTCTGATGCATGGTATTTTGATAGTGGTGTGTTATATGTACATTATGTGTGCTATGTTATATACACATTATGTGTGCATATACTAGGAGGCTAACCCACATTAGGCTTGTGAGCATGGGAGCATGGGAACAAGCTCTAGTGAAGCATGGGTTAGGACTAACCTTAAGGGTTAAGGTTAGGGTCAGGCATCCAAGGGTCACACATGGGAAATGGAGAGTCAAGAGTCACTTGAGGGCCCTCCTATATAATAGGAGTATGGGGCACACTCAAGGGGGCTTGGAGGTTTGGGCTCCATGAGGCCAAGGCTATGTTATGCTCTCTTGTGAAGAGGTTTATATCTACTCTTCTACCATTTCACACTTTAGCTACATGCTATTGGATTGGAGTTATACCTCTTGATGGTATGGGACATCAAGGTAGAGGTATGATGTATTTCATTATTATTCATGTGTGCATCCCTTGGGCTCGGGGGTGGTTGGGTGGTTGAGTTTATGCCTGATTTATGCATGTTTATGGATAACAATTATCTAGAGAGATCTTAGGGTTTTAACAGTGGTATCAGAGCAATCTTTATTTAATTGTTGATTTTTTTAAAGTAAATTTTAATATTTACTAATAAAATATTATTTTTTGTCGATTTGTGTTGATGAATTGCACGTGGATCATCGATTTGGTGATTGGAACGTGTATAACTACAATTCAATCGACGAATCGATGTTGTGGGGAAATTCCGTGAGTTAATGCTATTTTTCTCTATTTTTATGGTTAAAATCGAGCATTAATGGAATTTTTTACAAAAATACCATGGAGTTTATGGTGGATATTTTTGTAGAATGGATTCCCTGAATTTCTAGAATTTTTAGAAATTTCTTCCTAATTTTTTAGGAATTTTTTGAGCATTTTTATGATTAAAAATATATTTTTATACATTTTTGCAGGTTTTTTCCGCGGAAATGCGATCAAATTTTAGTCAATTTCTACTGAAATTCAGTAGGGGACAGTGTGTTGATGCATGAGATGCTCTCCCGTGTGCGTGGGACTCTCTCCGCCTCTCAAATCTGATTTTTCTTTCTCTTTTCTGGGTGAAAATTCTCTTAAAAATGATTTTTTAACATTAATCATAATTAATGTTAATTATGATTAAGGGTTTAATTAAAAAAAGCTTAATTAAAGATTAAACTAATCTCTCTCTGATTAAGAGAGAGAGAGAGAGAGAGAGAGAGAGAGAGAGAGAGAGAGAGAGAGAGAGAGAGAAGAGATTGGAGGAGAGATGGAATTGGAGAGGAAAGGGAAGAGAGAGGGGAGAAGAGAGAGCCTCTCTCTCATTCTCCATGCACAGGCGACGGGAGGGGGGGGGGGGCTGCGCACAGCAGTCGGCGGAAAAAAATGCCCCCCCCCTAAAAAATCAAATTCCAATAAGCTAATTAAAGCTTATTTTTATTTTTTATTTTTTTCATTTTTTTAAAAAATAAGTTTTTTATTTCAAAAAAAGCTTTTGAATTTATTTCAGAAAAAAGCTTAGAAAAAGCCTGAAAAATTCAAAAAATTTTGGGATTTGAGGAAAAAAATCCCTGAAAAATTTTATGGAAATTTCTTATTGAAAAATTTTTGGCTTTTCAGCTTCCGGAAAACCTTTGGCTTTCCGTTTTCCCGAAACCTTTTGGCTTTCTGAATTCCGGAAAAACTTTTGACCTTCCGTATTCCGGAAACCTTTGACCTTTCACATTCCGAATTTTTTTTTTTGTCTTTTCATTTTCCCAAAACTTTTGGCTTTCCGTATTCCGGGAAAACCGTTGGAATTCTGAAATTTTTTGACCGTTCGTATTCTAAATACGTTCGGGGTTGATTAAAAATTTCAAAAAATTCTTGAAAATTAGTGGAAAATTAGACAAAGGTTATTTTAAATTTTGGAAAAATGTGGGGTTGGTGTTTGGCATGTGGTGTGTCCATTCGGGCGCCCGTGACCATTCAAATTCCTTTTAAATTATATTTTTTGACCCAAAAAATTAGAAAAATCCATTAAAATTGAAAATTTTCATTGGATTTGAGAATTGTCGGGCGGAATTGGAAATTTCGTGAACGATGGGATTCTCAGGAAAAATTAGGAATATTCTGAAATCATTTTTAGAAATCCTAAAAATTGGTATTTTTTAAATATCAATGGTATTTTGGCAAATTAAATTGCTAAAAATTTTCTGAAAAAATATAGGTTTGGAATGTCATAAGATAGGTTTCGTGGAATTCAAAATTATTATATTTTGAGGCCCTAGAAAACTAGGAAAAATTAGAAAAAAATCATGATAAATTTTTTTTCTCGAGAATTTAATATTTTCGAGGGTTATTTAATGTTGAAGTACGTTTTCTCGTGCTGACATTAGATAGATGCGGATTATTCGCATATTATTAATACGATTATATCTCATATTAATGGATATTTATGTTTGGATTAATTCTAAACGATGTATTCATGATTTTTTACCATGATTTAGCCATTCTTTTTGGACATGTTCCTTAATTTCTTTTGATGGCTATAATTTACGTTCAAAGTGTGTTTCACCTTTGACACTTTTCCATGATAATTTATTTTGGCACTTATTAAAGTGTGGATTGTGCTTAATTTCTTAAGCCTAAAACAAATTATATCATGGGTTAGTTGATCGGTTTGTTTTGGTGGATTTTTTTTTGGATATTTTCCAAGTTTTATATAGACTCATCAGGTTCTGCCTAGATCACTTATGTCTAGGGTTTTCTTATTGAGTGCTACACACATGTGTTTCACTTTCTTACTTTGGAGTTTTATTTGAACAACACAATGTTCATATACTCTGGATTGATGAGTTGGCCACCAATTTTAATGCTTCTTTTGTCATATTTATGTCCATTAGATGGTATGCATTGATTTTTATGATCAACTATGGTTTTTATGGATTTAAGGAGCTTCTATGCTTTTATCCATGGTTTTATCAGGATCTTTTGATCTTTTGAATAATTACATGTGCTTTAAAGGTAGCACTTGCCTTCGGTTTTTTGCACATAATTTTGGAGTATATTTCTTGTACTCTTGTGTATATTCCAACTCGGATACCTAGTTGCTTATATATCTAGGTGAGTTATTTTTCTACCCTAACTTTATTGTGTTTTTGGTAGTTATCATTAGAAAGGTGCCAATAATTCAATTTCTTTTCTAATGATGTACTCAGAAGGAGTTATTCCTTGATGTAGTCTCAGGTATATAGAGACATGTTTTAGTATGTGAAAGTCTGGATAAGGCCATCTTATTCCTTTTATACAGGATTTTATTCATATTTCCTAGACAGCATACTAGGGAGTTTCAAATTGTTAAGGTATGTATGGGTGGTATCATGCTGGAATGGGACGCTAGGGATCTCTCACATATATTATCTTATGGGATAATTTGGGCTCAAGATTATTTCTTTGCTTACATCACTTAGCATGTTGACCTCAACATTCAAAGACAATCTTATTTTCTAAATTCACTAGAAGTTATAGTGTGGGCATTCTCTAGATAAACTTCTTTTATCTATAACCTACATGTTGTGATGAGGGCAATCTCATCGGCATTTTCACTTATTGAAATCTCTTTCTTTAGAGTTCAAACAAGTTTATCTTGTTGTGTTCGGATAAGGAAATTTGGATTCTTCCTTTGTTGGCATTTCTTTCTCTAGTTCTGTACTTTAGGTGATTTACACAATCAACTTGATAGGTTTACAGATGGATATATGTGACTCATCGAGACGTTGATGACTCTCTATGTTAATATGGGTAACTCAAGACGTCGATTATTCCATATGAAGATGTGGGTATGTCGGGGCGTCGATGAATCCCTGGTTTTTGCTGTTATAATGCCATGTTTTCTTACTTTATTCTGAATGGTTTACAACAAGGAAGTTACTTTGAATGTGAATTGTTCTGATCATCTACAGTAGTCTGATGGGCAAACAGAGTGTATGAATCAGATTGTAGAGTATATGCTTCGTGCATGTCTCTAGAAAATCATCATATTGGAAAATATTTCAATGATGGAATTTGCCTATAATAGTTTTAAATTTACGGCTATTATTTTAGTCCGTGCATACTTATGTATGGGTATTAACCCAGGGCACCTATTGATGTCGGTGTTAAGGACATCGAGCTTGATGCATCGAGGGATTTCTTGCGAGATATGCAGGAAATGCTGACCGAAGCTCGGGATTCTATCAGGAGTGCTCATGATAGGGCACGGTTTTATGCTGATAGGAGATGCTCATCTCGGTCTTTTGAACCAGGAGCGTTGGTTTATTTTAATGTTCCTAAAGATTCTCAGACTTGTTCAATGGGAAAATGCTCGAATTTATCTCCTAGATATTGTGGTCCATTTTGAGTTATACATCGGATTGGCACGGTTGCGTATGAACTGAAACTACCTCCAATTCTTAGAGTTCATCCAATCTTTCATATCGATAGATTGAAAGGAAAACTGGGAGGTGAGGATAACACAGTTACTCCTCAAGAACTCGTTGAAGTCGATGAATTATCCTATGTTCCACATGAACCTGATAAGGTACTTGAATTCAGGGAAAGGAAACTTTGTAGTTGACTAATCCCTAAGGTTAAAATAAGGTTGAAAGATAGGAAAATTGAGAATTCGACTTGGGAGTCGGTTGAGATTGTTCAGCGCAGTTCTCCTTCTTTTCATTGCAAGAGTGCAATGTTTTGAGAGAGGGGAAGTATGTTATATGTACATTATGTGTGCTATGTTATATACACATTATGTGTGCATATACTAGGAGGCTAACCCACATTAGGCTTGTGAGTATCACCAGAAGTCAAATCATGAACAGTACATATGTCATCCACAAATTTGACTACAAGTCCAAGTCTAGCAAGCGCAGAGACAGACAATAGATTCTTCTTTATCCCTGGCACATACAAAGCATCTGAAAGTGTGAAAGCACTGCCATTTGCAGTAGTAAGCATAATTTTACCAACGCCCTTCACTGGGTAAGAAGCATTATTGGCACATGTGACAGTATTCCCATTAGAGACAGCCTCAAGACAAGTGAGCATATCACGATGCGAGGTAATGTGCTTTGTAGCACCATGTTAAAACCCTAAGATCTCTCTAGATAATTGTTATCCATAAACATGCATAAATCAGGCATAAACTCAACCACCCAACCACCCCCGAGCCCAAGGGATGCACACATGAATAATAATGAAATACATCATACCTCTACCTTGATGTCCCATACCATCAAGAGGTATAACTCCAATCCAATAGCATGTAGCTAAAGTGTGAAATGGTAGAAGAGTAGATATAAACCTCTACACAAGAGAGCATAACATAGCCTTGGCCTCATGGAGCCCAAACCTCCAAGCCCCCTTGAGTGTGCCCCATACCCCTATTATATAGGAGGGCCCTCAAGTGACTCTTGACTCTCCATTTCCCATGTGTGACCCTTGGATGCCTGACCCTAACCTTAACCCTTAAGGTTAGTCCTAACCCATGCTCCACTAGAGCTTGTTCCCATGCTCCCATAGATTATTGCATATGGCACCTTGTTTTGTGGGCTGTATAGGCTCAATTCTTATGACAAGTGTGTGGAAGATTCAGCAAATGCAGTTTATGATAAAAAGGTAGTTTCAGATGCAAAACTATGGCTCAATTCTTATGAGACAAGTGTGTGGAAGATTCAGCAAATGCAGTTTCAGATGAAAACTATAGCTCAATTCTTATGACAAGTGTGTGGAAGATTCAGCAAATGCAGTTTCTGATGAAAAGGTAGTTTCAAATGCAAAACTATGGCATGTCTGTTTTGGTCATCTGAACTTTGCTAGTTTGCTGCGTTTGTAGAAATTTGATATGGTTGCTTCATTGCCCCCTCTTGAGGCACCATTGAAACATGTTTGTGAAGGCTATATTTTGGGCAAAATGCAGCGTTTTGCATTTCCAAAGGATGGTTCAGTGCAGGCCACTCGCAAATTGCAACTTGTACATAGTGATGTATGTGGGCCTATGCAAACTCCATCATTTGGTAAACACTTGTACTTCATGACTTTCATTGATAATTACTCAAGGCATGCATGGGTATATCCATTGAAGGCAAAGTCCGAAGTGTTTTTGTGCTTCAAACACTTTTTGCTTATGGTTGAAAATGTATCCAATTGTACTGTGGGCACCCTCCGTTCTGATCGAGGGGGGGGAGTACATGTCTAAAGAGTTTGATGCATTTCTGTCTAGTCGTGGGATAAAACACTAATGTACAGTGCCATATACCCCTCAGCAGAATGGTGTTGCTGAAAGGAAAAACAGGTCACTTATGGAGATGGCATGATGTATGGTCAAGAGCCAAGCTTTGCCACACATGCGTTTTGGCTTGAGGTTGTCATGTGTGCTGCATATGTACTCAATAGGTGTCCCACTAAGGCCTTGCAGTCTGTTACTCCATACAAAGCTTGGCATGGCAGGAAGCCTTCTATTGGTCACTTGCGTGTCTTTGGTTGCTTGCTTTAGTGCCTGTGCAACAACGTAGAAAATTGGATGATAAGGCTGTCAAATGCATTTTTGTTGGTTACAGTACTGAGAGCAAGGGTTAAAGATTGTATCATCCGCAGTAGTCAAAGCGTATCTTAATTAGTCGAGATGTTGTTTTTGTGGAAGATGCTATGCAGCCTTTGTTATCATGTACCAAAGAGACAGGTGTGCACTCATGGGATGTATTTGATACGTTGTTGCCTCTGTTTACAGGTGGGAATTCAAATGTAAGTCCTAATGAGGCAAATATTCAGCCTATGCAAATTTCAAATAACATCATAGATCAGCCTATTTCTGATGCAAATTTACAGGATGTAATTTATGAGGATAGGGCTGAAAATGAGCAGGCTAGAGGTATGCCTAAATGGCTAGTGCAAACCTTGCATGATAGTAAAATTGATGCACCTATTTCTAGTCGTACTCGTTCAGGTTTTCAGCATGCCTCTTATGCATCAGATTGTTATGCTTTGGCTGTGTCTAGTATGTGTGAAGAGGAAGAACTTCTTTCATTTGATGAGGCACAAAAATTAGAAAATTGGTTGGCTACAATGCAAAGTGAATATGATGCTATAATGAAGAATGGTACATGGTCTTTGTGTGATTTGCCGATTGGTAAAAAGGTCATTTTAAGTTGAAACGAAAGCCAGATGGCAGTGTTGATCGCTATAAGGCTAGACTTGTTGCAAAGGGTTATGCTCAAGAAAAGGGAATTGATTTTGATGAGACCTTTGCTCCCACTTGTCCTATGACTACCATTCATAGCATTTGTGCATTGGCAGCTCATAATGGTTGGAATGTACATCAGTTGGACATAAATACTGCGTTCTTGAATGGAGATTTGCATGAGGAGGTGGATGTATCGCAACCTCGTGGTTTTGTTCAAAGAGGGAAGGAAAACAAAGTGTGCAGGTTGAAAAAGGCTTTCTATGGGCTAAAAGCAAGCTCCATGAGCTTGGTATGAAAAGATACATGCATATTTGACTGCACATGGTTTTCAGAGTAGTCCAACAGAAAGCACTTTGTATGTTAAATGTGTGGATGATGTACATCTAATCATTGCTCTCTATGTCGATGATGACATGCTGCTCACAGGACCAAATGAGAGTCATATTGCTGATTTTAAGGCTGATTTGAATGCCTCTTTTGAGATGTCAGATATGGGGCATTTGCATCATTATTTGGGGATACAATTTAAGCAGTGTGATGGAGGTATTGCTTTGTGTCAAACAAAGTATATTTTGAGACATTGTTGCGGAGATTTGGCCTTGAAGACTGCAAGCCTATTACTACTCCAATGGAGACAGGTTTGAAGTTGAGTCTTCATGATGCTGGAGATCACTTTGATGTCACACTCTATCAGACAGCTGTTGGTTGTCTCATTTATGTATGCATTACTATGAGGCCAGACATTCAATTTGCAGTCTCACAGGTGAGCAGGTTTATACATATAGCCCAGGGTCTCAGCATTGGAAGAAGGTAGTTAAACGCATCTTTCGCTACTTGAGTGGCACCATACATCTTGGGCTGTTTTATCCCAAGGGGGTTCGTTGCCGCCAGATTTACATGCTTTTTCGGACTCAGATTGGGCTGGTTGCTAATGACACAAGAGTGTCCACAAGTGGTTTTTGTTTCATGCTCGGTAGCTCATGCATATCTTGGTTGAGCAAGAAGCAACCTACTTTGGCCACTTCTAGTTGTGAAGCTGAGTACAGGGCAGCTTTCACAGCTACGGTTGAGTGTGTGTGGGGCTCAAATGGCTTGCTGACTTGCGTGAGGAGTCTGCCACCTCTATCTTCACTGATAGTCAGAGCGCATTGGTAGTTGCAAGAAACCTAGTTTTTCATGCTCCGCACAAAGCACATTGAGGTGCATTATCACTATGTCAGGGAGAGACTCTCAGAGCAGGAGAGATCAACTTGGCATATGTGCCAACACAGGACAACCTCGCCAATCTTTTCACAAAGGCGCTTCCTCGTGAGAAGTTTGAAGCTTTCCGCAAAGCTGTGGGCTTGCTCCCCTTTGTGGACTGGTCTACTTCGAGCATGCCACTTCCCTATACATGAGTACCAGCTCTCGTTCACACCATCACTCCCAGGGGAGATTTGTTGCCATATATATATATAGGCAGTGATGTGTGTGAACACACTTAGGACCGCCAGGGCACTTTTTCCCTCTTTAGGAGGTTTTTTCCCCCGGCTTGTATATACGTCTATCATTCTAGGGCTAACTTATCTTTGTACATTGACACAATCTAATATACTATGTGTTGTGTGCATTCTTGCTTCTTCTTCTCCAAGCTTTGTGTGCTTTTCTACAAACCTAATTACAACATTGCAGATGTGGGTATTGATTATGGAATTTGTTGCTCATATTTTGTTGAGGCAGTAGGGAAGACTGCTGATTATTTAGTTGAACACACAAGCTCTTGTGTTGGTGCTGAATGCAGAGAGTTGTTGAGTGATTTGCTTGTCATTGCTTGGGCCTCCATTCTTGTCGAACTTTAGGTGAAGTTGTTGGGTTTGAATTCGGTGGTGAGGTTTTCTTCACATTGTTTTACCATCATAGTATCCTTGTTGAAGTACAGGCACAGGCACCCATCTTTGATGAACACTGTAAATTGGTGGCCGATGTGCTTGATTTTGAGGCTTTCTTCTTTGTGCAAGCTTAGGAGACTTTGTGATGCACTTAGGGATCCAAGCTTTGGTATTTGTTTGGTAGTACCCCTGTGCGTGCAGTAGTGTTGCTAGTACCCACACTTGATGACTTGGTGGAGTTTTGTGAGGAATTCACATATAGGCTTTTGTGGGCTATGTTGTAAGATTCCTCCTCAGAGCAGCGCCTGAATATCAAATAAGCCTCTACTTCAATCCCTTATAATCATTCTATGTTTCTGAATACAAGAAAATATCATTTTTCCTTGTTTTGCCTAGTGAGAAAAATTTCTAGAGAGTGGTAAATCAATATTGGGATATTTTTAGATAAATAAATTCTACAAATATCAAAAAAATGTTTCCCTGAAATAAAAAATCAAAATAGATTTTCTAAGGTGCAATTGGAATCAATTAAAATTGATTCAGAAGACCTTAGCCTAAGGGTCCAGATTTTTAATTTTTTTTTAATTATGGTCCATTTAAGGTTCCTATGGACCAATAAGATTAATCCAAGTGTTGGGACAAGATAAATCCAACAAATTAAAGAAAATAGCCAAAAATGAGTAAATGCCTACATAAAATGAAGAGTTGACTAAGTACTAGGTTTATTAGTTAAAAATTATGAAGTATTAATAAAAAATGAGATATTTTAGAGTAATCATTCATATTTGACACGTGTAAGGAAAAGGGAGACCTTCAAGGAGGCTCCTACTTTACATGCTTGGATGAGTTTAAAACTCAAAAATAATAGGATATTTTTATCTCTCCTCTCTCCTGGATCAAACCAAATCAAAAAGAGAGCCAAAATGGTCCAAATCTTGTCCAAATTCAGCCAAACTCAAGCTGGAAAATTCTAGAACTTAGTTGGACTCAGTTAGTGGCCTCCCTCTCCTATAAATAGACCCTCATTCATTTGTATTATTATCTGTGAATTAAACTATGTCTGTATTACTCTAAACTAAGCTTAATTTCTATTATTCTCTAAAAACCTCTACAAAATTGAAGAGATTGGAGCTTCTCTCTCTCTCTCTCTCTCTCTCTCTCTCTCTCTCTTCAATCTTCCTTGGTGACTCTTACAACATACCAAACCAATTTATTGGTTGGGGGCCTCTACTATGATCAAAGAATCAAGTAAATTAGAAGATAAAGTGTGGATTATTGTCTTTTTCTTATTAAAACTCCAAATGCTTCTCTTCTCAACCCCTCTCAAGCTTGAGAAGCTTTAATTTGAATGGCTTTTGATTACTATTGAAGTTCTTTTATGAATTGTAATAAAGAAACACATAAATTTTTATTTATGCTTAATTTTAATGGTTTTTAAGCATTTCTCTCTCTCCCCCCAAAGAAAGGTCATTCCTATGACCTATTCTCAATCCAAATGAAGCTTCTCATGAAGCATTTCTCTAATCCAAAAGTAATTTCTATGCTTGTCTAATTGGAGACCAAAATAATGGCTTTTTAATGTTTTTATAATATTTATTTCATAGAGAAATTATGAATCAATCCATAATTGGATAATGATCCAATTAGTGGTCATTCTAATAATATCAATAATATTAAACTTCATTCTTTCAATTAAATTGAGAATTCTCAGTAATAGCAGAGCGAAGCTATGGCGAAATTTATGTAAAATAAACACATAAAACATTTTCATTCATAATATGAAAAGAGGACTTCCTACCATATTCTAGGAATTATCATCCTAGATTAATTGAATAATTCTCATTGTAATCATGGAGAAATTGATTTTTATGTTTATGCATAATTAGTAAATTAGAAAAAAGAGAAATTTCTAGTAATTTATTTTTATGTTAAAAGAGTAATCCCCATGACATTGGAAATCCATGTATTCTAATGATTTAGAGAAAAAAATTGGAATGCTAAAATAATGTATATTTTATGAAAGATTTTAGTTAAATTTATCTTTTTGTATAGATAAACTTTTATGATGAAAGAGGAATTCCCACCATATTGAAATTCAAATATTTAAATAAGGAAAGTATAATAATTCCTAGTGCAAAGGAATTAATGAAAATTTTTATTTAAATTTTAAGAGAAAAATTTAGTTAAATTTATCTTTTTGCATAGATAAGTTTAAATGATAAAAGAGGAATTTCCAGTATATTGGAATTCAAATGTTTAGATGAGTAAAGTGGAATTTTCAGCTTAAAGAAATTAATGGTTATTTTTATGTAATTCTAAGAAGAATTTTAATAGATTTAATTTATGGAAAAGAGGAATTCTCATGATAATTGGATTGCACTCATTGAAATGAGAAAAAGAAGGATTTCAAGTTTATTCGAAAAAATAGGTATTGATATTTTAGTTAAAAGATGAGAAAAGATGGATTTGAATTAAATTCTAATGTCAAAAGATGAATTTCCATCATAATTCTACCTAATGAATTAGGGTTTAGAATTTATGTGGGAAAAAGAATATCTTGGATATTTGAATTGGTAAAATCACTGAATGGATATTTACCCAAAAACTAGATGTTTAGTTGAAAGGAATCCTGGTAGAACTAAACTGAATGAATTTAGTTAGACTATATGAGGTCAGACAATAGACCTTATTGTCCTTCTCTCGAACTGAATCAGACAAAAACTTCGTGACCAATTCCAGTTACCAAATCCAAAGAATAGACTACCGAAACTAATCTAGTTTTTCCTTGACCAATCTCACCAAGAATCTAGTTGGATAAATGGATAAAATGACGGGTAGATTACCCCCATGAGAGATCAAGGATCTTCATTATGAAACTGGGAATTATTGGAAAAAGGGTCTTTGGAACCGATCTCAAACTGGAATCTCACTTGCATTGGAAACTTTATTTTTCATTCAAAGGATTGTTTTATGCCAGAATGCTAGAGGAAGCATTTGGCTTACGTTTTTCTAAGAGGAGGTTCGTTGGAATAGGCTAGCGGTGGGGAGTCATCAAGGGACATCGCCCGTGGCAACGCCTGTCAAGGTCTTGACCAGCCTCGGTATGGTACGATGGGCGAGGACCGACGAAGCGATCCCTGAGTGAAGTGCTAGGACACCTAAGGAGGATCCTAGAGGGTTCTGACCAGGCGATGCACGGGCTCGCGGCGGCAGTTGCTAGGACACCCAGGTGAGGATCCTAGAGGGTTCTGACCAGGCGATGCATGGGCTCGCGGTAGTTGCTAGGACACCCAGGTGAGGAAGATATCTGATGGACAAAAAGGAAAGATTTTGGGAACAAAAATTTGATACTGGATCTCATTGTTTGGCCAACTGGTCTTCAACGGAGAGTTCATAGGATGCATTTTTGTAATACAATGGACTTGGAATTTTGGAAAATGATGAGCGAAAATATTATGATTTTATTCAAGGATTTTCTTAAAGCCAGTCGAATCTGTAATAAATGGCAATTTCATATTGGGTGTGCACGTGGTATGCCTATTTGATTTTTGCGGCTAGGGGACCTGGGAACTCTTTTCCTCAGTACCTGGGCAAAAACCCAATCAAATCTTTATAAAGGAATCCTACCAATTCAGTGGGGTTGGCGGGTGGTTGGCTAACCCATAGGTGGAATGGGGTTAGGCGGGATGTTTTCCCGAGTCTGAATAGACGTCTTGAACGCCTTGTATTGTGGCCCGAGACCACGTAGATAGACTTCCACCTTGTCATCATCATCTACTGACACACCAATAGATGCAAGGGATTCCACAATTCCCTTTATCTTCAGTGCATAGTCATTCACAAGCATGCTCTTTTTCTCCACAGTATGAAGTTCATTCTTCAACTGTATCTTGCGTGTCTTGGTATTTGTTTCATACAGTTTTACCAAGGTGTCCCATGCCTCCTTGGGGGACTTGGCATCCTGAATGTGCCCAATCATGGTGTCCTATATACTAATGGATAGCCAATACATAACCTTCCTGGCTCCTTGGTTCCAGTCTTTAAACTCTTTCACATCTACAGCAGCAGTCGGATTTATATCCGGTATCTCCGGTGCCTCTTTATGCTCACCTTCTATGTAGTCCCAATAGCCTTTTCCCATCAGGAAATTCGTCAACTTGAACCTCCAAGCATGGAAGTTATTCTTATCAAGCTTCTCAGCCACAATCTAAGTTATCCCATCATTTGACATCTTGCCAAACACACAATTTTACCAGAACCTGCACTCTGGTTTTTCAACACAAACTGCTGTATTTTCTGCACAACGGTACTGTAGTACTCTCAAATGTCACAACCAGTGACTTCAATGTGCATACATACACCCAATGGCAACTGTAGACCTCTTTGCAGCACCCACAGTGTCTGCACAGTCAATCTGTCTTCCTGCAGTTCTTAAAACAAAGTTCTGCAGAGAATCGATGACTTACCCGCAGTGCTCGAAATCGCCTGCTTTCTGAAAAACGGAGGTCCAGACACGCTCGGAACACGTTTTCGGCCTAGAAAATTCTGCCCGATAGGACACTGTCTAATAGGACAGTATAGTTGCCCTATAGCTTTACTCCCGCGAAGAAAGCTCCTCAATCAGAGATCGTTGCCGGTGCCTCCCGTAGAGCTCCCGACAAGGGTGTAGTCACCAACACAAATAGGGAAGAGTAGTTGAAGCTCTTACCCTCGTACCGCTTCCTGTGGTTCTCTTGCTTGCAGCTCAGCCCTTAGCATGAACCAGGCTCTGATACCATGAAAAGATGCAGGGGGGAAGAGAGCTTGAGCTCTTGCAAGCACACACACACACTCACAAAACCCTAATAGAGAACACACAAGGTGAGAGGTTGAAAATCTTCTTCTCCTTCACTCAACACTCAACACACCATATACAAGAATAAGAGTACACATAATATGAAAGGTACTCAACCAATACATACACGAGTTCTCTATAGTGTGAACCCGACTAAATGAGCTGGCGCTATAACTATGCCAGTCTCTAGAATGGCTGTCACACAGCCTGTCATCCCACTAGCCGCATATCACCCCAAGATCTCACCAACCATGCCAGTGGTGTAAGTGTGGGGCCTATCCCCCAGGCGGGTCATCAGTGTCCACCGCCTCACTAGACGAGCTCGATATCTCAACATTAAATTCAATGAAAACAACACTTTTATAATAAAATTTTTCATTATGCATCTTTCTATGCATAGAAATTAAATTCAATAATTAATATCCGTGATATCCATGCATATTCATAGGTGAATATGTACATGGAGTAAATTAGAATATTTCTTTTAGAATGCACAAACGGTGGGAATTACTCTTTTGGAATAACATAAAAATAAACTTTCTTTTCCACAAAATTCTAGAAAATTTTGCCATAACCTCCTTTGTAACATATTATATTTGTGATGTTCGACTCATATTACATATAATAGTGTGTTGTTTACTTTTTAATAGTTGAGGGTTTTCCATGTGCTGGCCCTACATAAGATTGGGAAGAAGCCTCTATTAAACATGGAGTCTGATGACAAGGTAAGATTAAGAATTGTTAAGGTAAAAACAAGAAACATATGTAGGTGTTTGAATAGTAAAGTACTAATTACTAATTACTCTTCTAATGGATTGCATTGAGACCTCCTTGCACTTTATTGTTGCATGCATAGGTTGGAAAGAGTCTTCAAGAAGGTCTTGCACATGACAGTGTGGCTCATTACTTGCTTTGGCAAGTAATGAGCCACTTTATTGTTGCATGCATAGGTTGGAAAGAGTCTTCAAGAAGATCTTACACATGACATTGTGGCTCATTACTTGCTTTCATCTTCTAGGGCTAGGCGTGAAGGCAAGAGTGGTGGTTTGGCATGGTACACTTGAGAAGAGTGCTTTTCACGTGTTACTCTTCACGGAGGCTTTGTGCCCTAGCACATGATGATGTATGCTTAAGCTTGGAGGGGGGACATGACCAGTTATGAAGGTAGAAATATACACTAGACGTGCTTGCATTGTCATTTGAAAGTGACAGGGAGATATGTGAGGGCCTCTTGACCCCATATGTGGATGACTACTATCACATTGATCCTAGCATAGGAATGGTCAGAGTCGAAGATACTTTTGAGGATGAAGACACCTTGATTATGGGCTATGTCCCTTCTGATTAGTCAATTAGTACGTATAAGTGTCTTTCTCATTTATTACTACTTTTAAATCATATTTAATGCTTTAGGGTTATATATTAATCCATAGCAAATTACCTTATTATGCTGAGAATATGGCAAAGCATATGGTAAGTGATGCGCATTCTATGCCTTATCGAGTGCTCCAAAGTGACCAAGACCCAAATGCATTTTCATTAATGACATTGCAAGAGAGTTAGTTCTATGAAATTCATTTTGGGCATTAGAGAACATTTTGTGTAGCTTTCTATCGTGGATTTTATTGGCATGTTTTGGGTGATGGACATTTAGGATATTTATCCAACTTATGCAACTTTTGAGTGATACACAATTATGTATGAGTATGTAGGAGGGGGCTATGAGGCTTATGAACAATGTGGACTTATTTACTTAACACTCTTACATCGTATATGCTAAACTACTATTATGGTTCAAACACATAGAACATGAAGATTTATGCTCTAATGTTGCTTCTATTGTTTTTTTCTTGATGTGTCGAGTGCTCCTTGTAAATGTAAATGTCAACCTTGTTGGTAAGAATATTTACATTGCATATGTACATGGTTTAGTTAAGTTCTCATACTTAAGTGGCAATAAATGGTTTAGTTGAGTTCTCATTTATTGCCACTTTTGAATCACATGGTTTATGGAATGCCACATTCTAGTAGTGGTGCACGAATGTGATTAATGAAACTTTTGCAACTCATGCAACTTTTGAGTGATAGACATTTATGGATGGGGGGGAGTAGGAGGCTTATGAACAATGGGGGGGAGTAGGAGGCTTATGAACAATGTGGACTTCTATCGTCCGTACTATGCTTCTATAATGGTCCACACACATAGGACATGAAGATTTACGCTCTAATGTTGGTTATATTGCTTTTGTTTTGATGCATTGAGTGCTCCTCATAAATGTCAACTTTGTTGGCTAAGAATTTTTACCTTGCATATGTACATGGTTTAGTAGCATTCTCATATTTTTGTCGTACCCTTCAACCACACATGGATTAGACCCGCCATCTTAAGGAATGCCCCATTCTAGCAACATTGCATGGATGTGATTAATGTGACATCAATTTATTGCAACTTTAATGACAACATACTGGAACTTGAATAGAAAAACTATGACCTTGAGGAGCATGAATATAGGAAATACATGTGTCTAAAATGAGATGATTTGTATGAAATACATGTTTCTCAAAGTGTTAACCAAATTCTAGGGTTAACAAGATGCACTGCCATTATCTTATATCAAGGAGTCACGATAGATAAACCAAAGGGTCATGCATTCAAGATATGAAGCAATAGTGTCCAAAGCTACACCTTGGATGAGCGCCCGTAATGGTGTGACAGAGTATTTATCGCAATTATCGCTTCAAGAGTGTGTAGTAGCAAGTTAGGATAAATTCCTAAGTGATGTACTTCATGGATATACTATGAGAGTAGTCATTGTAATAGCATTAGGCCTCTTATGAGCCTAAAATTCCCGGTCGGCCACAGTTTAAGTGAGTGTGAACACTTATGGGCCAAGTATATAAGTGAATATCTATATCCAATGATGTGCTTAATTGTGTGAATTAATTAGAGATTAGTGGTTAATTAGAGTCCTTGATTAGTGTAAAAGAGAGAAATATTAGTAGTAAAAGGATTAATTTTTAATCATTTTTTTACATAACTCATTAAGGCTAATGAGCATTCAATGAGTAGATGCTCATGAGTTGTCAAATTGTCCATTTTGGGGGGTCATTTATGAAAGGTGTAAGGGGTGTCATAAAAAGATTGACTTTTTTGATTCCCACTATCTTTTTGGCAAAATGCCAACATCTCCTTAAATTTAAATTCAAAAAATATCCCCCCCAAACAAGGAAATTCGTATTTCCCACTAGACTTAATTTGTTTTTTCAAAAATTTAGAAAAAAAATTAAAAATTTAAAATTTTAAAAATTTATAAAAAAAGCCTTTCACGGCCAAGAGTTTCAGGGTTCCAAGCCACATTTCACAGGATTACCCTTCATGTAATTACATTTCATGGAATTCTATTTCACGGAATTACCCTTCACGGAATTGCTCTTCACGGAATTCCATTTCATGGAATTACCCTTCACAGGATTCCATTTTATGGAATTACACTTCATGGAATTTCATTTCACGGAATTACGCTTCACGGAGTTCCTTCATGGAATTCCATTTCACGGAATTGCTCCACGGAATTCCATTTCATAGAATCTCTTCACGGAATTAATCCATTTCATGAAATTAATCCATTTCATGGAATTAATCCATTTTATGGAAAGCGTTTCACGGCCAAGAGTTTCACGGCGGCCAAGTGTTTCACGACCAAGCCTTTCATAAATTAAGGGTCACGCCTTAAGACCTCACGCCATGAAAAGAAAACCACACCCTTGTTTGGAGCCTCGTTATCTCCTGAACCGTATATTTGATGAAGACACTCTAGGGCTCATCAAAAAGCTGACATCGAGCTCTTCAACTTTGATTTGGTTGTCCATAGTCAAAATCGATCGTTTTGGCCTCCAACCACTAACCTCAAAATTTGACCCAAAAATCAAGGCAAGATAGCCCGAAAAGCATAAAAAATCGTAAAAAAAAACAGCGCGAAAACGACATCGAACCATATTCTGACTAATTTTTGAAGGTCTAAATGATAAAATCACGGATGACTCAAGGAAACAAAGTTGTAGTACTCCAAAAATACTACGACTCTCTCATACAGAGTTTTTCAAAATTCCTTTTGGAATACCCTAAAAATCGTGTTGCAAAATAGGGAAAAATTCTCAAAAAAAATTTCATCTTGAGACAATGATGATGAAAAATAGATTTTAGGACCTCCTCTTCCATCTGGGAAGTTACTAGCATGCACTTTTTTCAGAAAATTATCTCTAAGGTCGTTCACGTGTGCAATAGTGCCTAAGCTAATTAGGGTGAATGGACACCCGTTTGACCCATGAAGAGAACACCAGGCCTCTTGAGGCTGTAACGACCTGTGAGAGAATATAAAAAGCCATTTAAAAAAACCAGTGTTTGCTCATTAAGGAGCATTTAGGTAATCCGACATGGCAACGCTAGAGGGATTGCCATGCATCAGACAAGGATTGAACCCAATGGTTACATCTTCGAGCCATTGAGATCTATGCCACAAATGCACCTCCCAATGCCATTGGCCATGCCTATAATAAGCGTGTCATCGGGTTTTACACCCTCTGTCACTTTTATCCCATTGGGCTATGGTTCCTTACCTAACATCTCTGCAAATCCTATAGGTACCAACACTTTCCTGGATGCCCACACCTTAGACATACTGACTAGTCTAGGAAGGGGGCAGCCCAAGGACTGAGTGGGTCTCGCCCAACAAGAGCACTCACATACAGCCTCAGTGACTCATATAGAAATACGACCATACAAATTTCTAAAATTATGGGCAAATACGACAGAACAACATACCCTGTTCAATTCATTCAAATGTTTGAATAGAAATGTGAAGCCTTTGGAAATCCCAACTGTCCCAGCAAGGTACATGCGTTGAACTTATGCTTAGAGGGAAAATCTAGTCGATGGTTCTTCACATTGATGCCGGCAACAATCAAGACCAACTTCAAAACCTTGAAATCAGCCTTTATACATAGCTTTTCCAGACAAGGTGATTGGTGGAGTGCAGCAAAAGAACTCTATTCAATTGAGCGTTAACCAAATGAATCCATTAGAGACTTTATCCTTCATTCGGATAAAACTCTTGGACTCATGATGTGAGTCATGGGAAAAATTAAATGATTTTCAATTGAAGAGATGTTTCATGATGGGCTTAAAGAAAAATGGCTTACACAACTTGATCATTGTATCCAATCCGGGAACATTCAATCAATGTTGTAACGAAGCAATATGTTTAGATGACAACATGCTGGAAGATGATTGTGCTACGAGTTGTTCCTCATCTAAACCAAGTGAAGCAAGGGTTAAAGAACGATCGATCTCGAAATTGTCATTCCCTGAATTCTATGTAGCCTTGCTTAAAAGCTTTCAATCAACATCTCTGAAAGAAGATGAGCTCCTTCAAAACCAAACATCTCTGAAAGAAGATGAGCTCCTTCAAAACCAAACATCCTTAATGCCTCTACAAGTGAGGAATGAAATGCCTTGTGTTGAGTGCAATCACTACGACCATCCCAATCCCCATTGTGCATACAAGGCACCTGTTTTTCTATACTGCATATATTGTAAAACCTTTGATCATGATACCAAAAAGTGTCCCACTTCATCCACAATGACTCAAAACCTCCATCTCCCATGCACCAAACAGAAACAGTCCAAAAGGGTAGAAACTGCTCAGGAAGCAGTTAATCGAACACTTCAGTGTTTCTATTTTTGTGGACCTCACAAGGTGGTAGACTGCACAATTTGGAATACTTCCATGCCCATGGTGATTGACACTTTGTGACCCATGTGTGAATGATGTGGCATTGATCACATGTTCCAAGATTTTCCAAGACGAGTTGCTTCAGTGCAACTTCTCTCACAAAATACAACTCTTAACATCTTAAGTGTACAAAATGGGCAATTGTCCACAATACCCTTGAATGTGCTTACACGTTTACAAGATAAGGCACGAGAA
The DNA here is from genome assembly GCF_041138505.1 of Cibotium barometz. Taxonomy (NCBI): domain Eukaryota; kingdom Viridiplantae; phylum Streptophyta; class Polypodiopsida; order Cyatheales; family Cibotiaceae; genus Cibotium; species Cibotium barometz. The sequence goes on from NC_141051.1 coordinate 34,619,550, forward strand.
ATGGTCAAAAAGAATGCAAAAGATAATACCTCAACATGGGTAGAAGAACATGCTTTAAAGCAGAACCCAAAATAGAAAACAAAACCTTCTAAACCCAAGAAAAACAAGGGACAATATACTATCGAAACCAAGGTTGAATTAAAGGACAGGAAAAAGGAGCCTGTGGAGGACATAAACACAAAAGAGACAAAAGATACATATGATGTAGAAGCATCCACATCAAAGGCCACCACACAAACCTCAAAACCCATATGTGCGACACATGATACAAAAGTCAAAGGAAAAATTTGATCCCGTCGCATGGACAAATATAAAGAAAACCTGATGATCCAATGGAAGGTAGAAGATGAAACAAACTCTAATACGTCACTTAGTAAGGATGAAACAAGTTCTGATTCATCACTCAGTGCACCTCATCGACCAATCAAGAAACTAGAAGCCACCCAACCATCCCAAATGGAAAATCATGATCATATGACATATGTAGAATGCAAAAAGCAAGCTCAGGAGAGCATGCTTAGCTTGGTTGAATGTCTTACAGGATCATCGGTTGTGATTGAGCCTCATAATGCCAATCCTAAAAAAGAAACCAAAATACAAAGCCCAGAGGAGTACCACTTCCCCTTTCAAGAGGAAGACATACCCTCTATAGAAGAGTCATTTGAGACAGATTGCACGAATTATACACTTGAGAAAGCACGTGAGGGATTCAATAATTCCCTTACAAAATTAAAGCAATCTCTCAAAACCTCAATTGGAGGAATGCTCTTCTCTTATGGTGAAGCCAACATAACATCACCACTTGTGTCTTTAAGGGCTCAACATGAGTTATACCAAGATATAAAGAGCTCCATAGAACAGGACTGTGAGGATTCACAAGTTTCCAAACAGACCTCATTTAGAATTGTTAGAGGACCAAGTGTGCCAGTGTACATAACACAGTGGCTACTCTTGAAAAAGCTGAGAGCCAAAAAGAGGATGACAGTGAGTGGGAATATGAAACAGAAATGGGATCTGAAGCTGAAACAAAAACTGAAACATCCAAGGTTCCTTTTGAAGATTCTATCATGATATGGTTGGATTTCCCTATAGGCAATGATGTTAAGCGCAAATGCGCATTGATTAACCCTCGAGAGAGTCATAACATCATGACAATAAAAACTTGGGTGTCATTGAAAAAACCTAAACTTATCCCTATCGACAATGGTCTTGCAAGAGGAGTCAAGGGACAAAGCATTGAAGTTCCAGGTTACTTTAGCTATGATACTCAAACAATAGGTGGAGATGTGGAATTTATATTCCATGTTACCCTAGATTCCCTTGAATATGATGTCATCCTTGGTGGAACTTGGATACATGACTCATTGTATTCAATAGATGAATCCATACAAATAGTCACCTTGAACACTCTTGCAGGTAATGTACAATTGCTATTTACAGGAGGAAGAGACCTTGGAGGAGCTGCTGGAAACTGCCAACATATCTTACTGAAAAGATCCCTAGGATTATGGTTGGATTGGAAATTTCAAATAAAATCACCACATCTCAAGAAAAACTTTATTCAACATGAGAATACAATCTCATGACCCCTGAGTTATGGGATTTGTTAGGTCAACCAACACTCACGGGTCATCCTGAAAGAATTACCTTTACACAAGACTTGAACATGCCATGTTTGGGGATTTGGATCAGTTTGGCTCCCTTTTTTATTTGGTTTGATCCAGGAGAGAGGAGAGATAAAAATATCTTATTATTTTTGAGTTTAAAACTCCTCCACACATGTGAATAAAGTGCCTCCTTGAAGGCTCCCCCTTTCCTTACCAAGGTGTCAAAAATGAATGATTACTCCAAAATATCTCTTTTTTTTAGTAATATTTCATAATTTTTAACTAATAAATCTTACTCAGTCAACTCTTCATCTTATGTGGGCATTTACTCATTTTTGGGTATTTTCTTTTATTCATTGGATTTATCTCATCCCCACTCTTGGATTAATCTTATTGGTCCCTAGGAACCTTAATTGGACCCCATAATCCAAAAATTTCAAAAAATCTTGACCGTTTGGCTAAGGTCTTTTAAATCGTTTTTAATTAATTCTAATTATACCTTGGAAAATTTATTTTGATTTTTGTTTCAGGGAAACATATTTTTGATATTTGTAGAATTTATATATCTAAAAATATCTTAATATTGAATTACCACTCTCTAAATTTTTATCTCACTAGGCACAAACAAGGAAAAATAATATTTTCTTGTATTCAGAAATAGGGAATGACTACAGGGAATTGAAGTAGAGGCTTATTCATTGTTCAGGCTGAGGAGGAATCTTACATCCTCTCCCACTTGAAAAACCCGAGATGTCCTCATCTCGCAAAGTGGGGGTAGTCTTTCGCCAACTCTTCTTCTTTCTCCCAGGTAGCGTCTTCTAGAGGGAAGAACTTCCACTTTACTAAAAATTCTCTGAGGACTCTCCTGATGAGAATCTTCTCCCGAAGGTCAAGGATTTCCTCAAGTTGGAGTACCATCTGGCCTTGAGTCGGAGAGATCAATTGTTCATCAAGCATGTGACTCGGGCTTGGTAAATATTTTTTAAACAAACTAACATGGAATGCATTATGTACCTTGAGATGGGGAGGCAAAAGAAGTTTGTAGGCTAGATCGCCCACTTTCTTTATCACAGCATATGGCCCACAGTATATTGGAGAGAGCTTACTTCCCTAAGGATAAGGAACTTCTTTTCGGTCGTACTCGAATGAAGACCATATTTGATTCTTCAAACTCTCTCTCTGATCTCTTTTTATCTGCATACTGCTTTTGCCTGTCTTGGACTGCCTTTATATCTCTACGGATTGATTGTATCTGCTTGTCCATATCATCAAGCATTTGTTTGGACATTTCGACTCTGATCAATGGGTCAGACCAAGTCAACGGTGTAAGGCAATCTTGTCCATACAAAGCTTTGAAGGGACTCATCCCAATGCTTCGATGATAAGAAGCATTGTAAGCAAGTTTGACTAGATGCAAATGACTTAACCACTTCTTAGGTTCCTGTCACAGCATGATTGAAGGATATCTTCTATTACCTGATTCACTCTTTTAGTCTGGCCATCTGTTTTAGGGTGATAGGCTGTGCTGAGATCCAAGAAAGTTCCTACTGCTTCGAAGAATGCAGTCCAAAATTTCGATGTGAATTTGGGATCTCTGTCACTTACTATCCTCCTGGGTAAGCCATGCAATCTGAAGATCTCTTTAAGGAAAACTCTGGTAACATCCACTGCAGTGTATGTTTCTTTGGAATTAGATGGGCAACTTTGGTAAGCCTATCAACTACCACAAAAATGGAGTTGTAACCTGATTGCACTGAAGGTAATCCAGTGACAAAGTCCATACTGATACATTCCCACTTCATCTGTGGAATGTCTAGAGGCTGCAGTTTCCCTGGCATCTTGACTCTCTCTGCCTTAACTCTTTGACACATTAAGCATTTCAGCACGTGATCAAGTACAGCCTTTTTGAGTCCTGGCTAGAAGAAACTTTTCTTCACAGGCATATAGGTTTTTATAAACCGTGGATGTCCAGCTATCAGGCTATCATGGGCTTCTCTCAGAATTCTTCCCTTTCATCATTGGGGATACATAGCTGATTACTATAATACATGCATCCTTCATCCAATTTGTACCCAAGAACTCGACTCATTTCCTAAGGAGTCTTGCTTTCCTGCATCAGAAGGGTAGCAATAGGGGCAAAGAATTTTTCCTGCATGCTTTTCTCCTTTGCTTCATTGATCAATGGATTTGACACCACTGTAACTGCAAGCAAGGAGGCTTTTCTGCTAAGCGCATGTGCAACCACATTTTCTTTCCCCGAGCTGATACTTAATTTCAAAATCAAATTCCTGCAGGGTCTGCATCCATCTCCTTTGACGCATGTTAAGATCCCTTTGGGTGAAGATCCACTTCAGACTTTGATGATTTGTCATCAAGGTGAACCTTTGTCCCAAAAGATAATGTCTCCACAACTTCAAAGCATAAACTACAGAGAGTAACTCCAAGTCATGGACGGCATAATTTCTCTCATGTGTTCTGAGTTTTCTGGATTCATAGGCCACTGCATGACCTTCCTACATCAGGGCACCGCCTACGGCAAACCCACTCGCATCAGTAACTACCTCAAAGGGTTTGGTAAAATCTGGCAATTTAAGGATAGGGTTGGTTACTAAAGCTGTCTTCAGTTTATCAAAGGCACTCTCACACATTGTAGTCCACTGAAAAAGTGTACTCGTCTTGAGAAGGTTAGTTAAAGGGGATGCTGTCTGAGTATACCTAGGTATAAAGATCCTATACCATCCGGTTAATCCTAGGAATCCTCTGACTTCCTTTACTGTCTTAGGTTCTGGCCATTCTACTATTGCTTGGATCTTTGCGGGGTCAAAAGAAATCCCATCCTTTGATACTATGAATCCCAAGTATTCTACCTGGTCAACAGAGAAAGAACGCTTGCTCTTTTTTTGCAAAGAGTTGGTGTTTCCTTAGGATTTCCAGGACCTTGCACACATGATCTTCATGGTCTGCAACATTCTTTGAGTATACCAAGATATCATCAAAGAAAATAAGAACAAAATCATCCAAGTATTCTCTGAGAATATCCTGCATAAGACGATTGAATGTCACTGGGGCATTAGTCAATCCAAAAGGCATGACTGTGAACTTATAATGCCCATAGTGAGTATTGAATGCTGTCTTTGGGATGTCCTGCTCCTTGATTATGATTTGGTAGTACCCGGATTTAAGATCTATCTTTGTGAACATTTGGGTTCCACTTAACCGATCCCCAGAAGTTCATCAATCTCCTAGGAATAGGATACTTATTTTTAATTGTTATAACTGATTCAATCCTCTGTAATCAATACAGAGTCTTAACATTCCATCTTTCTTCTTTTGAAAGAGAATGGGTGCACCCCAAGGTGAGACACTGGGTCTGACGAATCCCTACTGTAACAGTTGTCTTAACTGCTCCTTAGGTTCTATGGCTTCAGGGACTGGCATTTTGTATGCATGCTGGGCCATTGGCTGAGCTCCGGGGGTTAACTCGATCTCATGATCTACTTCACGAGACGAAGGCATCTCAGTCACCAGCTCTTTAGGAAACACATCTGCATACTCACTTAACTACTCTGGTTCTTTAGCCTTGCATTTTCCAAACACCAAGGGAATATTTTGAACAATTCAAGGTCCCAAAAATACTTGGCCTACAACCTGGTGTACATTGTCTCCTCGAAGTTCTAGTCTATCCACTAAACCAAGAGTGTGGAAAGATGAGAATGGAAATTCTTATGAAATGGATGTGATTTAAATAGTGTGGATTAATGTGGAACAATGTGGAAAGATGAGAGCTCATTTTAGAAACTGTATTTATGACCTGTTTTTAAATGACTCTTTTATGTCAAGAATGCCGGGGAAGCATTTTGACCGTCTTGTGAATGAGGTCGTGGAGACCTAATCTGTTAAGTTGCAAGAGTTGACAGAGAGTCAATGGAGGGCATCTCACGTAGCAAGGTTGACCGAGGTCTTGACAGTCTCAGTTTGATTCAAATGGTGAGCTTCCGGTACGGTGGATGAGGGACCAAGGAAGCGGCCTATGAGTGAAGGGCTAGGTCACCTACGAAGGATCCTAGAGGGTGCTGACCATATGGTGCTCGGGCTCTGGGTTGCCGAAGATACCCACACGTGCGTCGTGGAAGATATTGGAACAAGGAGTAAGAGTTGTTTTCTGAATTCGGGCATGGATCTGCTTGATTGACCTTGCTGGTCCTCAATGGATGCGTCCATGGTTCTTTTATATGGATCTGTTGGTTGATCTTGCTGATCTTCAACGAAGATTCCATTTTGATATGTGAATATATTGCCGAGTACTATGAGCTAGGAACCGTCGAAAAGGCCCCTGAGTGGATAGGTGGTGAGCGTTCTAGTTGCCAATGATGCCATAGGTACACCGATGAAGGAATGATTGGAAATAAGGATTCAATCGGAGATTTTGGAGGATTATGATAAGTGACACTATGATTTCATTAAATGATTGTTTTAAAGACAATTGAATCTGTGAAAAAGGTAATTTCGTATTGTAAGTGGTGTGACTAGTTTTAAGTTTGCATGAATATCCGGCTAGGGGGCCTAGGAACTCTTTTCCCTGTCTGGTACCCGGGACAAGACCTAACCAAATTCCTAATTGGATCCCATCACTACAGTGGTTGGGAGGTTGGCTAACCCATGGGACTGGATGGGGTTAGGCTGGACTGATGGACCCCTAAATTAAGACTCAATTCTGTTATGGTACGATAGATGAAGTAAATCCCGGACAAAAATTGTTCTATGGAAAAGAATCAACAGCTGTGCCTCTCAATGAGGAAAAAAGCGTTGGTCTCTATGATCCAAGTGCAATCTTTTCCCTGATCTGACTATGGGACTTACGGGTTCGGTCATATCAGTTGAGTTAGTTAAGGCTTTTGACTACGTTAGAGAAAAATTATCCTGGAGGAATCGCCCGTGCTTTCCGGGTAAGTGAAGTTTTTTCGGGTTCGGTTTTGGAAGAACCGATGGATTAGTCTCTCGTCCGAATATCCGTAGGCGAGTCCCCGAGTGAGGGACCCTGCCCCATGCAAGAAGTGCTACTTCCGCTATTAGTACCCCTGAATTCGTTGCGCGGAGGGGACAGGGATCTTTCACCCTCTGTATGAGGAGTCACCCTTGTGCTGCATATAGGCCATGCCCCACCACTAGTTCTTCCCCAAGTCTAGACACTAGATGTTGGGCATGTGTGGCTAGATGATTAGGAGATAGCTTATGTATGATGAGTAGTCATTGTATTGCACTCAAGTGCCTATTACCAATCCCTAGTTTAGACATTGGATATTAGCCATATGTGGTTGGATGGCTAGGAGACATTGGATATTAGCCATTGGATGGCTAGGAGACAGTTTATGTATAAGGAGCAGTCAATGTGTTGCACTCAAGTGCCTTGTACTAGTCCCTAGTTTAGACACTAGATATTAGCCTTGGGTGGCCAAATGGTTTGGAAATAGCTTATGTAGACATCCTATTTGGCACCATGCCAAGTAGGATGCATGTTAGTTGTGTTGGGCCATTTGGCGGCACTCTAGGGTAGAAGGAGATCTTATGGTGATACCTTATCCTTGGGTTGCAGGGCCCGTTTGGGCCCCTAAATGACCTCAGATGAGTCCGAGGCTTGGAAGCTACGCTAGGACTATTTATTATAGTCTATTATTGTTTCAATTGGTTAATATGATCGGTTCAATCCATTGGCACCAATCATATGGTGGCAACACTGGTGGAATTATGATACTACTATCCATGGATACTATAGACTAGTTTCATAGTCCTCATTTCTTATCGAGATCGATTAGTTTAGAACTATTTTCATGGTAATAGTTCGCTGTAGTAGTGCACCCTTGTATGTGCATAATATCATCTATCTAGAAACTACCTAGTTCACCATCAAGAAGCTCCTAGACAGAGTGCATGAGTGGAAAAACACCATCAATTTGTAACTTTGGTTCGTAAACAGCACTTCAACATTATTCTCTATATCTCTTATTTTAAGTCTTGTGATCAAGTTCTGCACTTAGTGTATTTTCTTACATCTCCAACATGATACAAAACAACATAACACTGCTAAGTGAAATTCGAGGAGTCAAGTGAGAGCTAAGATTTTCAGAAAGAAAAGGAGCCATTAGAAGCCATGGGCCAGCAAGATTTATCATTGGAAGGTGATCTACATGCCAGAATCATTAAAATTCTAAATGCTAGCATTAATGAGGTTTGAAATTTCAAATAATTGCAATATAGATTATAGCAAGATGATGATATTGAAATTTAAAATAACAGCAATCATGATGCTTATATTGCTATATCATAGCATTAAATCCAAGAAGGAACAAAGACATTATAATTCTTTGGCTTAGAAGAAACATATTTCCTTTTTAAAAAATTACATATATTTGCAAATCAACCACTTTTCTAAGTGGAATTCGACGGGTTAAGTAAGAGATAATGTGGGAAAACAATAGCCTTAACTAAACTAATGGTTTATTCTTTGTATAAAAGGCATTAGAAGTCATTAGAGCTAAACTAAATTAATGGTTTATCTATGTATAAAAGGTTTTATAAACATTTGAATTTTTAAGGTTTGCAATCTTATATTAATACAAATAAAAAAGCATCATACTTATACTTGAATTAAAGTTTTTCAAGGTAGCAAGTAAAGATACAAAATTAGACAAACACATTTGCAGTGGTAGGGCTCATGTTTGTCATCAATAGGTCTATATTCAATCCCTGACCTTGATGCTTATGTAGAGTGAGATTTTAGAGAAGCTTTGAAAAAAAGACTCAAATTAAAGAGGAAATTATTTAGGATTTTCTATAGACAATTTCTTCTTATGTGTTTTTGAGTTTGGAGTTTACAGCTAACCAGGGTTGAACGCGTGGTCCTCCCCAACATAAGCAATCCCCCTAGCTCCTATGCCACAACGCCTATAGATGAAAAGAAGCTTTGGCTAGCCTTAAAAGTATATCATGGGGGGACGCTGATAGAGTTTTTAGGAAGCATAACCATTATATGTGCTATAATGTTTGTTAGCAGCCACTACAATTGTATATTACCTTAATTTCAAATTTCATATTAGTAGGGGCCTAAAGTTAGTGAAAAATAAATTTCAATTAATTAGTTGATAGGTGTCAATGAGAAAACTTTAAGAGTACTAAAGGTGATGTTAGGTTTTTCAACCTTATTAATGAAGTGTTTACAACATGGATGAGAAGATAATCAGAGTTCTTTAACAGCAATTTGTCTCTCCCTCTCTTCCCTTGGTTGCAAAACACAATTCTCTTCTTCTCTCTCAAATCAAATGTAACCTTCTTGGGGAAAGACAAGTCTACTGACTAGCCCATCGCCTCAGGCCACTTCCTCATAAACAATGATGAGTCCTTCGAGTAAATCAAATTTCAAATGATAGCAATGATGATATTACACATTATAGCAAGATAATGATATTGAAATGTAAAATAGCAACAAATATGGGTGCCAAATTTTGTTTGGCAATTAATTGCCAAATTTTGTTTGGCAATTAATTAATTACTTGAAGAGAAGGAACCTTAGATATGGGAAAATAGAAAGCTTAGACGTTAGACCTTAGGGTTATTTTTTATTTTTTATTTTTAAATCGACTATGGGGCAAAGCCCCCCGTGAGAGAGAGAGAGAGAGAGGATGTCATGACGCGCTGTGTCGTATTTTTTAAATAAAAAATCAAATAGAGTTGGTTGGGTTAAAAGTTACGAACTTTAATTAAATATTAGAAGCGTAATTAATTAATCAATTAATCGATCAATTAATTAATCGGTGTAACCCGAATATGGGTACAAGAACAAAATCCAACAAGGAACGACGACATTATAATTCTTTGGCTTAGAAGCAACATATTTCTTTTAAAAAAAAATAATTATTTGCAAATCAACTAACTTTTCTAAATGGAATTCGACTCGTTAAGGAAGAAAATAAGCCTAAACTAAACTAATTATTTATTGTATGTATAAAAGGCCTTAGGAGTCATTAAGGCTATACTAAACTAATGGTTTATTCTTTGTATAAAAGGGATTAGGAGTCATGAACGCTAAACTAAGCTAATGGTTTAATCTGTGTATAAAAGATTTTATAAATATTAGAAATTTCCAAGCTAAACTAAATTAATGAACTACTGAGCACATTGAAGTGTTTACAACATGGAGAAGGAGATAATCATAGTTCTTTAAAAGCAAATTTGTCTCTCCCACTCTTGCAATACACGATTCTCTTCTACTAATCTTCCCAAAAAGTTGGAGCTGCATGCTATGTCCCTCTCCCACCTCTCTCTGCTTTAGTACCTCCATCTCTGTGTCTGCTCATTCATGCCGTCTCTCTTTCTCCTGCCTCGAGCAACTTTTACACCTTCTTCATGTTGGTAGCGTAGGAGAGGACTCTCCATCGCCAAGCTGGTCCTGTTCCTAAGGTATTTTTGAATTTCTGGTTTTTAGGCTTGGTAGTTAGTTTGCATACTATTAAGTGAAAGATTTTATTTTTCCATTTATAGTAGATCAAAGATGCGTGTTCGCATGCCTCTCCCAAAAAAACCTCTCTCTCTCTCTCTCTCTCTCCCCCAAAACTCAGCGAAGGAGACATCAACGATGTAGTTCAGCGCTTCATGCTGTCTCGCTCTCGCAGCAGACGGAAGGAGGGGAGATTTTATTCTTCTCTCCACTGCTCCTGAGCTCTCTCTGCCACTGTCAGGCATGTGCAAGCGTTGCTATCCGTTGCTCTAGCTCACAAGCAATAATTCTCTCTCTCATTAGGCCGAGCTCGAGACACTCTTCCTCGTATAAAGCCAGTAGTCTTCTCTAAGTGATTCACAGAGAGCCGACATGATTCCTGCTTGCCCTCTCTCTTGCACTCGCTCGCTCTCCACGTTTCTGCTTGGGGGCCTGCTCGCCAATGGAGCTGAGCACGGAGAGGGAGACGGGGAGAAGGGGGTTGTGATGATATTTATTAATTAGTGCCAAAGGAAATAGGGGCCAAAGTTTGTAAAAAATGAAAATTGATTATTTAGTAAATAGGGGTTGCGTGTGCTTTCTGCTAATTATTTTGATAGTTATGACAATCTGTCATAACTGGGCTTGAGGGGTAAGGGGTACGACCCTTCACAAAGATGCACATGCGAGAGCAATCTGTAAACATGCTTCGCATTGCGCAGCCTCGAGAATTTTTTTTAAAAAAAATATGCTAGCTCGGAGAAGGTTCCGCTCCCACCTAAAATCGCGTGGGGAAAGAGAGAGAGAGACGGAGAGACGGAGGTGGAAGGGAGGGGGAGCACAATGGGGGTGTTGGGGGCTGGCAGCAACGTAGAGAGAGAGAAGGGAAGGAGGTACAACGTAGAGAAAGAGGGGGAGGAGAGGGAGGGGAGGAGAAAGGGCGGAGGGGCCTGCAACATAGAGTGAGAGGCGAAGGGGAGGAAGAGGAGGGGGGGCTAGTAGAGGAGGAGGAGAGTGGAGGTGGAGGGGAGAGGGAGAGGGGAGGAGGAGCTGAGGATGGTGGTGCAAGTCTACAGAAATGCATATTCAGAAATTAGTAGAAATCGCTTGTAAGGGTGAAAGATTACATGTTTCAAGGTACCTTTCAACCATGTGCGAAAAGCTGCTTGTTTTGTATCTCGTGCTTGTTTTGAATCTCAAGCAGTACCTCTATGATTTCAAACATCAACCCGGAGTACCTCTATGATTTCAAGAATGAAATCGTTTGGAATTTTGAGAGACAAGACATCAACCCACACGTTGTTGCGGTATGTAAAAGACATTAAGAAGAAAAACTCAGAAATGGAAGTCAGAATACAAAAGATCAATCAAAATACCAAGGGTCAATAGAAGGGATTTTTCCTCTTATTTTTTAAAAAACCAAGATTTCTTTTTCCTCTCCTCTCATTGTGCCTTGATTGTCCATGGTTAATATGTAATAGATGCAATAACCATCATGTGAGCTATAATCCGTTCAAACAACAAACCCAAGAAAACACCGCCTAACGACAACAATAATTTGCAGGAGACGAATTATCAACATCAAGTGCATCAACAGGCACAGAATATAATGAAATGAATCATCAACACCATCGACATCAACTGAATTAGCCGGCAAAGGTGTTGATGGGCAACCATCCTCAGAGGACAATTTCAAGGAGGAAGTCGTCTTTCATAAGGTTTCTATGCAATTTATTTGAAATATATTCTGTACACCCTATAAATTTCATTCCATAGGAATTTTTCTCATGTATTGTAAAAAATATGTATGAGGCAGTTTAGGAGCTGTGAATTTCAAGAGATAATGAAGGCGTTAGGCATTAATAAATTTCTTATGAATCATTATGCGCGTATAATTTGACATTGCAATAGTACGACACTAGCGGCTATTGCATGAGCTATACATATTCAATCACCTCGATGCACACTATACAGATTTTTCAATTCAAGCTTTGAGGAGGGAGGTATGCGTAGAACATGCAAGAAGGACATGTACACGCTTGCCTGCAACGTTTTTTAAAGGTAGGTGATTTATTATCCGCTTCAACTTCTAAGCAACTTTCCCTCACCTAACCAGCAACCATTGGATATATATATATATGGTGAGTAAACTTGTAAATATATATATATATATATATATATATGGTGGTGGCATGTGTTTCAGAGTGCAATTGCACTTTAAATTTCATATACAAACAAAAGAGAAATTTAGGAAGCAAAACCCCCTTTTTTTTTTAAAAGAAGATTTAATCAGAGCGTGACTAGACAACATTTATTTTTACATTACTGAAACAAGAACATCCTCGCAAGGGCACATCATGGCATGCTTCTACAGTGTTATCCACTGCCATGGTGCAGAGCCGCTAGTCTTTCCAATGTACCCATGGGCAGACTAGTCTAGCCAAAATTACCTTTATGAAGATATTGGGAAAAAAAAAAAGCTCTTGTCAAGGTCTTGAAGGGGTAGGTGAAGAAGGTGGCTTTAACCCTGGAAACTGCAGAAACAGCCCACAATTATCTCGTCAATGTAGTGTCTCAGAAACACTAGCCTATGTCATGTGTTTTACACCCATTTGACAAGAATTCCGCTTACCTTTGATAAGAATACCAGAAATTTTCCTGTTTATCACCCCTTAGCTGTTGTAAAAAGGACAGAAAACGTACCTGTGTATAAGGAGACAATGGAGTTGATGATCGGGGAAGATCAGTCGATGCTGCTGAAGATAATGGCATTTCAATCTGCTTTTCCTCTTCCTGCTTGGCAATGGTAACCGTCTCAGATTGGACTTCAGCTTCCTGGCTGCTTTCTGCAATTGCGACAGCCCCATTTGTGGAGTCTGCAGGTGCTACTTCATTATACTTTGGAAGCACTCCCCCAATACCCTGACATTCAAGGTGAACTTGTCTTCAAATACATACACCATATACATGAAGCACAAAAGAAAAGCTACCCATGGTGTTCCTAGCTGGGATAAGCTCGAGACACAGAAGACACTTGCTCAGAGCATACCTTCAACTCATCAACCAGTTCCTTCGGTGCAATCTTTGTGTCCAGAAAAGCTTGCAACTCTTGTAGAGTTTTTTGACGGTCCTGCATGAAAAAGACAAAGCACATGCAAATTACTCAATTTGCCCTCTCCTCGTATAAGCAATGTTCCTCTTTCATTTTGATCCACCTGTCATGTACGCCAACTATACCTTAGCAAAAAGAAACTTCTTCACAAAGAGCTGGATTAATGCAGCTGAGCCCAAAAGTTGCAATGCTGTCTCAGCCTACACACCAGCACAACACAACAAGGAAAGATTTATGTCACAGTGCTTATGTAAGCTTTGTGAGATGAGCAATACACTGAGACTTCCAGCAATTTGAGCCCAGAAAGTCATGATTATACCTCTCCCAAAACACCTGGTTTCTCATTTCTGAACCTCCATAATCAAACCAAGAAGACAATTGGTTCACATATCATTCACTTTATAGCCATCCGCTGGCAATATGTGCTGGGGTAGAATCAACATTACCTCAGAAAACACGACGAGACTTACGCCTGCTGCAGCTGCTACACCCAGGGTAGCTGGGACCAGATTGGGGTTCTCCTGTAAAACGAAGTCTGCAACTTGTGAGCACATGAGAAGACCCCCACCCAAAAGTCTAAATTGTCTGAGAAACATCAAATAACTACATTGGCAGTGACATCCTCCTCCTTAGATGTGCAGTGATAGGAAGAAAATCTGAAGCAAGATTCAAGAAGCTGGGGGTACACAGGGAGCAAGTGAAAGGACAGCCATAAGCAATAACCTATCAAGGCAGCAGACATGGCATCTGAACCAGCCATGCACAGAATGAAAGAGTAGAGGCAGCAGAAGCAGGGAAAAGTAGGCAGCACTAGAGGCCCGAACCCAGCACAAGTTGGTGTGG